>NC_137956.1:17020584-17088213 GCF_963924665.1 Micromys minutus
GTAACTAGAAGAGGGCTACAAAAGGATGCTACCAAATCTGGTTTGTAACAAGGACTGCCCTAGGAGAACCAAACAGCAAGACAGAAAAACAAATCTATCTGCTCATTAAAATAGTATTTTTAAGCTCATAAATGTTCTCTTGTTATGTGATAATATATTTAATGGCAAGAGAAACCAAAACCATCTTCTGATGGTGACTTTCTAGATGAGGTAGAAAGAACATGGCAGATACAGTATGTTCTTAAAAGAAAGAAAAGATATTTTTTAAAATCAATTTGTCTCACCAACTAGCCAGAGAAAGTAAAAATGCTGGAGAAACCTATCCAGAGAGGTGTAGAGAGCAGAGCCTCTAATTTTAATTTTATGCCTTCAGTGACCATCATGCTGTCTGTCACTGAAACTATAGGTGAACCTGAACTTGTCACTTTGCATGTGGGCTAGGCTATGTGGTGGGGATTCATGTGTGAGTGTGCATGTGAGTGTGTGTGTATGCGAGGGTGTGTGTGTGTGTGTGTGTGTGTGTATGTGTGTGTGTGCAAGTATGCACCAACATGTGCTGAGCGAGCCAGAGGTCACCCTCAAGTGTTGTTTCTTAGGAGCCATCTGTCATGTTTTCGGAGACAGGATCTTTCATTTGGCTGTGGAGCTCTCTAACTAGACTAGGCTGCTGGCCAGGAAACGCCAGGTATTGGCCAATCTCCATAACCTGTCGTCCCACCCCCACCCCCAGCACAAGTGTTACAGAAACATACCACCATACCCAGGCTTTGGCATGGATGCTGGGTTCAACTTGAGTCTTTATGAGCACTTGGCATGGACTTTGATGAGTGGATTATTCCCACAACTGGCCGCTAAAGGCAATACTGATGAATAGAATCACACCAAGTAAATGGCTTATTTAGTGCCATTAAAAGACACTGATAAACAGACATATATGAATCAGTGAATAAAAAGTACCTTAATTGTCCATCGTCAACATAGCTGGTGTGGTTACTGGTGGTGCCCATTGATGATAAGAAAGAAAGAGGAACTTATTGTAAATTTTGTAGAAGTCGATGCAGATGCTGTCCAATGCTTGTGTTTAAGGAGGTCTCATTTTATACCCTGTCGGGAAACTATACAAAAGCATAAAATGTGTAATGTCATGCAAATTGTCATTAAGACTGAATTTCATAAAGACCAAAAGATGAAATCACTATCAATTCCAGGAATTCCTCAAAACTGTTGACACGGACTGTGACAACATCTTTTATTATCAGAAGTAAGGTTGCTGAGCTGAGGCCAGATATTGAAAATTATTTGCAACAGGATATCAAAGTTCCTTACAGTAGCAAAACAATTATTTGTATCAGAGTTGACAATAATAACTGGCTTTCAGATTTACCACTTTTAGTTCGTTAGATAATTCATTTAAGATGAGATTAATGAGTGTCTTTAAGGTGAAAACCAAGTTAGCAATACAGTTCAAATATAACAGAATTCCAAATGAAACCAAAGTCATGACAAGCTCAAATTAAAGCCAATGATGCTGTGCCGTTTGACAGGTTGCCTACACCTGTTCTATCGACAGTGGGAAGCATGCAACTGTGGTTCCAGTTTGATCCAAAGGTGGTCTGTGCTGCTGCTAAAGGTCATGCTGATGTCCATGGACCAGAGTGATGTGCGTGATCCAAGCTGCTACTGAAAACCATGTTGAAGTCTGATTGTGCTGCTGCCAGAAATAATGTGGAAGTCTATGGTTCATGTTGCTACTGGCTGTTTGGGGCTAGGAAGCTTCTCTCTCAGTGATATCAGTGACCCACAGACTTGTGACAGAGAATAAGAGATGCTGAAGGCCTCTGTGACATCTCTGCCCTCCTCCCCAAAGGAAAATGTTTAGACAGGAAACCATTGAAGACAATTCTTAAAACCGTGTTAAGGTTGCTGGAGTGTAGCTCTTCATAGTTGACGGTGTGTGTGGGTGAAGGATGTGGGGAAGGACACCGTTTTCTTTAAGGAGCTGGCCACTGGGAATTTAATCCTGCACTAATTAATACATGAACAACACAAATTGGATTTGATGGAGGGTTGGTTTTGGGGGGTGAGGGTGGTTGGTGGGAGGGTAGACTTGGGAGAGATGGGAAATGAATAGGATTGGCATACATCGGATAAAATTCCCAAATATTTAATTAAAATATTATGTTGGAGGAAATGTCCAATTAAATTTTTTTTAAATAAAGAAAACAAATTTTAAAGTGTCTTAAAACTAATCAGTATCCTGTCGTATTTGCAACTCCAGTCCAGTGACATAAATATGTTTGGGTTTTTTGTTTGTTTGTTTTGTTTTTGACATTTCAAATGGAATGTATACATTTGACTTAAAGGCATCTTATTGTGTCTTTTTATTAGATTTTATAGATTCTATCTTACTTCACTTTTCTTACGATCTTCCCTTATTTATGTCATGACTTTCTGGCGGCTCTTGTTTGTGAGTAGCTGTTTTCGAGAGCAAAGCTGAGAGTACGTACGGTCAGAGTCAAGCAGCCGTGAGCACCTTGGGAGTGGCAACAGCTTCCATCAAGCCAAACTAATGAGTGAATTCAGCCCCTGGGTCAAGACCCCTTTGGTGGTCAAATGACCCTTTCTGAGGGGTCACCTAAGACCTTTGGAGAATACAGAGATTTCCATTATCATTTATAAAAGCAGCAAAACTACAATTATGAAGTGATGAAAAAAATAATGTCATGGTTTGAAGTCACCACAATATGAGGATCTGTATTGAAGGGTTGCAGCATTAGGAAGGTTGGAAACCATTATATAATTATCTCAAACACACGTCAGATATGCTACTAGTTTTATGTTGCACTTTTTTTCTATTGCTTTTTATAATAAACATTCGGAAAAAAGTCAATAAAACTTTATTACTCGAGTAGGCCCATTCTCTTCATTAGAAGCAACTTGAGACTGGGAATGGAGTCCATATAGTCAGGATAATCTCTGCTTCTCTGCAGTGTCAGCTTCGTGAGAAATAGAAGCAGATGTTCTTTGCTCTCCTGGTTTTGTTAGTGTTTCTGCATTTAATGTGTGGTCTAAGCTAAGACAATTCTTTTTTCCTTTTCTTTCTTTTTTTTTTTTATCCCATGTATCCCAGAGAAGTCAAAAGTGTGGATATTCCTGTTCTTTTTTTAAAGCTCTCCCTCCCCTATACCAGGCAATTCTATAAAACCCCCAAATAATTCTGCAGACTCAGCTGTGCTGTTGCTCACTTCGAGAGCCTGTGCCCTTCCACCTTGGTTTCCTTATTATAAAATAGATTTCAAACTTTGTCATCAGTAATATACCTTCTACCAAATAGCAAGGGGAAAGGGAGGCTGTACTTTGGTTAGTATCTATGGATATGAACGTGTACTAAAGGAAGTGTGCAAAGCTATCACAAATGGAGTTACATATGTAGTTCACAGGAAGATGACTAGATGCCTTTGCTGAGAGTACATTGTTTCTTTAATTATAAAATCAATTTCTGGATATGAAGCAGTGCTCTGAAATCCACAACTGATGCTACTACTGGCAAACCACTGAGTTCACCGTGAATTTTCCCAATTAGAATGGACTACTCTCTGCAATGGGATCTATCAAATGGCTGTCTAGCCCAAGGATGGCCCCATATCAAGACCAGCATCAGGCTCCACTGGGGGAGGCTGGCCACTCCACAGATCAATCTTCCTAAGAAGTCCATATTATTCAAGCTCTTGTTCACCATCCCTATGTTCCTGTAGCAAATGACCTCCAAAGTTTATCCTCTTACAGTTTCAGTAGAAGTCTGATGTGAAGATGTAGTCAGGACAGCTCTTTGTTTCCCGCTCCTTCTCTCTCTTCCTCTCCCCCTTCCTCTTCCTCTTCCTCCCTTTCTCCCTCCCTTCCCCTATCTCCCTCTTCCCCTCTCTTTCTTGGCTCTAAGAAACAACCCTTGCCTTGCCTCTTCTAGGTTCTGATGAGGGCCAACATGCCTGAGCTGCATCCATCCCTCCAAGCCTGCCTCCTCTTTTCTCACCTTTGCTTTGCATGGGAAGCATCTCTCTCTTTTAAGAATGTTTGCCAAAATATTCAGAAAACAATCAATAACACAGAATTCCCTCCTCATCTTAAAATTACTTAAAATTTATAAATAGGTGTTTTGCCTACATGCATGCACATGTGCCACAAACATGCCTGGTCTCAGAGGAGATCAGAAGAGGACACGGGCTCCCTTGGAACTGGAGTTAAAGATGGTTGTGAGCTGCCATGTGGGTGCTGGGAATACAATTCAGGTCCTGTGTAAGAGCCGCAAGTGCTTGTAACAGCTCCATCTTAAGATTCTAAATCACACCTACAATGCTCTTTACTTTCAGGAAGGGCAGCATCTATAGGCTCCAGGGGTACCATTCAGTCCAATCTCTTGTTCCCTTTGAGAATCAATCTCTTATTCCCTTTGAGAGCTACAGAGAAAGCGTGAGTTCTCTAGAGGAAGCAATGGACTGATATCCTGGCATTTGTTAAAAGCCTCTGTACAGAGACCATTCAAATGGAACAGAAAAATGTGTGACATTCAGGGTCTTCAGTGTTAGGCTCCTCTAGTCACCCATAGTTTGTCCAAACCATTATCAAATTCATACTTCTGGTCATTTTTTCCTTTAGGAAAAAAAAATCACCAAGTGGATGTATAATCAAATGTCTTCTTACAGGGAGTTTTCCACTTTTCTTTTGGGGCCATTTCTTATGCATGCATACATACGTTGTGCGTATGTGTGCGCTACATGAAAATGTGTTGCATATACATGGATGTGCAGGAACTCACAACCCTGCACACACATGCATAGGTGAGAGCAGGTCATCAACTGTCTTCCTTGATCAATCACTGTCTTGTTTTGAAACAGGGTCTCTCACTGAACAGGGATGTAGTTATTTTGGCTAACCTGGCTGACCAGCTAGCTTTTGGATTGTCCCAGTCTCCCTACCGCAGTATTGGAGTTTACATCCGTACATAGCCAGGCCTGACTTTTTATGTGGATGCTGGGTATTTTCATTTATGTCTTCATACTCTTACCCACCAAGGCTTTGGTTTTTTGGACACTTCCAAGCTCAGCTCTGTTGCTGCCACAGTCTATTTGCAATCGGGGTTCGAATGTTACAGAAAATAATTTATAATTTTGTGTTTAATTATTTCTGTTTCCAGTTTCCCAAGAAGGGGCCCACCATAAATCAGAATTCGCCCCACATTACTTGTCTGAAGACACTTCAGTGAAAGGATTGTATGTAGATGTGAACACAGGGAGGCAGGAACAAACAGGGAACACTGAGGTTCAGGGAAATGCGCAAGAGTTTGGCACTGTTCTCCCAGAATTGCAAGAACAGGAAGGGAAACTCTTGAGCTCAGGGAGAAGTAAAAGGTGAAGAGGCTGTGTCTTAGAGGGACGGGGCTGGGTTAAAGAGGCAACCCACAGTAGGGAGAGGGCGAGGCTGTATCCTCACAGTGGAACCTTTAGGTCACCTGTTCATGACTTCTTAACTGAAATCAGCTGTCGGCCAGCTGACCAGGGGGCTGGCTGCCTTTCTCCATTTTCTGAAGTTATTGCAAAATTCAACACCATGGGTATTTTTAAAAGAAAATGGTTAGTTAGATTATGGTCTGAGAAGATTGCTTGGCATGTGGAAGGGGTCTTCCTACAGGGTTAAGATATGATGCAAGACATCACATGGCAAAGTGAACTATCCAGAGAGTTCACTTACTTAACAAAGCCACTTGGACATGACTACATTCATTCATGAAGGACAAACTCCTATGGCCCCAAGATCCCACCTCCAAATACCATTATTTGTGACTTCAGGGCTTAAATTTCAACCAACGGATGAGTTCGAGGGCCGCACTGAAAGCACAAAAGGAGCTGAGACAGTGTAGTCTGTGTGGTTCATCCTTTCAGTATCAAACATGTGCATCCAGTCGGCCAGCATTTGAATAAAGTTCTCAGTGGAACATTTGATCTGAGGGAGATGCGGCATGCAGCAAGGGCAGGCATGCTGGTACTCTGAGGGCAGCTCAGGCTTATACCTGGGACTTCACAACCTCCCACTGGATAAGGGAACACTGTTACACCTGCTCTAGCTTAAGAGCCCAGGCTGAACAGCTCAGTTGGCAGAATCATTTCATGTTCTCTGGCAGATACCAAAACCCAGGTATAACCTTCCACCTGTTTCTTAATAATTTGGGGACTAGGTCATGGCTTTTACCTAAACCCTAAAGGACTGCACCTTGAGGGCTTTCAGAGTCACCTCCAGAACTGCTTTTAAGTTAATCACATGGAGCCATTCTGTTGGCTCCTCCATCTTAAATAGCAGAGTATCACACACTGCAATGTTCTTTGCACCTGCGAATCCTTTTCTTGCCTCTGACCCCCTTTGGAACTGGCAGGGTAATAGCTTACCTGATAAATGAGAAAAAGCAGAACCTTCTGATGTGGGTGTTGTTAGAAGCCAACAGGATGACAGGTGTTCCTTTAATAGTGATGGGTGGCAGGACAGCAGCACTTTTACTTTGGAGGGAGTGTCTCAGCCTTCTATGGACCTCCGTAAACATGAGCCTTGAGTTCACCATTTATTTTCCCTCCGACTTCTAAGAAACCATAGTATTTGCTACCTCCTCCCCATGGAAGCACAGCAATATGATGCTATCCACACAATGGACCATGATGAGAGATGTCACCGGGAGACAAACAAGGCTACTGTGGCAGACCCTTACTGAAAACAGATGACTGGCCTTGCTCTGAGGCGAGACGGCGAGATTCACTGTGGCCGAAAACCTGACTTACCGCTATTAAAAAAAGAAGGGAGGTGTAACGTATTGATAGCCACCAGCTCCACAAGTTATGCTGATCTGCCGATTAACTGACGAGGTCTGTAACAGCCGCTGAACTGGGGGCTGCATGGTTAGTTCACGGTGAAGTATCAGTCTCCAGAAGTCCGCTGTTTCTCTGTTCCTCATTACTTCTGACGTACTGCTTCAACTGGGAGAGAATGTTCCAGCTCTGACTTGAGTGAGGGAAACAGGGTAAGCCTTGAGAACAACAGTGTGTAGTTCCCCTGTACATGTGGTAACTGGGGAGGTGTGTGTGTGTGTGTGTGTGTGTGTGTGTGTGTGTGTGTGTGTGTGTGTTTGGGGTGTGGGGGGGTCAATGAGCCTCAATGGGATAGACTCAGGCCACAATTCCATTTATCATCTGGCCACTAAAACCCTCATTTTGATTGGTTACCACAGTACTAACTTGGGTGGTTAATGGTAATGCCCCTGAACTGTCTCTCTGCTTTCTCGGTGAAAGGTAAGCAGGTTTATAATATATACTCATGACATCACCCCCCACAAGATCCCCTTCACTGAGGTAGCTCTGCCGTGAGACATGATGGTGGAAGCCTCTAGTCTCAGCCTTCAGGAGGCCCAGATAGGAGAAAGTTGGGGCCCAGAAACTCAAGACCAGCCTAGGCAATGTAGTGAGACCTGCTTCAAGTAAAAGAAGAAAAAGGAGGGAGGGAGAGACGGAGAGAGGAAAAGAGGGAAGGGGGAATGAAGGGAGGGAGGGAGGGAGGGAAAGAGGGTGGAAGGGTGGAAAGAATCTCCATGTCTGTGCTTTGGATTATATGTGAGAATTGGTAGGGAGTTTCCTTTCCACTGTATTGACTCAGGCCTGTGTTCAGAAGAATTGACAGGTGTATCAATCAATAGGACCTTAGTAAGTTTATTTCTGTCTCAGGCACATTATAACCAATTACCATCACCATAATCTCCAAAGCTATTCTGGATCAATTCTACTGCTGTAATGATAGCCATGCCTCACCACCACTGGCACTTAGGTTCCTCTCCAGCTGGTGACACTGTCATTCCCACTGAAGGGACAGCTTAAGAGACGGCTTTCTCTCCCTCTCATCATCCCTAGCCTACAGGCAGGAGTCACCAAGCAACTTTTCAAGCATGGTGGCAATCCTTACCAAACAGCGAGGAAATGGCCGGATGGGTCACACACAATAACCCCAACCATACTAGCTTCGTAAACTTTTGATTCTCACGTGCATGTGATTCCAATGCACTTCTAATCTTCATCTAACTTTAATGAAGGTCACATGGTTTTGTCCTCACTGGTGAGTGTGAGTCTCAACTCAAGAATTTCTGGTAAGCTACACATCTACCAACAATTTCAGTTCACTTTTCAGATGTTTCATCTGCTCTGGTTAGCATCCTGAGAATCTATTCCTATGGATGAAAACCTGCCTAATCCTACCATTGTTCACCATCTCCTATCCGGTTGGTCCTCCTGGAATGTGCCATATAGTTCTCCTGGGTGCAATGGTACTGAAAGTAGAAGGAAGCATGGGGAGGTTCAGCCTCCCTTCGGAGGCAGCCACCTTGGTTAAACTCATTATAAGGTTTTGTGTAAAAAGGCCCATGACTGCTTTACCTGGCCAGGCAATGGCCAAAGAGATTTAGAAATTCAAGTTCTCAGATGCAGCCAAATCTACTCAAATTCTCACAATGCAGTTCTTTGGAACCCTGTTCTTTTATAACAGACGCTACAATGTTCACATGGAAAAACTACTGAGGAGGTGGACTTAAGTCTTACTTCTGCAACCCACAGAAATAAGCATTGTTTGGAGACATTTTGGGTGTGCAACTATGAAGTGCAAGAAGGCCTTTGATGGGTAGTCACTCAAGGTCCTTGTCCCAGTCTAACCTAAGAACTTAAAATGTGAGCTAATTTTCTTTCTGTGTACCCTGTAGTGTGACCAGGAGCAGCTGCATCACTAATCTTTACGTTTCCCATTTGCATGACAATGGTAACAATACAGCAGCCCTGTGGTCTGCCAAATGTTCCACCTTCACTTACAACCCCCAGGACAGGTCATACATAACTCAGCTACGTGCCTCATGAAAACAGGATCACATTTCTCACAGAACTTAGGTTACTGCTCCCTAGAAACACAACCAGGGAAGATGGTTAACCCCATATCATCGTTAGAGCCATTTCTCTGTCTTGTTTAGTGCTGCATACAGGCTGTTATGTGAACTTCAACGTATGAAACAGATACCATTTAAGATATATCAAACACACACACATAAACACACAGACACCTCTCAAAGCACTGAATGTTATTACAATTATTTAGAAAGTTGGAAACATGAAGGGTCAAAAAAAACTACCTTTAGCTTTGACTTCAAGCATGTAAGACTGTATCTGCCATGACTATTACCAAAAATCTGTCTGCATCAACAAGATTGATACAGACAATGGGGCATACGGGCCAGCTGCTGCAAGCTTGTCTGGAAGAACTCACCGCTTTAGCTAGACTACTACAAGATGTACTGGTGTCCTCTGCCTTCTTAAGATTTCAGTTTTTGCCTTGTGTTGACAAAAGTTCAAGTTGTCAGAGAAACACACCCCACAAAGGAATCTAATGTAAATTTGATTTTTCAGTTTCTGCAATGCTGAGGGAGGTCAGAGAGCACATCACACGGAATGAATTCCGTGTGCCAATCAATGTCTAAACGCACTAACAAAGAAGGAGCTAGAATTGTGAGTGAGTCAGTCTTCATAATAAACTTCTCAGATGAAAAATCTCAACTATAAGAAATCTGCTCCTCAGCGTCATCTGGTTGCTCCTTTGCCTCAAGCCCTCAGTACATTTTCTTAGTGCAGAAAATATTAGATTTCACTTTTATAAGAGCTGGCCTAGTTCTTAAAAGTCACAGTTCTCCTCCTCTTCCTCCTCCTCTTCTTCTTTCTCCTTCTCCTCTTCTCCCCTCCCCCCCTCCTCCTTGTTCTCTTTTTTCTAAATACAAATTTGGAGAGGTTACTTTCTCTTTTGTGATCATAGAAAAAAAAATTTAAACTTTTCTGATTGGACCTGAAATTAGAATACATTTGAAACTTAGGGATGTAGCTCACAGCCAGAGAGCTCTTGCCTGGCCTGCATGAAGCCTTGGTTTCAAGCTCTTCACTGAAAGAGAGAACATGCATACATGTATATGAAATGAAACTATGTATGAACAGATAATGTACAATACGCCTGTGGAATGTCCAGCATGCCCAGATTGAGTACGATAGAACATAAGCTGAAAGGTGGGGCACGACTTGTTAGCACAATGCTTCCATATCATAATGCTTCCTCATCATCTACCCACACCTCATTTCCAAATAGCTAGGTAATCACTGCTCCTGAAAGACTGGTTCGCAGAATCCTTCCTTCACAGGGAGGGGAGCCTCAGTTAAACCGAATGTATCACAGGTGATAAACGAATTCTAACTAGCACCTTAACTTTCCCTCCTGGCAAACACGAAGGAGAAAATTCTAAACTAAAAAAAAAGAAAGGAAGGGCTGGTTTCTCTAAGACAGGAAGGGAGGAAGGTGAGGAGGAAGGGAGGGAACCAGGGGATAGACTTCAGACGGCTGAGGTCAGACTTTAAGCTGAGAGGACAGATCTTCCCAAGTTGGTGCCTGAATTGGTGTAGAATTAATTAGTTAGCACAAGAAAATAATCTCTACTTCCAGGTATTCTTTCTCATATATAGGGTAAAGGCATGCCACTTACAGAACGAATTTGAAAATTAAGGTTTTTCATTTTAAAAGTGGTTCATCTCATCTTTTATTTTAAAAAGCCTACAGATTAGCCGTGTCTAAAATATGCACAATAAACTAGAAACGAAACTAAGCCAATGACACTGAGGAATCCTGGGACATTACATTTTGGTGCATTTGTTAGGAAGATCATTCAACATTTTCAGACAAATACAGTCTTATGCACGCCAGGCCATCTCTGCCTGTCCTCTTCTGTGTCACCTCTCCTGTCTAGGGCTTGTTAACATAATCACCTCAGAACTGGGAGAGCATGAAGCACGTAGACAGAACCTGGCACTCCTTCCAAAGCCCACAGAAACAAGCCAATGGCTCTGTTACCTGTGGCTTTTCTCAAGCTGATGAATCCAGGGACACAAGTAAGCCATGTTTCCACCACGTGCCACCCAAGGGACAGGACAGCTGTGTATGCCTGGCTTATTTCTGTCTTCCGGAGACAGAGCTGGGGGGAAAAACACTGAAAACCCTAAAAGTCTCCTGCAGCTGGCTTTTAGGACTCTTTGAGGACACTGGCTCCCAGTCCCTTTCTAAGTAGCAGCCCTCAGCCACAGACATCAGAATGAACAAGCAAGAACTGTGGTGCTGGGAGGGTACACGTTTCAAGATGTGAACATCTGTTCTAAACCATGTTCAGATGCCTAGAGTATGGCGTGGAAGAGTGAATGAATTAGTAATGCTGACGCTGAAACTGCAGCCAGCAGTGTCTGTCAGGAAACAGATACAAGAGCATGTGGATGGGGTGGAGGTGGGGCAGCCCCGGTTATCCACTATACTGGCTGTTCGGGTGTTTATGAAGTATTTGAATGTGCGTATGATTAATAAACTCTCTATTTTCTGCTGAAGATATTTTCATGAAAGAAGTTTAACACAAAGGAGGCACAACCCTTATTCACTGGGTGTCAGCAACAAGGCATGTTGACTGCTCTGTGATGATTCAGAAATCATCGAAGCTATTAGGAGAGGCTGCCATTTAAGCATTTTAAAGTCATATCCCATAAACTCATAAGGACTGTGTGATTTAAATATGAGACTCTAAGAGCCTCCCAGAATTATTTAGAATGTTTCATGTTTGAAAGCAAATTGAATGATAAAATAATAGCAACAACAACAACAATAATAAAACATGCTACCATAAAAACAAGCTTTTAGTCCTACTATGCTTCTATGATCCCAGCACTCTGGAGGCAGAAAACAGTGGGTGGTGAGTTCATGGCTGGCCTAAACTACACAGCAGGACTCTGTCTCAAAAATAAACAAATGAATGCATACAAACATCCTAAACTTTGACCCAGAAACCCTGAGGACTAAGATCTAGCTAGTCTCATTGCTTTTTGTATATAAGAGGTTGGTCCCCACAGAAAATAAGACAGAAACAAATTGATTGACAGCAGTAGTATATTTATTGTGCTGAAATCTGATAGCAGGGAATGAAGGGGTCTGGGAAGCCAGTACAGAATGTTCACAAAGATTTACACATCTCCAGTCATTACACACTGGCACAAACCAAAGTGTTGATCCTCTCAGACCGAGCTATAGCCTGCGACGCTCATTTCTGCCATGTTCCTGACTGCGTGCCTTTGGGGGAAAATGTAATCTCAGCGCACAATAAATATTTTATAATTTACAAAATGTTCTGAACGTCTGTACAAACAGCAGACATCCTACACATGCAGTTTGGACAAGTTGGAAGATTTAGAAATATCCATGCTAATTTTTTTTGTCCCATTTTCTCTTTCCATGTGATCCCTCTGTGACGTCCCTTAACAAATTGATCTGTGTAAAAATAAACTGTGGAACAACATCTCTTCTGCAGACTTCCAGTCTCCTCCCCTTTTGATTACATGAGATACATCTTTTGTAAACACCACATTTGACTTGGTCTCAATTTTTCTCATCCTGTATTAATAAGTAACACCTTGTAACAGCAAGCACTGAATTTAGTGATCATTAGCACCAAGGAGTCAAGATATTGCACCAAAATGCATTTACACTTCTCTAGTTGATAAGGAAGATTTTTTTTTTTTTGCAAGGTAGTCACAGGGGAAGTAAGCATTATTCAGAATTAGATACATTGAAAGAAATGGATAGCATCATGGAAATGTTTGAGCTATTTGAAAATAAAATTAAAATAAAAAGTAAATTTTGAAAATTAAAATTAAAATCTATATTAGAGGACTCCTTGATTTTTTTTAGTAAAATTTATTTCATTTTAAATGTTCTTTCCAACAGAAGAGGTAGGTGTATGTCCGTCCACGTATGAAAAAAAAAAATCAGCAACAGCTACAAATCAAAACAAGGAAAGCCCTGATAAAAATCAATCCACCCTCAGAGTTCTAAGTGCATGTGAATGTGGTGACTACCTTAGATGTTAACAAAGACATGGGTTCTTTCATGTTTCAGTCATACAACCATCTTAATTCTCATAATACATTTCTGCTAATAATAGGAGTATTCAAAGGTTACCTGCCTCATTACAAAAATATATAGAGAGATACATTGTTTCCCACAGTGATTTGTGCCGTAAGTCATGGTGGCCTTTGGGTCACAAGGCAGGATTTTACTGTTATTCTTTCTTATCTTCACCAACACCATCATCATAGTCGTCGTTGTCTTCATCATCATCATCATCATCATCAAGCCTCTATGATTCTACAGAGATTTTGCAGAGCTTTCGAATTTAATTACAGCCAAAAGGGAATATTCTGGCTAGAGGTGGAGGAAGGTTTGGCCAAAAGGGTCAGTAAATGGATCCAAATTCAAATGCATTTTCTCGTTCTGTCTCTGAACTGATTTTCGACCAGTAGGAAACTAGTGATTTAGGGGAAAATTTTTTTTTTCATAAAACTGTGTTTCTGTGATCATCTAAAATTCAGACTGAGGAAAGAGTCAATGGAAGATGGGTGAAACTCCACCCATTGCACAGGTGGATGTGAACAGGAGGAGAGGCTCCAAGGTCACACTGGGACTGCTTTGGTCTGGACAACATGAAGGCTATTTAAAAAATGTTTAAAATAAAAACTTCATAAATAAAACATCTGGGTACCATATATTGAAAGGTTTACTCAGTCTGAAGGTGCGTAGACCCTATCTGCCTTTCTCCCCACCCCAGACCCTCTCCTTCTGTTGCCCCTGAACTTTTAAATGACACAGGAGTTTCCTCACTGTCTACTGGTTAAGGCCCAGTTCAATTTACTCTCCTTTCGGCTTCCCGTTTTTCTGGGGTTTCCCGTTTTCTGACACTAGCTGCTTCTCTGACTTGTTCACACCGTTTGCTGAGATGCCATTCACGGCCCTCTTTCCCGTTTTTGACTTGGGCTCGTTGTAGGTCCGAGTGTAGAAGTTGAGGAAGAGGAAGATGAAGCTGATTGCATAGGCGATCAAAGCCCAGTGCATCCACTTGGGGAAGGGGCAGTCGGTGTAGAGAGACAGTGCTGTGTGCCCGATGGTCACGTGGAACTGAACCTGAAAAACAAAAGCAGCAGTGCAGGGAACGTCATGAGAGCAGGAAGAGACCTCTGACAGCCCGCGGTGGCATCACAGTCTCCTACAGGGCTGGCACAGTCTGAGCTGGGGCCCGAGGTTTGTGAGGGTAAGAGTCTCTGCCTCTCCCTCCTCAAGGTCACAGTTCAAACACCTCCTGTTCACCAAGGGCACGCTACTGATTTCCACAGACCCCGCACCCATCACAGGACTTTATTTATTTATTTATTTATTTATTTATTTATTTATTTATTTATTTATTTATTTTTGCTTTTAAAGTCGTGTGAGAGATAATCTGAAGCTGCCTCCTGTATCCGCTGCCTCCTCTGGGACAGTTTTCGGAGGCAGGGTTCTTCTGCCTTGCTCACTGACCATTCCGGAGTCTCCGGCACAAAATTTGGACATTTGAATACTCGCTGGAGGGCATCCAAGGAGAGGGAACCAATGGCAGGCAAACAATAAAGCAATAGTATTTGTAGGGTCTTTTTCATTTTTTTTTTTTTTTTTTTTTTAGTACTTAAGCTTTCACCAGGCAGCTACACCCACTATATTCCTTTTTATTACATCTTTAGGCAGGAACACAAAAATAACGGGGTTCCCTGAAATTCTCATCCGTGCACATCACTGTAATTGGCTCAATCCCTCCCCCGTCCTCCACTGGTCTCCTTGCTCCCCCTGAATAGTCCTCTTGCTCTCACTCCAAATAAAACACATTCACCCTAAAAAGAACAGAAACCCATCAGGCTGGCTCACTCTCCCCTCTGGTAAGACAGGCAAGTCCACATCTAAATAAACACCATTCTTTAAAAACTTATATTCCAATTAAAATCAATAAATGCAAAAAGAATTGACTTCAATTTTATGAACTTCCGGGAAGAGAAAATTCAAAACAGAAATACTCGAAGAACAAACTTAAATTCTGGTGTACTAGTCACTGGACGGTCTGAAGCCCAGAATTACAGATTCCGTCGCATTAACAAGGGTGAACTTTTTGTAAGACTCTTACATTACTTAAGTGTTTGGAGAAAATCTGACTCAGAAATTCAAGTTCAGCATCCTGTCTGTAATGGGCAACTCTAGATTCTTTTGAGAGAAAAAAAATGACAGCATTCTCCATATGTTTATTTCATTAACTATTAAGACAATTTGTTCCACACACTGCAGTTTACATTAACTTTTATAATTCCCATGGCAAAAAGCCAAACTTTTAGAACGTGTAATTTCACAATGGCTCCCAGAAGCAGTACCACTGAAAGAGGGTGTGTTGTGGACTGGGTGTAGTTGAGTATGAGGTAGCTCCCAGCCTGGGGGGGGGATTGAAGGAGATGAGATACTTTATAGGATTTGGGTCGCCTCTTCGTGTTCTCGGGACCACCTAGCTCTTGGTGGGAGGAATACATCCTATGAGCTATATAGCACATGCTTCTTCAGTGCCAGAAGAAGTCTCGAGCCCTTCTTCGCTAATGAAGCCTTCACACCCAGCATTCCCCAAAAAGCTGTGCTTCCTGTTTGGTTAGGCAGCTGTGTGGCAACTCCAAGCAGAGAAGTATATTTCTAAATTCGATTCCACTGATAAAAAAGTATGTGCACACTATGATTAAAGCGTATTAGAATATGCTCTGAAGCCTGGAAATTAGGTACCATTGTGGATTTGCATGTTCAGTTTGATTACAGGACACACCCAAGCTCTGTACAACGCTTTGATGAATGCACTGTGGCGTAATGAGGAGCCCTACACAGAGGAGCTCCTGAGAGCAGTCTGCCTGGGACACTGGGAGTTCAAATCCTTGGCTCTGATGCTCCAGCACAGGGTGTCACAGAAGTAGAAAGAGTACCCCTTCTGGTGTTCCACCCATCCCCCTTCCTTGGCTTGTCCTTCCTTTGCTACATGTATGTGGTCTGTCAACAAGAAACGAAACAGGAGAAAGCTGAAAATTCAAGCCAGAACAAGAAAAGAGAATAAAATAGTAAGGTAGAAAAAAAAAATAGTCACTCATGGAAAGTGTTTTTCTAGTCATATATGAGTCTATGGACCTTGTGGCACAGTTACATTTTAACCATTCTTTCCCCAGATAGCTTTGTAGACTTTCTCTCAGAGGGGCAGGATCTGAATTCAGCCTTTAAGGGTTTTATAAAGTAGTGACCATGGTCAGTCCACCCACAAGTGTTCAGGTAAGAACCAAGCCAGTCTTGACACTGAACCTCGCTTATAAAGGTGATTTCCTGATGGAGAACCAACTAAAACAACTTGGCACTTTACAAATGATAAACTTCGACTATTTTAAGTACTTTGATTTGTCTGCCGACAGCCGGAAGTAACTTTTTAAAACATTTAACTCACCAGCTGCAACATGGTCAGGTATCGCTTCCACCAAAGATACTTCTGGATCCAGGGGCCGAATGCAGTCAGTCCATAGTAGGAGTACATGATCACGTGAATGAAAGAATTCATCTGGGCCCCGAAAAACGCTGTTGAGAAACAAGAGACAATTGCAAGGAAACAATCAGGGGTCAATGAAGACGCTGAGATTTAAAAATCGATCTCACCGATAAAAATGATGTGCACACCATGATTAAAGCGTATTAGAAAACTTTCTACATCGCTTCCCACTTAATTTACATCACATTCTACACATTCTATTTTTGTCTCAAAGAGAAGTCAAAGCCTCTCAAATGAAGCTGGAAATTCTTTACAATTTAGGTTTGAGGGTTTCTCTTAAAAATATACAAATAGAAATGTGTATTGGTAAAATGCAAAGGATTTTTGAAGTGGTGAATTGTTAAGTGGGGGACTCCCGAGAGCTTCAGCAAACAATCTAAAATGGCTGCTGCCTTCTACTTTACCGTATTTTCATGTTGCCTACCTGTAATTCCTTAGAAAGAAATTCCGGTGCTTCTAAGGGTTTATGTGCATTACGTCATCGCCTCTAGAGACACCAATGCGCACACCAGGGGCAAACTAGCACTCATTTCTTGGGTTTCTACACGGTTTTCAACATGACGGTATAATTGTATACATTGATCCATCCTTTTAGTTTATACAGATCTAGCGATGTCCTGCTCAGCCCAATTCAACGACATCCTTTCTCTTCAGAATGTGGAAGAAAGCGCGCACACAACAGTGCATTTTGTCATGACATGAGCGGAGGGGTCAGTTTAGGTTTACAAATTTTCTTTTAAACTCGGAGTTTCCCTTTAATGTTATTAGCAAATGCTAAGAGTGAACTGTGTAGATTGTAGCTAGTCACTCGGCGCCACCCAGCATCCAGAAGAAAGGGCTGTTTCCAGCTCAGCCTGTGTATCCCACCCCTAGTTTACAGCCACCCGAGAGACTAGAGCAGATCTCTGACCTGCTGTGACTTCTGATCCTCTTTAGTACCTATGAGGCTATGTTAAAGTTCATTTAAATGGGCAATGAGGTCACTCGGGGTCTGTATCATAGCAGGGGTAAGCTGAGGGCTTGGGCTGAACCTGAGGCGTTGTATCTCAGTTTCTATCAGATCAGAACTGTCAATCAGCTCCTTTTCCCACTCAAGTATTGTTTGCTGGCATTTAGGCTTGGTGGTTTATGTCCACCTTGGGGACAAGTCTCTAGGTGTCGATTCTTCACATATTGAAAAGTTGAAGTTTTTAGGAAGAGGGATGAATATTGACAGAGATGACACAGTAGGTAAATATATTCCCCCCCCAAGTACTTAAGGGTTCAGACAGACAGGTGGAGCCCTCACCTTGGCCTCCTGCTACCCACTTGATCCCAATCCACCACAGCGTGAACATGGTGCAGTGATGGTAGACATGAAGGAAAGACACCTGGTTGTTTTTCTTCCTCAGGATAAAAAACACTGTGTCCAAATACTCAACTCCTTTCGATACAAAGTACCACCACAGGGCAGCAGCTATCTGTAAACGGGAAGGAGAGGCACATTGTAAAACAAAATCATGCCAGGTGTGGGCTTCTACTTGGTGCTGAAAACTGCAGAACGGGGCACACAAAATGTACAAGGCCTGCAATCAGTCTTCTGCTAGGTACGTCTGAGACTGAACCGTGTACCCACCAGAAAACAAACTCAAAGCTTTCTCTGCTTAGAGCCAGGCAGTGTCCAGCAGCTGAGCACTGTACATTTGCCACACAGCTATGCTTTGCAGATGGTAGAGAAACCAGCGTATCTTTGGGTATTTTAGCTGTTCCTACAGACTTCATGTTTACATATCAGCTTATTCTCTTAACATCTCCCACTTTTCTTTACCTGTACACCAAGGTAGCCAATCACTCAGGCCTGTGTTGGTATAGTCTTTAAAATGATCAACTCAAAAACAACAAATATTTCCTAGGTCACAAATATAATCCTGTTTACACAAGTAAGTCTTTTCTCGGGCTCTAATTAAGACACCAGATGGTACAAACGATTATGGGACATGCTGGGGGATTAAGGATCCAGGAAGAGGTGACCTCTGAATATGTTTTTAATCATTCTACAAGGATCCGACTGTAACAATGACTAAACATAACTTTTGTATAGATTTCTGATAATAATTGTAGATAAAACTAAAAAAATAAAACAGTGCACCACTGAAGTGTACTTATAAGCCTTTCTAAGACAGAAGGCTAAGATCCTGTCCTCATTTTATGCCCACATCTGATGTCTATGAGTTTTTGCTCATGTTTTGGTTTTTGCTTCTGAAAATAAAATCATTTTTTTCAAGTTCTGGAATCATTACCATTCATGGCAATTTGAAGTTCTTAATTCATTACTGTCAGTTCTAGAATCAGCATCGCTTACAATAAGCATTCCCTAACAGTATACTTTTAAAACATAGAGGAGGGGAAAGAGAAAGGTCAGGAACAATTTACACAGTCTGAGCAGTATTGCTATATACCACAAAGCTAGCTGAAAACCTGCCTGATATAGTTTCGGTTACCCACAGTAATGCTGTATTTAATGTCCATGATTATGTTGCTGTAAGATAAAGTGACTATACATTTTAACTTATTAAACTGTAGGAGGAAAAAGGGGAGGTCTTTCTTTCCCTCCATGTGGACCTCTAAGGTAGCCCAGTTCAAGTATAATAAATTTTCCGCTTGGTCTGTGAACTGTGCTAGCTATCTGAATGGGATGCTTCAAATCAAGGAGTGACACTTGTGGTACATGCAATGCATACAAGAAAGGAGTCTGAGTACAACGTTCATTTCACCATGGTCACTCTTTGACGGGAGAGGTGGGTAGAGGGAAGTCCCCAATTGCAATCTGCTCAGTTACCAGATTTTGGGGGGGTCCTGGGTGTGTTTTCACAATAGCTCCTTTTTTCCTAAACTGAAAGAATGCTGTTGAATGCTGTTGATTGAGTGGGGTATCCACCCTCCGAAGAGGGTGAAGTCTGAGTGTGTCAGCAGAGTGGATTCACAATCAGCAGGTTGGCAATGTTGAGGCTTTTCCTAATAATATGACACACTGCCTTACTTAGGGCCCTTCCCTACGTGTACTCCTGAGAGAAGGTTAAGTCCAGCCCTTCTCCTTTTCCCACCTTTAAGAAAAAGCCAGCTCTCCACCGAGGAGATTCTTTGGCAATGCAGTTATTATATCAGAGTCTGAATGAAGCAACCTTGCTCAGTCTCTCAGCCACACCCCGGGCTTTACTTTCTTAACTGTTTCTCCACATGCTGACTACCTTCCAGACCACACTAAAACGTGAGCTCTTTGCAGGCAGAGACTTAATCTGTCTTCTTGCTTCTATGGCCCAGGCCCTGGTGCTATATACATACAAATGCAGGTTCTGCGTACATGCAGTGGGCAAACGAAGTCAATGGGCATGGCAAGCAGCAGGGTGACTGAGAGGTGACATACACACGGCGTCCTAAGGACATTAGAACAGTCTGGCTACATTCCCTAAAACTCATGCTACAAGATTATTCTTCCCAACCGATGGTATTACATACATCTAGCATCATTACACACATACATGAAACATACATGGGACATACAAAGCACACATATGTATGTAAACTGGCTTTCTTGTGTATATGTACAGGAATCATAGATTTAAGAGTTCACTAAATAAACAATTTGACATTTCTTCCACTTAAATAATAGTTTTACTAATATAAGTGACTGGGGAAATGGAGCATGATATTGTTTCTTAAAAATTTAATAAAATCCAGTTTCATACCCATATGGGTTATCTTGTGCCTTCCTAAGGTTTTTATAATTAAAATATTTTCCTCAAATAAGTTAGCTTTCTTTTGTAGTTTCTACTTTTGTCACAAAAGATGAGAAATAAAATTGGAGACATAGTTTCATGACATAGCTCTGACTGGCTTGGATCTTGCTAAAGAACTGGGTTGGCCTTGGACTCACAGAGATAGGCCTGCCTCTCTATCCCCAGGGAATGACTCTCTCTCTCTCTCTCTCTCTCTCTCTCTCTCTCTCTCTCTCTCTCTCTCTCTCTCTCTCTCTCGTGTGTGTGTGTGTGTGTGTGTGTGTGTGTGTGTGTGGCTTTTTGAGGCAGAATTTCTCTAGCCTAGGCTGTCCTGGAACTCACTCTGTAGATCAGGCTGGCCTCCGGTTCAGAGATCTGCCTGTCTCTGCCTCCTAAATGCTGGGATTAAAGGTATGAACCACCACCTCTCCACTTAAATGACCTGTTTTTAAAGTACTGTATGGTCGCAATTCAATCATGTTCATTCTTTCTACTCCCAGTAAAAGAGGACACAGGGGAATAAAAACACATATTTCAGTTATGTGTTTGAAAGGAAAGCTGAGCTTTCTCTTCCCCACTCAACACATGACACTCACATACAACACTCCCATACAGCACTGTATTTTTATGGCCCAAGAGCCTATAAACTGCACTCATCAATGGTTTTCACTGGCATACTCACCCTGACTTCATTAACGTTATTAGAATAATCCACTGACTGGCAAATGTAGCTGTATCCTGCGTTGTATGATCCCATGAATAGCTGGGGGCGAAAGGATTAACATTTGGAGTAAAGCTTTAGTAAACACAGCATTGAAAACAGTAAATGTGACAACTGTTCCAAGTGAAAGCATTTGTTTTCTTTAAAAACATTTCAAGTGCATTAAACACTTTATAAAGTTATTTTCTTGTCCTTTTGTGCTGAGGATCAAACTCGGGACTCCACATATGCTGGGCAAATGCTGTATGACTGCATTTGAGACAGGGTTTCTCATCTCCAGCCCTGAGCTGACATGTAAAGTTCGAAAAGCCTTTGTGTGATAGCCTTATTATAATTTTAATAAAGACTAAATAAAAAGCAAGCATACTCTTTTTCACCAAGACATCAACTAATCAAATACATATTTTTTCATTATGTAGATAATAGCTTATTAGTTCCCATAATTAAACATGCATAGGCAAGACCTTATATATTTAGCATAGTTCATCATTGGAAAGATACATTCAATGCTTCTAAACTAATATGGATGCCAATTCTATATAATGCCAACTCAGTCAAAGAGAAATTTTTACAGCAGCTGTGTTTGCTAAATTTTTGCCAATTTGATATAAGCTAAGTCCTTTGGGAAGAAGGAATGTCAATCCAAAAAATACCTCTACCAGAAAGCCCTGTGAATAAGCATGTAGGGCCCTTTCATGACTGATGGTTGGCACTGGAGGGTCTGCTCACTGTAGGTGATGCCACACCTGGACAGTTTGTCTTAAGTGCTTATAAAAAAGCTGGCTGAGCAAGCTGCCAGGGAGCAGGCCAGTAAGCAATGTTCCTCTCTGGCTTCTGCTTCAGTTCCTGCCTCCAAGTTCCTGCCTTTAGTTCCTGCCCTGACTTCCCTTTGCCTGGATTGCTACCTGGGAGTGTCAGATGAGATAAAACTCTGGTTTCTGAGCCAAAAGTTGTCCTGAGTTAACTGATTTATATCTTGATCGAAAGTGGCTTTTGACCATCAAACTAAGGTATCCAAATAAAGCCAACGAGAGTTTGTGACATTGAAAGTCTACAGGTTAAGTGTCGTTGGGAGGTTTTTCTATAGAACAGTTAATTTGCTCAGTACCTCTGGTGGGCCATCAGCCCATAAAGAATTTTACTAAGTCTCTTAGCAACAAATTCCTTAGACTTTAGCAACTTGAAAGGACCATTCCAGCCTTCAGGGTTTTCTTTCAAACTTTCCTGATTTTGCTGATGTCTCAAAAGTGTGGTGATTAGCAGCCACACCTGCAGAACAGCCAACTCCTTTCAGCTCCGGCGCATAATACGACAAATTACATAAGAGGATTCAATGTGAAACTCACAAGTGTTTTGATCAGGTTGTCAGGCCTGAAACTGATGAAGAATGGTCCTTGGTAGCCCTTGTGGCTCACTAAGTGTCATATATGTGCCAAACACCCTAGAAACATGCCTCTCTCACCTCTAGGGACAGCCTTGCATAGTTGGCAGGTACCTTCCCATGCCAAAACAGTTACTAAGTGTCTACTGAGAATCCATTCTATGCTTGCTTCCAAGTCTCATCCAAACAACTTTCCTACACTCCATGCAAGGCTACAATGGTAGTTTCAGGGGGGTCTCATTTTAAAATTATTTCCAACAACCCTGAGGAATTAGTAGAGTGACGTTAGTAAACCTACCTCTCTGAAGATGAAAAGGTTAAGCAAAACCATGCCAAAATTATAGACTATGAGCACTAGGCGCATTTGAAACGGCTCGCGGTCTCTCATCCACTTTGGACCCAGCCACACGAACAGGAGATAGAGTGTGCTGATGCTTAGTGTTGGCCATGGGGACTGCATCAGCGGCCAGTCTTCTACGCGCTTATCTGCAGAGAGAATCAAACCACATGCAACTCACTGAGCAATGCACATTTTACAAAACAAAATTCTCTTAGGAGTTAAAATAATGTCCTAATTCCATAATTAGAGTAAGTGCAGATCACTGTCCCCAGAAAAATACATGGTTTATAAAACAAAGGGCAGACGGGGAAAAAAATCACTTCTTTACTTACATTACACAGTGCTTTTTTTTTTTTTTTTTGAGAACTAAAAAAACAGAGACAAGAAATGCACTAAAAACATGGAAGATAACTTAAGTTGAAAGTGAAGACCTCCTAGCACAAAAATAAATACTTCAAGGAAACACTAATTTTTTGCACTAGGTGAATGAAATTTAACAGGCAGTGTGGCACTGTGCTTTGTATCCAGACCTAAGCACAAATCACATGGATGAGGTTTGGAGCAATGAAAGCCAGAGGTTGAATAGGTTTAGAAATGAGATTTACTTGATCATACTTGAGGAAGTAAGGTAATCCCTTTACGATATCTCTTTACGATTTTAATTTCTCTTCAGTGGTACCCATATTCAAGACGGGTTTGCTACTTTACTATTGATAATGTGTTATTGTAGGTTGATGTCAAGGCGACACATGATTGGACAGTAGAGAGCAAGGCTGGGAAAGTCGAGGGAAGTGGAAGAGGAGGAGAGAGGCAGGAGATTCGAGAGGAGGTGACATGGAAGTAGACGTGGATGTTCGTCTCGTCGCATCACTGCTTGGATAAGGTTGTTATGTATATTTTATAAGAGATGGAGTTGTACAGGATTATCTGACTTATCTACGTGGGCAAATTATATCACACCAACTGGATCAGAGTAGTTTGGTGTGTTCTTTGAGGTGACAACTTAATTGAGTAGAACACACAAAGCCTACCACAGAGTCCGGGTGCGTGTGTCTAAGGCTTGGCAGCACCACGCAAAGAGAAAGTGAGTGAAAACACGCAAGGGTGGGTGGAGTGGGCTGCGCCTGAGTTCTCACAGGCAGCATGGAGCCTCTGAGGTAGAGATGCCCGAAGTGCCATGTCCTACGGGAACCAGCACTAGCTCAGGATAAAAGCTTATCCACTTTTATATTTGCCACAACATGTTATCAATCTTATTAGCTATGAAAAACCAATTTTATACTTAACTTCACTTATTCATATATGAGTAAATACATATAGAACAAATCATTTCACTTAAATTGATTGCCTACAATATTTAAATGTGCAACCATCAATTTGTTTTATAATGTAATATTTAAGACAAAAACATTAATTAGATAAGAAATGATAATGAATTAATAGATTAAGAAAATCTATTTATATAAAGTATATTAAGATTAAAATTTATATTTCTCATGTTAAACAGAATTTTATTTTTTTATAATCAAATATCCACTTTTGGAAATACAAAACACATTTAAAATTCTATTTTTGGCATAGTTTATTTCTAAAATAAAGAAAAACAGTCTTTTATCAGATTCCTAAAATCCATCCTATATGGTTGTAATATATTGTTAATTACAGTAATCTCAATCAAAATGGACTATATATATATATATATATATATATATACAAAATGGTTCTGAATTAGATAACTAAATATTAGAATACTGTTTTAAAATAGACTAATCAGGCTGGGGTGTGGCTCAGTGGTAAAGAAAGAATTTCCCTTTTTGTGTCTGTGTGCATGTGTACGTACGCATTCACAGCTAAACATATGCACAAGCACACACTAGTCTATTTCTATATGCTGTCCAGTGAAAATAAGACACAAGAAAATATGAGGTTTCATCAAATAATCTGTCAAGTTAGGAAGTGCCATAATTACTGCAGTTTCAGAGAAATAACTTGATAAAAAGGTGAGGGGTAGGGGGGCATTCAGACAGAAGGACTGAGGTTGAGGCCAGTCTGCTAAGTTAGAAGAGATACCCCACCTCAACAGAACAAAGAAGGGAACATTTTTTCCTAGGGTCTGGCTGGATACATATGCATAGTTTTCAACCCTTGGCAAAGAAACTTTTCTCTGCCATAGACAGGGGCCACTGTAGAAAACCACAACGGGTAAAAATGTAGAGTTGCAGAGCCCAGTCCCCAAAGTATACATAAACAACACCCAAGACTCAGGATTTGTTACAGAAGAAGGGAGTAGAAAGATCATAAAAAACTGTGAAATTATGTCCCTTAGATATGTCAGAAGCGGGCTGAAGAGATGGCTCAGCGGTTAAGAGCACTGACTGCTCTTCCAGAGGTCCTGAGTTCAAATCCCAGCAACCACATGGTGCCTCACAACCATCTGTAACAGAATCTGATACCCTCTTCTGGTATGTCTTAAGAGAGCAACTCACATATATGAAATAAAATAAATAAATCTTAAAAAAAAAGAAGTGTCAGAAGCGGTATCCATGATGTCTCAGCAATATGGCAGCCTAAAGATGACCCAAACAAGGATGATACCCAGAGACAGAAGAACATGAACATGGAAACCTGTGAGGTCTGAACACTACACAGAGAACTATAGACAACTAAGGGATGCTGAGAGTGAGAGAAATAGCCTTCCCCAGGAAAGAACACACCAACTGGTTACCCAATTCCAAATGGTCAGCCCTGAAAACATATGAACAAGGAAAACAAACACACACACACACACACACACACACTGCTGCCACCACCATCACCACCACCAGTTAAAGAAAACAATACGATGGTAAATTTGAAGGACAAAGAGGAGAGCACATGGGACAATTTGGAGGGAGGAAGGGGAAGAGAGAAATGATAGTAAGTATGTACAATCTTAAAAAATACTTTTAAAAAGGAGAAAGGAGATAGCATTAGTTTAAGATGAACATACATGGGAACAGGAAAAACTACAATCAGATTTTATTTCGTACTTTACAAAGGAGGCCTACCGTTCATGATAACTGTGATTATATTGACCAAATAAAATTCAGCCAGACTTTAATTGAAAAATAAGAAACTTAAACCATGTTGACTTGTGCTGACATTTTTCAAAGGGCACATGACTGTCATGGTTGTTTGGGGCTTAGAAGACATGTTATCCTTCAGTGATAATTGTCTTCCTATAAATACAGTGTTTCCCTGTCTGAAGACACCATATAAAACACAGAATGCGTATCAACTTAGGTCTTCCCTGATGTAGACAGACTCCAGAAGCTTAAAGTCTTGTTCTAGGTCACAGCAGAGTTGCTCCAGGGTCCTGTTCTCCACAAATGCCAAGGAAAACACTGACCCACCAGATGAAGGTCAAGAGCCAATGCATTATTAATGGGATAGTCAGCCTGGCACAGAAAGGAAAATGGACTCTGCTCTAAAGAGACCTTAATATCTACGATCCTGGATTCGGTGTCATCGCTTATCTCAGCACACAAAAGACTCCTATTGACTTCAAAGAAAGTTCCAAGTACAAAAAGAAAAAATTAGAAAAACAGGTTCAGGGGTTAGAGAGAAGGCTCAGTCAATAAAATACTTGCCACACAAGTATGAGGACCCAAATCTGATCCCTAGAATTCATGTAAAACTGGGAGTGGCTGTGCACACTTATCATCCGTGTCCTGGAGAGGCAGAGGTAGGAGGTCCCCTGGAGCGTGCTGAACAGCCAATCTAGCCCCATCCAAGAGACTTAATCTCAAAAGACGAGGTGTCAAGCAATTAAGAAAGATACCCAGCATATTGCCTACAACACACACACACAAATACATATACACCCATTAGCTTATACAAACAGACATATATAAAACAAAGAAAATAGAAAAAGAAAACCAAGTACCAAAATTAGCCAGAAATTAAGAGTAAACAATGGTTTTGTTCAATATTTTTGAGATGAAGATAGGGGTTCTCACTCTGTTGCCCAGCCTGTGCTTGGACATTTGAGTTCAGGTTGACACTCCCGCCTCCCAAACAGTAGCTAGAACTACGGGTGTCGCACTACGCCTCGCTTGCAGTGCTGGTACACTGTCTCATTCTCTCATTCAGCAACGACACTTAAGAGGACTATCAAGGACAGGCAGAGGAAGACACAAGTGAGAAGCTGAAGGCTCTGAAATATCAAACACTAAGGGAGGCTGGGACACAGTTAAGAAGCCAAAGGACGACAGGAGATAACGGCGTATACAGGATGCAGTCAGTGAATGAACTCCAGCACTGGCCCTGCCCGGTGCACAGGATGCTACAGCGCAATCCCCCCCACATCTCCTTCATCTATAAATAGGGGAGGCTAGAAGGTGAACTAGATTCGTGATTCTCCAACCTTAATAAAACAGCAGCAAGCTCCACGAGTGGCTGACAGGCCATTTCCAGGGATACTGCACTTTCTGTGTCTGGGATTCTCCATATTCTTCCGGATTAGTCCAAATAAGTGTGCGCACTGCTTTTGTTTTGTTTTGTTTCCTTTGAGACAAAGTCTCATACCATGATTCTCTTACCTCAATATCTTGGGTTTGGAATGACAGACATGTGTCTTCAAGCCTCATCCTTAAAGGTTACAATGGTTTATATCTGTAACATATTTACTGTTTCCAGAGGCTCATGGCAAGCTGGACCAATCTGTTTATAGGTGTCAGCTTGGACAATAACCACATTTTATCTGTATTAAAAATCCATACATAGTTACCCAACCATGTTGTCCAAACTATCAAAATGTTAACTTTAAAAAAACAAGGGGGTATGTCCTTTAAGGGGATCCTTATTTATTGAGACAGTGTCTCACCGAGTATCCCTTGCTAGCCTGGAATATGCCTAGTACAATGGCCTTGAACACACAGAGATCCATCTGTCTTACCTCCCCAGTGCTAGAATTATTGATGTGTGTCAACACAGCCGGCAGATGAGCTTTCACACACTATGGACACATTTTTGTCCCTAACTTCATTTTGTACCTCATGATCACATAGCACTGGAGCCAACAACTTTACCTTTGTGACTGTGTGTGCCCACACACTCGCACACGTGTGCACACATTCATGCACAGACCTATCGAAATTTATCATTTACAGGAAGGTGGAACAGACTTGAAAACTCATCTGCTCTGCTGCAGGATAAGAGTCCAAGTTCAGCAAGAGGACAGGAAAGTGGCCAGGACATGGCTCAACTACAGGCATCTAAACTTTTACTCTTAGGGGAGGGGGAGGCTGGGGGGGTGGGGGGGATATGCCAGGCAGGCAGAGAAGTCCTGTTCCAGAGAAGGGACTTAGAGAGACTGACCCAGAGCTCCTTTCTTTGTTTGACAAGACTCTGGTAGCAGTGCAGGACAGACTGCAGGGAAAGGGGACTGTCAGGGAGCAGGGACACCATGTCAGGTCCATCTCTCCCGGTGACATAAGGAGTAAGTGCTATTTAATGCTTTGCTGATTCCAAGGCCCATCCCCCATCTGAACTGACACCTCTCCAGCTGGGGCCTAAGTGTGACTACGGTGCTTCTTGGCT
This sequence comes from Micromys minutus, assembly GCF_963924665.1. NCBI lineage: Eukaryota > Metazoa > Chordata > Mammalia > Rodentia > Muridae > Micromys > Micromys minutus. The sequence goes on from NC_137956.1 coordinate 17,048,914, forward strand.
TTGTGATGCACGAGGTGATGAAATCCCAGGCTCCAGATGTTGCTCTGGATAGGAGACAACAGGAAAGTCCCAAGGCAAAGCGCTACAGATCTGAAGACAGGTACAGATTAAAGAGGGAAAGTGGAATGGCTTAGGGTACAGCCAGGGGGCAACTGGGAAAGTCGGGACAGTGTAGACTACACCAGCAGGAAGGCCCAGGAGAAAGTGAGCAGGAAATGTTTAAACATCCCCGAGTGATGTACCTAAGTGGTCCCTGGGTGAGGCAGCCAGGAGGCTCCAGGGATACAGGGGCAGGAGAAAGGAGATGGGAGCCATGAGAATCACATCAGGTCACAAGCAGGTCAAGTGCACAGTGTGTGGGGGGGGGAGCAAAAAGGTCTGTGCCTAGAGTCACACACAGAGAGGGGGCAAAATGACGGCAAATCAGCCTCAGAGGTGGGGGAGAGAAAATAGCCAGACACTGGAATCAACTGTACCAGCCCATCTTCCCTCCTTTTCTCTCTCTCTCTCTCCCTCCCTTCCTCCCTCTCTCCCTCCCTCCCTCCATCCCTTCCTCCCTCTGTCCCTTCCTTATTTGTTTAAGGAACTCATTACCTTGAGGGTTGTTAAGGGAAGATTTAATGAACTAGTGTTTCCAGCCATAAGGATCCTATAAAGTCCCTCCCTCCTTTTCAGTACACACACATGTACCATGCCATGTGTATGGGGGTCAGAGGACAACTCTGAGAAGTCAGTTCTCTCCTTCTGCCTTTATATATGGGATCTAGGGGTTGAACTCAGGTTGTCAGGCCTGCACTGCAAGCCCCTTTACCTGATGAGCCATCCAGCCCAGGCCTCACTAGCTTAAATTTCAAATTATGCTGAAAGGCTATTTTCAAAATTATTTTTAAAGGCGGCATAAAGCAAAATGTAAAAAAGAATAAAATACTGGTAGTCCTGTAGCTTTTAAGTAGCTCAGGTAATCTCTGCTTATAATCCAGTAATCACAACTAGTCCTTGGAAAACTCTAATCGGTCTTTTTCTTTGAAAGGCTGATCTAAAGGCTGTTGTTGTAGCTCAGGATTTTCGCTAGCCAACATGAACTTTCTAGTAAAATTCCACCATCACATCCCAGAAAAAAAAAATAGTAAAATTAAACATGTTTAGACTATCCAGGCACCTAGACTAGCTGGAACCAAGTCTGCAGAAAGAAACGAGTCATGTGTACAAAAGACAAGACTTACACCAAGAACTGGATCCCAGGGGGAGGCACACATCCATAGCCCCAGCTAATCATGATGCCGAGTCAAGAAAATGACTCGTTCCCTGCCGACCTGGATCCACAGGGGTATCCAGGGGAGAGAGTGCTGGGACGGGTATGCACCTCCAGGCTTGGCCCACTATTTGGTTTAAAATAATAACTTAAATCCATTTAACACGTCTACTTTTTCTACAGTATTAAACAAAGGAAAGTAGTCTAACAGAGTCTCTTAGCCTGGAGCACTAGCCCATTAACTCATCCTGCTGAAACACCACTCCAGATTTCTTTGAGTTGGTCCTTGACTCTGCCAGGAGGCATCTGCCACTTTCTCGTTGCTTCTAACACACACCTGTGTAATCTGCCACTATCAAAAGGAAAACACAAGTCTAAGGACCGCTAGCCAGACTAGCCTTGGGAGTGTATTTAACATGTCAGAACTATGTCCTCAATGGAGTGGGAGCCATCTGCTGCCTGCCTTTGGATCCCTTTCCACTAACTCGGCTGCCTTGTCTGGCCTTAGTGGCAGAGGATGTGCTTCATCCTGATGTGATGTCACGTCACAGGGAAGGTTGGTGCGTGGAGAGGGGAGGGGCTCCCCTTCTCTGAGGAGAAGAGGGTAGGGAGATGGGGTGGGAAGGTGGGGCTGGGAGGAAAGGAGGAGGGCTGCAGTCTGTATGTAATGAATAAATTAAATGAATGAATGAATGAATGAGAAGAAGGGGTAGGGGGAATGTCTGATGGCCCCAGAGTATTTCAAACTGGTTTACTAACCCAGTTATGTACCAGTCACTCAAGGGGAGATGTGGGGAGGAGTAAAATGAAGAGAGAAAAGACTTCGGTTGTGAGTCTAAACAGCGATCATAGTAAAGGTTAAAGGGCAGGAAAGGCGTGCACTTTCCTGCAGAACACAGAGAAGGGGGGGTTTGGATGCTGCAGAGAATAAAACCAAAGTCTGTCGGGAGATGGAATCAGTATGAGATGCATGCTACTCAGACTGACTTCTGACTCGGGAGGGTTAAGTATTTGATGCATACCACCCGGGGGAAGTCAATTTGCTCCCGAGAAGATAGATGAACATGACCATGGCACACAACCCAAAGAACCTAAGTATTAAGTAAATGTGATGACAGTCAAAGCCCCTGGCACTCTGTCAGCATCGGGGACCCCTCGGTGCGATAAATGAGTAACAGCCGAGGCTGCAAGACAGAAGTGAACTATCACAGGGAGGAGATCCTCCTCCCACCCAGGCTCTGGCTCCAGCTGTGTGGTCTAAGCCTCTCTTCATCTCTAGGCAGTTAAATAACACCTAACTTGCAAGGATGCTATGAAGGATGAATATCTGGGGGTTAAGAAAAACTACTGCAGCCTCACAGAGTACTTCACGGAGAGCAGTGTGCTTCATAGGTGGCAGAGAGGTCTGGTGGCTATGTGTCCTACAAGACCAGAAGGCGGGCAAGCAGTTTCCTCCTCTCCCTGTTACGTGAACTCTTTGTACGAGTCCAGACAGCACTCGGCACTGCCAACGATCTCAAAGCTTTAAGAAAATCACAGTGATGCTTCCCATTTGTTAAAGAGCTTGTGTGTGTGCGTGCGTGCGTGCGTGCGCGCGCATGTGGATATGTATGGAGTGGGGGGAGTGGGGACTTGGTCTTTAATGCTTTTATAAACTAAATACTCACTGGGCAGAGGACCATCCCATCCTGAATTTTCACTAATTAACAGTAGCTGGTAGCTCTTGTCTCGTGCCATTTGGCAAATAAGTTCATAATCGCTTTGAACATAATAAATTAACAGTTCTAACAACTCTATCTTATGGAAGACAATTTCATCTCAGGATACATGTCACATCTTAAAGGCATACTCCCATACGCCGTGTCAGCATACAGATTTAGCTAAGAAAATACCACTTTTCAGTTTCTTTTAAAAATACATATGCATGTTTTGCCTACATATATGTCTACATATATGGCTGGTGCCTACAGAGAGCACAAGCAGGCACTGGGTCCCCTGGGACTGGAATTACGAGTGGTTATGGACTGTCACGTAGGTGCTAGGAACTGAACCTCAGCTCTCTAAAAGAGCAACAAAACTCTTAACTGCTGAGCATCTCCGGTGGACTGGTTTAATTTCATACACTAGCCCTAACAGTATCTTTGAGCATTTCAGTTGCTCTTGCTGTTGCCGTTGTCAGTATTAGGATTTGGGTCAGATTTAGTATCTCGCAAGAAGAATGTAGTAATGCTATGTAGGTAAGGTAGCACCGAGAATGATCAGCTAGAGAGGAGTGAAGGCTTCTTTCTTGACTGGTGTGAGGATAAAATGGGCCTCAGGCTAGGAATGACACAGCGCATTTCCTCACTTCTGTGAACCTCGTGGATTTGTAAGCGAATGAGAGGAAATAAAATCTTCCAAGCCTGTCTTCCAGGGGTTCTGTAAAACTAAGGCAAAGTGCAAAGCTGAAACTTTCCACCTCCTTGTTCCCCAGGCAAGGCTGATGACACTTCATAAAGGTTGGCTGGTGGCACTTAATAAAGCCATTTCACAGTAAGCAGAAAAACAAAAGAACCATTTGTCTCACCCACCAAAACTGAAGAAAGGTCCAGTTTAGGAATGCCATTACATACAGTATGTGGAGTTCTTGTGTTTTACTAGCCCGTATTAATGATACATAATAAAGGGTATCATGTTGATTTTTTTCATACATGCTTGTGGTACACTTTAATTACGGTCCTCCATTCCCTCCCTAGTCCCTGTCACTTCCATAGGTCCCCACCCCCTGTTCATAATGTCTTCTTGTTTGTGTTTTGTGTTTTTGTTTTGTGTGTGTGTGTGTGTGTCCTGACAAACCTGCCTCAGTGTGAAGCATGAATCTTACCAGTGTGCGTTAAGTCCATACGCTGGCACTAGGAAACGTCCCCAGAAGGCTGTGCAGCCACTGTCTACAACCAGTGTCGCATTGCAAAATGGAAACTTCAAACCTCATAAGCACCAATTCCCCAGTCGGTTCCTTCTCTTTCCAGCCCTGCCAAACATGGTTTTAATTTCTGTTTCTATTAATTACTTTAGAAAGTCCATGTGAGTAAGAAGAAAGAAACATCTTTGTCCTGTTGTGTTGGAGCTCAGTGCCTCCTGGAGTCATCCACATACAGTGTAAACATTTCCTAAAACCTTGTCAAAAAAACAAAAACAACATAAAACAATCTTATTCTGAGCATTCCAGTAACTTTTCGTGTATGTACCTCGCTGTACTATAAGTAGCTGGTTTGTATGAGGTGGTTAAAAAGGCCAACAATAATTTTTTTTCCTTTTTTTTTTGTCTATGAAGTTGCTGTTTTTATTCATTTATTTTGGCCTGTTTGATATATATGTAAAACAATGTCCAAAAATAAACAGGAATTTTATTTTGTTGAAAAAAATATTCTTTCCAAACTGAAAAGTATTCTTATATCCCCACGATCCACTGTGTTCACCGGCTCACTCCTCAGTGGACAGAGTTCAGCTGTTTCACCTCTTACTGGGCTGTGATGCAACTATCAACAAGGGATGACCGAGATGTGGGATGCATTAACACACACACACACACACACACACACACACGATGCATTAACACACATATGTTCCTGAGTCTACATTTAGTAAAGAAAAATGAAAACAGAAATGTAAACTCCTTCAACTGATTCTTTCAGAGGACTGATGAATTTTGTCTTAAAAACCCCAAGATACAAATAAAATATAAACAAAATTCCATACTAAGACATTTGCTTAGCAGTGACAACTTTCTGTGGGGAAAAAAAAAGACAGAAGGGTTTTAAATGGTGATGACGCTGAGGTACGTGCTTCTATCAAGCATTTAGTTTTTCTTGCTTTTCCCTTCCTGTGAGACACAGATATGTCAGCAGTTTTATAAATAACTTAAGCCATGTCTCCAAACTTGTTGGAAATTATCAAATAGGAGATATCGATCATTGAAAAGTTTAATAATAATATAGAAAAAAGTAGGTGTTTTCCTAAAGAAAAAAATTGAAACTAATATTAAGTTTAAACTTATATTTAAGTTATTGTTCTATGAAATTGTGCTAAGCAGATTACTCAGATGAGCTGGTGGCATGTACTTACAGCTAAGTTTTCATATGGTACAGGTAGCAATGAGATACCTGGGACTAAAGAAATGGCAGTGGCTGGGAGCACTTCCTGCTCTTGTACAGGAATCAAGTTAATTTCCAGTACTTAGATGTGGTGGTTTGAATTTGCTTGGCCCAGGGAGTGGCACTATTAGGAGGTGTGGCCCTGTTAGAGGAGGTGTGTCATTGTGGGCATGGGCTTTAAGGCCCTCCTTCTTACTATGTGGGAACCAGTCTTCTCCTTCAGATGGAGATGAAGAACTCTCAGCTCCTTCTGCACCATGCCTGCCTGGACGCTGCCATGCTCCCATTATGATGATAATGGACTGAACCTCTGGACTTTTAAGCCAGCCCCAACTAAATGTTGTCTTTGTCATGGTGTCTTTTTCGCTGCAATGGAACCCTAACTAAGACAGGTGTGTAGCTCACAACCATCTGTAATTCAAGCTCCAATGGCTCTGGTGCCCTCTCTGGCTTCCCAAGGTATACTTCATACACACACACACACACACACACACACACACACACACACACATACACACACACACAAACACACACACACACACTTTACTCACACAAGTAAAAATAAAATTCTTTAAAAAAAGAAAGAAACACAAAGAATGACTGAAAACTTGCCCAGACTACGTAAGAAGCTATCTTTAGAAGCTGGACATCACATGATTGAATTACTGTGTAACTAAAAGCATTTATACTTTTTCGGTTACCGCTCCTGTTTTTGGCAAGTTAGCTCACTCGTGGTTATTCACGGAATACTGAAATAATTAAACAGCTCTGGAGATGCAGTGTCACATGATGCTGTTTCAAGCAGCTGCCCAGTGTCTTTATCCTTTCTTTCTCTATTCCTCTACACGGCTCTTACAGAACAGGCAAGACCAAGCAAAATATGGTTAATAACAAAAGTACTATTTTTACCAGTGGTGGGGGAGTGTGCTAAGAAAGCACTTAAATTATAAAAAAATATTTTCAAATTAATAACTGCCATATATCACATTGAAAGTGCTCTCTCTATTCAAAGAACAGCAGAGTAGCGTTTGCACAGTACAATGGATCAAGCAGAGTGGTACATGTCTTTAATCCCAGTACTCAGAGAGCAGAGTCAGCATCTCTGTGAGTTCAAGGCCAGCCTAAGTCTACACAATAGAACTATGGATCCACAGCTCAATTCTCTGGATCAATAGGAGGAAAATGTTGCCTGTTGGGGAGAGGGACTTGTTGAAACTCTCACACTGGGTAGCCTCATGACTGAAGCCGGGTCACCTGACTCTCAGACCCCAAGTCTTTTCCACCCTCTGTGTCCTGCTACCTTCAATTCCCACATCACAATGCTTCTGCATGTATGAAAGACAAAAAGTATGTATCTCTGTCATGAGCGACCAAATGATTTGATAGTGGATTAATTGGGTTTAGTTGGCACCAACTGAAATTATGACTGATAAATTAAACAAGAAAAAACCTTCTGCAGGGTTTTTAAAAAATGGAAACAAACCAAAAAGCCACTCAATAGTAGAATGCTTACTTAGCATGGGTGAAGACCTGAAGTCCAATCCTCCAACCCCCAACAAAAGGGGGTGGGGCATCCTCTGCAATTTAGTTGTCATCTAAAACTTTATTACCCCAAGACATCGCTAATCAAAATTGTGCAAGATGGCCAGGATTGGTGGCACCTGACTAGTGTCAGCACTCAGGAAACTGAGACAGGAGAATCACAAGTTCAAAGACTGGACTACATCAGGGAGACTCTTTCAAAACTGAAAACAAAAGCTAGAGAGTGAGAGAACCATCTCACTTGTGTAAGAGCAAGAGAAAGAGAGAGAGTCTCTTGAGCATGCTGAGGAGGAAACCATAAAATAAAGAGGCTGGTCATAATGATGGTTTATATAATTCAGGACTAGTCATTAAAACAAAATGGCACAAGACAAGTAATTGCCAAACACAAGGGTTGATGTCAGAGGTCCTGCAGTTACTCCTAGTTACAGTTAGGCAATGGTTTGGGAAGCAGAGCTATATGGTGTCTGGAGAGGTAATCAGAGAAAAAGTGAGCAAGGGAATACTGTAAGGAGAGAAAGGCGGGTAGGCATTGCTTTTACTGGAGGACCAGGAACTTACCCAAGCTGGCTAGAGCTGCAGGTACAGGGTAGGGACTACTGTCTGAGCACATCAGGAAGCTAACCCAGAAGCAAACATGAGAAACAATGTATCGCCCACCTTTCTCTTTTCTAAGTGTCAAAACCTATATGATTTTTGAGTAGTAAGCTCTGACACAGAAAAACCGTGGCTTATTTTATAGACGAAGGATTGCAATATCTGGGGAAAGAAGAGGCACAGGAAGTGAAGAAAGACATGCTTCATTAAATAACTCTGTGTGGATACATGTGCCTAATGCAAGAATAGTGGCTTGGGGAAAAATCATACTCATGTACAGTCATTCATATCATTTACGATTTATATAATATCATATGTAGTGATATCATGTGGCATTATTATATGACTTAAAAAATAGAACATTGAAATATGAAAAGGATGACCAAGTATTTTGTACCTTACAAGATCACAAAACCATTGTCCAGGACCTTTATAATCTTAAAACCTGTCTCTTTAAGCAAATGACACCAGTCTCCGAACTCTGTCTGCCCCACTACGATCTGACCATGAGGAGTACTCTGCTATACGCTGTGAGGGAAGAGGGTATAAGAATATCAGCCAAGGGGATATCCTATCTCAAGTATGACTGTGGTAGAGGAAAAATATCAACATAGAAACCCCTCTAAAGTTGTCTGGACCTCATCGGAGCTCCAGAGAGGCTGAGACAAGACATCAGTAACAATAGTGACCACATGAGGCTTAGAAGCTGACTGTTCCCCACACTTGTGTTATATGCTAGTGTGTGCACTTGTAATCACTGTACAGGAAGGTGAAAGGTTAGCCTTGCCTACACAGTGAGCTCAGAGCTGGCCTGTTTCACACATCAAGACCCTATCTCAAACCCTAACCCTTCTGAGAGAGAACACACTTGCTCTCTTATATATACACATTTCCCATCAAATCCAAACAAAACCTATTTTAGAAATTAACACAAATGAAAACTACACATTAACTATGTCAAATAAAATTAATATCAACATGCTGTACACCATTTAAAACCGGTCTTCCTCCTCTGCAGCCTGGTAAGTCATACTATAAACCTTATTATAGCTGAATTAAGCATCCCCGCCCACAGCAGGTCCAAGTGACTCACTGGTCCTTTCAAAGTCCCGGTTTCCCCAGTTCAGTCCCCAGGTCAGACCCTGCTCCCTTTGCCTTTGACACCTTTGCCCTAGTCTCCCAACAGCTCACTCACCTCTGGGGGAAGAGACCTGTGGGAAATTGCTAAAATGATCAGAAAACAGAGCCAGTCAGTCTGCTGACTTCACACTCATGACTGACACATAGGATGAGGACACTGAGAAGGACAATAGAGAAGGACTCTCCTGAATGTCCCCCGGCCCTCAAACCAGGATTTCAAAAGGGGAGCAGAATGCCAGTGACTCCCTTAGACTTCATGAGCTTTGACCTAGTGACCTCCTATTCTCTCCGTCCCTGACCTGGATTTTGCCTGGCAAGTACATTTTGGACTAAAGAACTATACAACTATACGTGACCTAAGTGCAGTTAGCTTATACAAGTCTGGCTTCTGAAGCATGTCATCAGCATATAGGAGACACCTCCCTCCCGTACCACTGGTCTCATCCTCTTTCCCTTCTGCCTCTTCCAAAGCAAACACAAGAGCCCAGATAACACTGCTGTTTAAATGCAAACTTCAATGACACATAAACATGTGCCCATGCTCCACGAAGTAACCAAACAGCCAGGAGAAAAAATGGTTGTAGTGGGTAAAGTGGTCAATGTATGGGGGGAGGGACTATTTAGATGTGTCAGCTTAAATTTTTACAGAGAGAGCTTAATTCGTTACTTTTTTAGTCTAATCACATTCACACATATAAAGTAAAATCAGAGAAGGAAAGAAATAGGAAATGCAGGGGTCTCAGAGCTCCAACTCCAAAATGGGCAGCTAGAATGAAGTCTCACTTCAGCCCACGCTTCCTCCTTTCTGGTAAAAGCAAGTAACTTTCTGTTGCAAATGTCTAAGAGCCGAGTTTAGGAAAGTCAAATTTATTATTTTTTCCAAAAGTAAAGTCTTCTAGATCTTAAATTTCAAAATATAAAGTGTCAATGATACAATAAAAGTTAAAAGTGACTTGTTCCCGAAAGTGCACAAATTTGTTATTTGATATATATATATATATATATATATATATATATATATATATATATATATATATATATATATATATATATATATTTGAAAAGCCAGGTTTGTGGCTCCATCTCCCTTTGGCTGTGTTTTATTAAACAGCAACCTTTGATGGAAAAGTTTGAAATTATATTTTGAACTTATGTGTTCTAAGGATTTTTTTTTTTTTTTTAAAAATGTCTTGGGCTGTCAAACATACTCTACAAACCTGGAACCTTCTTATTTAGATGACCCAAAATAGAATTACTTCACTTGTATTCATGTAGGAACTTCCAGGGGAGAAAAATCCAAGGAACTAGTAAAAAGGAAGGGAAATCAGCATACACCTACAGCCAGGCACTCGGGCAGGACGCCTAGCTCAGCTTGCTTTTCCTGAATAATTGTATCCTTTCGTCACAACCATTTCCCAAGAGCACCTCTGTCTCCCACCCAGTTTTATTTTCCTCTTTCCAAACATCTGACTCACCCACTTTTTTTCATCATGGCTGAATAATCCACCTTTTCTACTCTGCAGCCCCCTCAGCCAGGTTGTCAACATTCATGAAAGAAACATGTGCTCTGGGAAGAGAAGTGTGACCTGCTGCCCAGAAGAAACTTGGAGCACACACAAGCATCAGGGGACCGGGCACAGAAGTTTCAGAAGGAGCTCCAGATGTGTCAAAAACACAAACAAACAAAACTGAACTATTGAACAATGGTCCTCCTTACGCTGCAAGTCCCAAACAGACTCTAGCCGCTGAGCCTCTGGTGAATTAAGCAGCAGCTCTGCCTGCACAAGGCAGCTCAGGGCAGAGGCAAGGAAGCAGTCTCGGGTTTCGTAAGTGGATAGTCAAGAGCATGGATGAATACCTTCCCACTGACCTGCTAGTAAGAGGTCACTTGAGTGTCCCTGCGTCTACTCGTTTCTCAAGCTTCTTGGCCCATGATAGTTTAATATTTTATAAGCCCCTCAAAGGTGTAGGCGCAAGCTTTCACATGTGTGAACACACAAAACCCCCAACTCCATTCACTGTCTTTTTCCGGACTCATTGGGAAATAATGAACCACTACAGGAGGCTACGTTCTAGCTTTCCCTTCAACTCTTCTTTCTTGAGGCTCAGGAGAGATGAGAGCACGACAGAAGGGGAAGGAGCCAAGAGAGACAGGACTGAGAACGCCTAGGTGTGGCCCTGGGTGCGAGGCAAGGTGGAGGACCTCAACCACATCGCCACCTGCCAGCCAGCTTGTCTGATGTTCAGCTCTGTGCAATCGTGTACGGGAAGCTCTGATGCAATGTCCAGAGCAGTTCCACAGACATGAAGGGAAGGGCGCTTCTTCCCAGGTACTGCAGGTATCAGGGTGATGGCACTAAAGAAAGACTCAAGGAAGAGTCGGCCCATTACAACTGCCTCTAAACCATCTCCGGCTGGGAGGCTTGGGAACTACTGTCTATCCTACAGCCAGATGTGTGATCTCCTGAGAAATATGGCGCTTTTTTAAAACAAGTCAGCGAAGCCTCCATGTCAGAAAAAGAATTCGTCTCATACAGAAACAGTCCCAGCAAGCATACTGTCCACAGTTACATACATCAAACTTCATACTGTATTACACACACCATACATATATATATATATATATATGTATATATGTGTATATATATGTATATATATCACACTGTCTCGTTTGCCCTAGCAACAAAAACTACAGAAGAAACTTTTCACTTCCAAAGAAGACAGATATCATAACCTAAACTCTTAACATCCTCCTTTGCTAGAATACAGGGTCACACTGCAAGCGGACAATAAAAATACAAAGCCCCAAACCATCCGTAGGATCCTTTAAACTTAAGGTTTAAGATCTCGGAAACTTTTAAAAGCCAACAAAGCAAATGAAGAAATGTTAAAACGTCAACAATTACTTCGGCTAGGAAAACTACCCCCTCCCAGTGACAGCCCTGCTCTGCAAACTCAACAGCTAAAAGTTCGCTCATTTCAGCACACTGTACTTATGCAGGCTTCTGAGCCAACCTCTAGGTGCTGCTGCAGAGACCCCGGCCCAAGGACTGCCTTCCTTCCCCTCCCCCTGAAGGCACTGCACTGCGCAAAGCCCTGGCAGAGTCGCCTAACTGATTTGCTACTGAGGAGCCACACACACACAAAAACAAACAACCCCCCCCAAAAAAACAAAAACAACAAAACAAAACAAAACAAAAAGAAACTAACGTTCCTCAAGGAGCTAAATAATGCTGTTTTACTTTTCAGCCGAAATAATACTACAAAGAGGTTAGCTAAATGGAAGAAGATAAAAGAGCGGCTTGTCAAAGCCTTCATGGAAGCTGAAGTAGCGGAGAGACAGGTATAGTCGTAGCTCTCCTCCTCCGCCAGGCCTCTCTATCTCTCTACAAGGAGTACCAGTACGTAAGAGAATAGGCGAGCTCGGGAAATGCGGGCGTCGGGGCGGGGTGGATCCTTGGCTGCACTGGCAGCATCTGGTTAAATCAGCTCCTGCATCCGCGGAGCCGAAGAGAAGGGAGTGTTCGGTGGGCAGGGAGGAGGACGACTTAACGTTCGCATCCGATTAACCAGTTCACAACCGTTCTGAGGGGACCCGGGCACCCCCACCAGCCTCAGGGCGCTGGGTAAGGGGACTCAGGGCCTTGCCTGGCGCTGAGGCCGGGGACTGGCGTCTGAGCCGTGGGCAGCCCAAGGAGCACCCTGCGGAGATGGATGAGGCCCCTCGCCTGTACCTGCGATGGACCAAGTCCAGCGGTAGAACTCTACGGTGTCGTTGAACGCCGTGGACACTGCGTTCAGGACACTGCCGGGCTCTGAGTCCAGCAGCCCCATCGTGGCGCGGAGCGGTGCGAGCAGTGGCGAGAAGAGAGGCCCGGAGAGACGGTGGGCGGCTGCGGCGGGGACCCTGCTGGCTGCGGCGTCTCCTCCTCCTCCAGGCGCCGCGACTGGGGATGCGGGAGGCGAGCAACGGCTAGCAGCGGAGACAAGAAGCCAGAGGGCGGAGGAGGAGGACCAGCCACGAGCGCCCAGCGCTGCTCCTCTCTGTCGCCCCGCGCTGCAGCCGCTCCAATCCCCTCGCCCGCATCACGTGGCCACGCGGGGCGGGGCGCCGCCTCCTCTCGCCCCGGGCGCGGGGATGCTGCGGTCGCGAGTGGTGGCCGGCCTGCGCAGGCGCGCTAAGGCCAGCCCCGGGCCACCACCTGAGCCACAGGAACGCCGCAGGGGGACACCTCGTACCCAATCCTCCTCCCCTCCCCTGCCCTCCTGCCCACGGTTACCTCTGCTCTGACGGATACAACGTGGGAAACCGAACGGGGGAAAGTGGGAGTTTGTGGACAAAGATGAAGTAGGCGAAGCGTTTCTGGTCCTTGCCTATCATTCACCTCCATCACCTGTGCTTTGGCTGTCTTCTCCTTTGGCATGTGCTTGTCACGCAGACAAGGAAACGCAGGTAGTTTCACTGTAAATGAATGCAGCGGCAAAGGAGAGTAGTCCGGTCACCCCATAAATAACATTAGCATGTAGTTAAATCCTTGTGACTATTGAAAATAGTGTTATCAACAGACAGGGGCCTATCAAAGCAATGTAATTTTATCAAATCAGGCTACTGGTAGTTCAGAGAAGAGGGAGCCATAAGAACAGGTTAAAAAGTCAGCGATGCTGAGAAGACAGAGCAATTGCCTTGTGAATTGAGAGCCATCCATGCGTATAGTAACAGCAACAACAAAATTTCACTGGATAATTTTTATAGTTTCTGACATAAAGCAAGAGTTCAGTGAATGGTTCAATAACAAATTCACCTGCTTTTTATTCAGACATGCCATCCACTTTTGTTTCTGCTTTTTTCCCCCTCCACTTGATGATTTAGAAAAGCTTATTTTAAAGGCCACCGGGTTAAATGCCCAACTAACACGAACACTACCTGAGCCCTAACTCTGTGCTATGCATGGCAAGTCATAAATATTTATGGTGACAAAATTATAACGCACACCATTTCCAGAGCATAGTGGGAGTTGTTTAAGTAGAAAGAGCCTCGGCAAGAAAGGGTAATTAAAAGTAACTGGTCTGTTCTGTAACTCGGGCTACCATGGCTCTCTGTAAGTACTTTCTTCTGAAATCCACCACATGATATATGATGATGCGTTAAATTGTCAAATCTGCGTGCCAGACTGAAGTTTCTCAGATTAAGGAATTTCTTACATCTCAGTTCCTTGCTATGATTCTAGTAACTATAAAGGATTCTACTCAAATCTCATTTCCATTGGTAATGTGAATACAAGTGAGCTTTTCCCTTGCGTATAATATTAATTGCTACCTCTCTGTTGTCTTGGAGTCTTGGATGTTTTTATGGAGAACAGATTCCTACCCTCGCTTCACAAACCCTCACCATGTCTGCTTATTTAATATAATGTGAAACCATTAAAGCAGCCTTATTCAAGCTTTTCCTTGATGTTCCTCTTCTACTTTGGAGGCCAGTTTAAGTTCCTTGTTCACTAGGGGGCGCCTGTCATATAAGGAAATCATGGACAAGCCCCATCAATCTCAAGTGAGAAATGGCAACTATACCTGAAGGTGTTGTCTGCCTTACTTGGAGGCATTCTTTTTTATTTATACGTATGAGCCGTTCAAGCATACAAGAAGAATCAGTCTTAGGATGTATTCAGTCTTGAGCTCCATTACTTGGTGTGAAGATTACAGTCCGTTACTTAATATTACTTAATTCACAAGTGGTTTACAGATGCCAATGATTGTACAGCACGGTTTGAAGTTCATGTGTTGGATTTTAACCCTCAGTACAGCAAGTTAGAGAGGTGAGACCTACTTGGAGTGGGGTGGGTCACGAGGGCTCGGCTTTCACCAATAAGTTACAGAGCGTTTTAAATTGTGACTTTCGTCTCTCATAATAAATACTTCTTAGTTGTCTTCTTTTTTACCATGGAATAATGCAGGATGGGAAAGCCCCCCTCACTAGAACTAGTGCCTTGAACATAGGCTTCCTAGTTTTCAGAACTTTAAGAAATAAATCTGTATTCTCTGCAAGTTACTTAGTCTTTCCAATTCCTTTGTAGTAACGCAAAACAGACTAAGACAGAAAACAGTGAGAAGCAGGGCCACAGCTATTACAGATTCCTGGAAATATAGACACAGTTTTGAAATAGGGTCATGGGTGGAGACTGGAAGAGCTTCAAAGATTAGCTACAAAATTGAGAATTCCCAGGAACAGTTAGAGCAGCAGGGAGAAAAGACTGTGTATTTTTACACCTAGGCGGTTGCCAGCAATAGAAATGCAGACAGTATAGGTCGTTCTGACGACCTCACAGAGGGCAGTAAGGACAGAACTGAAAACTGAAGTGAACTTGGCTAGACTGTGCCCATGCCTAGGGATGGACAGAAGCAGATTGGGAGTGATGAGCTGATTTAACAACATGTCCATCCCAAAGCCTGCACATGTCTTTACGGCCTTTTCCTCCTTCTCAAAACCCACAGAGGCCTTCTGGGACTAGGACTTTTAAAAGGAATTTAGGTCTGTCTGGAATGATGTGTTTTGTTTGGCTTTGTTTTGTTTTTTGTTTTGGATGTTTTGTTTGTTTGTTTTTTGGTTGAGGGAGAAGATGTAAATTTTCCAGAGCCAGCAAGAACAAACAGCTTTTAAAATGTAAGTTATTTATTCTCAAGTGAAATTGAATAGAATTTGAGCAACCGATACATTTATGTATCAAAGGGAAGAATGACACAGTAGCACCCTGAGACTTGGTAGCAAACCACCCAAAAGGAGAGCAGGCTGGAGAAAGGTAACTTTCTTATAATTGACTAACTCCCATGAGTTAGTGGTATTTTTATATCAAATTACAAGCACCATTTCTGAGAAGACAGTTGAACCCAGAATGCATGTGATAATGTGCCTTCAAAGTAATGGCAAGTTAGCTACATAAAAGTGTATTGATCCTTCCCACTGGTATCTGTAGCAGTTTTATTTATAATCATTGTATACTGTAAACAGCCAAAATGTCCTTTAATAGATAAATAAATTTTGCAAAAGAATGTAACTATATTACAAAATACTTTCAACTTGGTGAAAGTTTCCTTTGATTCTTAAGAGAAAGAATTCCAAGAAGACACAGACAGTTTCAGCAGTAGCTTATTTAACAAAGCAGGACAAAGACAAGGCTACACTCCACACAGACATGGGAACAGACTGACCTCAAATGCATTGTGGAATTTTTGCATATTTCTGAAGGTAAGATAACCCTTTTTTCCTCTCAAAAATCATGGTGGATTATTACCCTTTTATAGCAATTCTCCCCATAATCCTCTTGAACTGCTACAGTAGGGTAGCTAGGGATGTCAAACAACAATGTAAATATTATTATAAGTCAGGGTCTTTGGGAGATGCATGTTCATTGATGTGCATGTATGTCAATTTGGAAAATTCTCTAGTGCCCTTATTTTGAATATGTCAGGAAGAACCTAATTGCACATTTAAGGTACTTAGCCAGAATGAAGCATTCTGTCTAGATGCAGCTGGAATTCCCTTTTATTCCTTCACATCTAACTTAATCTATTTATCTATTTATTTACTTACTTAGTGTTTGTTTGTGTGTTTTCAAAATAGAGGTTCTCTGTGTAGCCCTGGTTGTCCTGGAACTCCCTCTGTAGACCGGATTGACCTTGAACTCAAAGCTATGCCTGCCTCTGCCTTCTGAGTGCTGGGGATAAAGGCATGTGCCCCCACTGCCAGGCCCACATCTAATTTTTTATCTAACCAGGAGACATAGTCATAAGTAGAAAGCCTTTCTTGGTCACCTCATACTTAATTCCATGTCTTCCTTGTCTCAGAAAAACCCAACTGAATCGTATCAGAGCATAATTTGCTGACCAACGTGAATGGTCAGTAAACCTAAGGCAAGTCAGCATTGCCTGCAGTGCTGACGATGAGACCCTATTGATTAAGACAGCACATATTTAATGTAAGGGGTCAAGAAATCAAGCTAGTATTCAACTGCAAACCTCACCCCCAACTCCACTGGCTACTGTTTCTAGTACTTGAGAATGCTATTCATAATACCATTGTAGAAAAGTAATCATCCCATTTCACTCGGCTATGAGAGAGATATGATAGATATGCCCACTGGCTTAATGGCACAAGTTATTGGCCTAACCGATACCCTTTTTATTGGGTTTAAAGCCCCACTATGAAGTAGAACTCATACCTGACAATGTCAATGAGGACAGATATGCACAAGTTCAAGTCAGATAAAATCGCCACAATGGAAGGAAAGGAAGTGGGCACAAAGTTCTCCTCCCCCTAGCCAAGAAGCTACAAATAATAGTTCTAAGAGAGAGGAAATCAGTTTCTCTTCTTTAGAATAATACTAGGTATATCAACCACACTCATTTTCAGGAGTAATTGGTCAACACATATTGGATTCCATGATTGTGTGTGTGTGTGTGTATGTGTGTGTGTGTGTGTGCGCACGTAGTGCTAAGAATAAAGGTAGGGCATCATGCACGTGAAGTGTATATTCTATTCCTGAGCAAAATCCCCAGCTACATATAATAATTTATTGTGTAAAATGTGTGCATTTATTATTATTAAAGACACAGTTTTGATTGTTTTGTTTTGTTGAGAAATAACATTATGTCGAGTAGGTAGGAGAGTATCTGAGAAAATTTGTGAGAGGAAAAAAAAAGAGTATGATCAAAATATACTGTATAAAATTCTCAAAGTATAAATTAAAAACACCATTAAAATACTAAGGCAAATTTACTGCATAATTGCAAGACCCACTGCTTCTCGCAGAGGAATGAAACAATAGTTCTGATATGTCCATATGTTTACACTAGAACTCAATTATAAAGTAAATGGATGCACAAGACAAAAGGCACGTATCTTAATAAAGAAGTAAATTAATAGGTAAGCATAAGAAGGAGGCCAGGATGATCATGTGGCACTACATTAGAATTTGCCACAGCAGTACAAACTTATTTTGGAATAAATGGTGATATTAATAATTGTGCATAAATGCACTTGTTATATGGGGCTGGGGGTTTACCTCAGGAATAGAATATACATTTTTCATGCATGCTATCTTTTATCCTTAGCACTAAAAGAACAAATCTTTGCAGCAAAAATTCCAAATAGTTTCTGTAGGTAAGAAAATATAGCCATATTAGCTATATTTTATAGTCATAATAGCCACTCCTTAAGTGTGTGTCCTATGCATAGTAACTTTCCCCCCAAACACTGAAGAACTGAAGTAAGAAAAGGGTTACTTTATCGTGAATAACATCAGTCAGATGGGTGTTAAGAATAAATATTGGAACCAGATAAGGACGGTGATGTGAATGAAGCCTTTTCCCTATACCTCTTGGTCCTGCTCCTCATAATTCTCACCAAGTGAGAAACAGCAGACAAGTTCTGATTGCGAATTATTCTACAACACATGGAACTAGTATTTCTCTGCCATCTGGACCACACAGGTTGACTCCTAGGCTCCACACCAGCCCTGAGACAACCACTGGTTTCTCCAAAAAGCTCAGGTTTCCATTTGGAAGCAGCCCCTTCACCCATGGCCTCCTGGACACACTTCAGGGAATTCCACCCTGCCACAAGATTTGAAGCTACACTTGTAGTCATTGAGTTTTGCTTAAGTGTGTTTTTTTTTTTTTTTTTTTTTTTTTGAGTAAAGGGGTATTCAACTTATTTTTTAGGAACCTACAGTTAGAGACATTGGATACTAAAGTGTTTGATACTTTTAAAGGTTTGTGGGACTTTTGAAGCTATGTTATGATTTATTTTGTGGATTAGCACAAGATTTTAGGGTAAACAAGAAAGAACAGGTCGTGTCTTACCAGCGATGTATTTGTGTTTTCAATTGACAAGGGTCTGTTTTTCCGGCTAGTTCTTTTGTCAATTTGGCTCAAACTAGAGTCACCTGGGGAGAAGGAACCTAAATTGAAGAATTGTCTCCATCAGACTGGCCCAGGGGCATGTCTGTGGGACATTTGTTTGATTACTGATTTATGTGGGAGGACCCAGCCCACTGTAGGTGGTGTCACCCCTGGGCAAGTGAGTCTGGAATGTATAAGAAAGCCAATTGAGCAAGCTATGGACAGCAAGCCAGGAAGCAATGTTTCTCCATGGTCTCTGCTCCAGTTCCTGCCTCCTAGTTCCTGCCTTGAGTTCCTGCTCAGCCTCCCCCAGTGACTGGATTGTGACAGGAACAGTATGATGAAACAAACCCTTTCCTTCCCAACGTGTTTTTAGTCAGTGTCCTATGACAGCAAAAGAGACAGCAACTGTGGCTAGTTATTATGTAAGACCAAGATAAAACATAAAGTTTAGGCTCTATATCTTTTCAGCAAGCGTGACAAAGTCATCATGCTCAATAATGAGGAAAACTGGAGAAGGAATATGTGGACACTTTTGTTTATCTTTACACATTTTACATAAAAACTTTTTTAATATTTTACTTTTATTATTTTTATTTATACACATGTGTCTGTGTGAACACACACACACCATGAGTGTGACAGTGCCTGTGGAAGCCAGCAGAAGGTATCAGATTCCCTGGAATCACCTGATGTAGGACCTGGAAACCGGGTCCTCAAGAAGATTAGAAAGCACACTTGAGCCCCCCCCCCCCCCGGTCATCTCTCCAAACCCTCTACATAAATCTTAAACTCTTCTAAATGATAAATAGTTTTAAATAATAAAAAGTGAAAATATGAATGTTTGGAGTTTATATATAGTTTATTTTTAGTCTGGGGACTTATTCTGAAGAAATAACTATGGTATATCTCAATGTAGGCTTGGAAATAGTATCTATAGGATTTTAGATGAAGTTGGTCGTACAGGGTAGTATTCTCAATAAATTTTGGTACTCACATTTTATTGTTATTATTACTCACAACTGATTTATATTTAAAACTACCCCTAAATAAGGCACAATACTCAAAGAACTGACTGTGTTGTTGAGAAAGAAAAACCAGTGACTAAAATACATGGCAAGTTATCGATGATAAATGGCTCTTAGTTTGCTCTTTGACCTCATAAAAATAGTTAAGCCCACTACCTAGGTCATAACACTGAACAAATGTAGCAAAAAACGATGACAATAACATTAGCCCCAACAACAATATTGATGAGATTGAAGCCAAAGGGATGATGGAGTGAAATAAAAATGTCTCCCAAGACTGGTGGAAGATATTTCTGGCTTATTGGACAAAGTAATAACTAAAATGAATGTCATGAATAAACACTAACTCATTGATCATTAAATACATATCAGTTGTGTTTGTGAAGTTTGGAGTGTATTCCGGACTGTCTTTTTCCTGAGGATTTCTAGAGAGAAAGGAGAGTAACATTTCAATACAATGAAGCAAATGTTTATGGACAGGAGTGCAGAGGTTAGATCTGGCAAGGTAGCCATTGTGGATGGAACAGAAGAACCAAGTATGACTTTCCAACAGCAACAACAACAACAAAAAATGGTCCCTGTGATTAGTTGAATGTGTTCTAGTTTCCTTTGTTATCATAATTATAATATCCCAACAAAAATAACTTTAGTAAAGGAAGGCTTTATTCAAATTATAATCCCAGGCCATTGCTTCAAGGGGGTCAGGACAGGAACTTGAAGTATCCACAATCAAGAGCAGAGAGAAATAAATTCCTGTGTGCCTACCTGTGCTTGCCCTCTCTGTGTACTACACAGTCAAAACCCAAACTTAGAGAATGGTAGTGCCCACAGTGGACCGAGTCTTCCCACATCAATGAATAGAATTAAGACAATCCCCCAAAGGCAAGAACATAGGTAACTTCAACTAGACCTTAACAGAGACTTTTCCCAGGAGAAGAGATTAAGATTATAGATTAAGTCAAGTTAACAATTAGAACTCAACCATCACAGTGTAGGATAACCTCTCACACAGAGGAGACAATTATGAGTTGACCTTTGGGAAGGGAAAGTAGAAGTTAGATATGATCAAGACATGTTGTACACATGTAAAAAAATTATTAGCAAACAAAATCAAGATATTAAAAAAGAAAAACAACAACTTCAAAAGTGACAGAATTTGTGCCTATCTCCGCATCTTTATACACAGAACAAGAAGTAATAGGAGGTTGCCAGGGATTAAGATCAAGGCAGGAGTATCAGATGGTGGATAAGGGCCTTGGGAAATCATGCTGAGGAGTATAGGCCTTTCCTGTACACAACTGACATCAGAGATAAGAAGCACAAGAGAACTCAGTATACATTTCAGAAATCAGTTTTGCATTTGGTGTTTGAAAGAGGCATTTCAAGAACCAACACTTTCAACAAGGAAGTCAGGAACCTTTTGAGTGGTGTAAGAGAGAGATAATTAGGGTGCAAACAGCAACAGCAGATGCTGAAGAGAAAGGTCTACAGAGTTTAGGCATAGAATTTGAAGAAAAAAATATTGTGTGTGTGTGTGTGTGTGTGTGTGTGTGTGTGTGTGTGTGTGTGTTCTTTTGGAATTTGAAGAAGTTGCAGTATTGTTTGGTCTCTATGATTAAATACCCTCTCTGCACCTAAGCCCAGGAGCACTTCATCAGTGAATGCAGAGCTGGAAGGAGATGCTCACGTTGGCATCCATGAGCTTGTGAAAGGCTGCTCCTACACACCCCTGACTCTTGACTCGGTGTAACTACACCTTCAGTATATATTGTGTCTCTATACCCCACTGCTCTGTAACAACCCACCATCATCTGCTTGGATTCCTATGATTAATCTCTGTTCAAAGGCAAGCAGTTCAAGCCAATCCCATACTAAATGCTACAAACAGATTTCTAAACCTAGGCTCTGCCACATGACTGCCTTCTGCAATGTTTTTTCCTTTTCTATGAAGCAGTTGATGTCATTCAATTGTCTATCTGGGCCAAGTGAGTATTCTTTGGAGAAAGAAACGCAAATATTTTATAACTTGTGTTGTCCTAACCATATTTGCATAGAATTGAATGGCAGTCACTTAACAATGACACGGTGTACATATGATTTTGAACATTTCTCTAGTTATGGTGGAAGAAATACTATGCTTTCACCATCTACTGAGAGAAGCAGTTTGAATTAAAATTAAGCATCAGTCAAGTTTATCAGAGATGGAAACTCATTAACACATTCACAAAATTTTATTGCAGAGCAAATTAGATTCAGCCACATTCCCTGTATTATTAGAATTATTTCTTGTAGAGAAAAAAACTAAGCCATTTGCCAATAAGAAATGACATGTGAATTGCTGTTAGATCACTAAACAATATACTCTCAGCAAGGAGTGGTTTGAATTTATTTACTCCTCTCTGACCTAAAATAAAGAAGGGAAACAAATAAATTTTGAGCACATGTTATTGGGCTCTAGCTAGAAAGAAACTTTACACATGGGATTCTATTTTCAAAAGCTATGTTTAAAGACCACAGATTTTTCTGAGCATCAAGTAGGACAATATTGTGTCACAGTGGAAAGCTTCCTTCCCCAGCAACTGGGAGAGACCTAGATTCTGTTTATCCCTGGCTCTAGTATGTGTGGGCACAGACAAGGCACTAGACTTAGTTGCTCCATCTGATAAATGAAGACATGCACTCTCTACCTGCTGTAAACAATTGCATGGAATGGATACTAAGTTTATTTAAAGAACGGCATTTTTACTGCTGAAAGAGTTCACCACCGTAAGTTTATGCAGAAATTAAAAATATTTTAAGAAACAATCATATCCTTCATTAAGAATTGAATTAAATAATCATATATAATGCTCCAAATCTACTTCAAATATATGTTTTAAAAAATAGGAAATAGCCATTGAAAACCATTCCTTCCCATGAGAAAAAGTTACAATCATCTAAATATTCTACAATAATCAAAATGACATAAAATGATTGTACAGATTTGGCCATTACAATTGTAGCTTGAGTAACTTCAAATTTGTTGCTTTTCATTATTTCTTTAAAGAGCATCCTTCATTAGATGTAGGGCTAGCATTGGTTTCTTTTTCTTTTCCATTCCATATAGTTTAGAAGGATCCGACTTCACTCTCTTTTTTTTCTACACCATATATTCTACTTCAATATTTCATAGAGAATTTTTAATTTCTTCAACAAGTGGCCTTAAAAGGAGACCCTATAAACTGATATGGGGCAAGTTCCAGTCCCCACTCCCTAAAGCCTTGGTCTGCACCAGCATTCATGAGGACAGTACAACCAGGTGTTCTCACAGAAGAGGAAATTAATAGCAATGGAAAGAAAGAAGAAGGTCATGTGGGGTTGATTCCTACACACTGGCAAGAGCATAGGATGGGTAGTATCCTAGGTGTCTTGGTACTGTGGTCCTAAGACCCATCTTCCCATATGTAAATGTCCAATACAGATGACAAATGTTGGCTAAAGGAACGGACTGATGGGTAAGTTAGAACAGGTAAGTGGCCGCTGAAATAATTTGTACCTTTATTTTGACATTTGACTACTATGAAAGAGCTAGGACAACAGTAGTTAATGGATCATGTGAATCCCAAATTATCAGTTTTCCAGCCATGCCAACAGGGGCAGGCAGGCTCTTTTCCACCTTGCTCTGCCCCTTTTTCCAGTCTTGGAATACCGCTCTTGCCATGCGAAGGTACAAAGTCCAGCTAATCTACCGCCCTCTAGCACAAGCCTGAGAGGACTGACTCATCTCAGCCATTTCCTGTCCTCATGTGCTCCTAGAAGATCTAGGTAATCTTGGGGTTACCCTGATTCTGATCCTTCCTCATACCTATGAATATGTTTGTGTATGCCTTACACAAACATGCCAACCTGTAAATTAGCGCACACACCGAACTCCACTATTCATTAGTTGGTGTTCAGTTATACAAAGTGAGGCTTAGAAGACTTAAACAGAAACTTCCGCAGCTAACAGTTGGGCCCCAAGACATTCTCTTTCAAAAGTCCTGTCCTGTGTCTTTTTAAACAAGAACACCTACATCCATGAAAGCCTGGGGAGCCTGCCATTATCCACAAGGACAGTGGCTACTGCCCAAAGGGGGCTGGGTCAGAGGAAAGACAAAGAAAATGACAAGCTGAGTTTTGCTCACGGTCTCCCAGGAGTGTAAACTCATTTTCTCATTTTCTTGCTTTTTTTCCTGGACCCGAAAGCTTCACTGATGAGTGCAATGTGTGCACCAGTTGCGCACAGTCAGCCAAAGAAGACTTGCCACGCTAAGAAATTGTAGCTATTGAGCATCGGAAATGTGACTCGTCCATCTGAGAGCATGATCAGTCAAAAGCACACTTACAAGGGCTATAAAAAAACTTTCTAAGGCTTAGTATGAAAAAGATTATAAAAACGTTATTGTTTTATATTGATCATATGCTCAAATAATATTTTAGCCATAGAGGAATAAATAAAACATTAAAATTATTAATTTCTGCAGTGACTGCACTATAATTTTACATTATGTAAATTTACAATATAGGTAAAGTTTTAACATAAAATATGAAAAAGTTTGCACTATTCTTTATTAGACAACACCAATGAAGACAAGATAAAATATGATCTAATGTAAGGTAAAAAGTTAACTCCAGATAACTTACATTACCATTTTCATGTGCATTAATTTGAGTGTGATTCTTCATTTTAATAGATCATTTTAAAGAAAAATTACTTCTTAGAAGATGAGTATAAAGTAATTTTAATCATGCTTAATTTTTCTGAAAACATTTAAAGTATATTCTTTTGCATTAATAGCCATAAATTATATAAAATATGTTTTTTAAAGTTTGCATTTACTTTTTCTTGAGGTAGGGTCTCACTGTGTAACCATCACCCACGTCACCATGGTAATTAAGCTGGCCTCAAACTCACAGCAATCCTGCTGTGTCGACTTCCCAAGTGGTGGTGTCACACATGAACTACCGGACTTCCGTGATAATCTTACTTATAGCAGCTTAACTGTGGGTCTTTTTTTTTTTTTTTTTTTTACCATTATTGTAGATCTCACAAATGTTAGAGGTCAGCTCTTTTCAGTCACAGAGTAGACCCACAGTTACCAGAAAGTTCTCAGCTAAACAGACTCTTCTTCATGGGATTGCTGTCATGTGCCGAGCCTCCGAACTACCTTCTGGATTCCTGTCACAGGTGATACCTCTATGGTCCTTGAAGGTCTGTGTGAATCTACTTGTCCTGGGTGGGATAGAAGGCACTAAGTGTATGTAGGCTAGCAGTGCCCTGACACTGTCCTTGTGAGTGTGTTTCACCACCCCAGCTCTTTCCAGGGTCAATTAAATTGGCTGAAAGCTGCTGAGACAGACTTTAAACAGGAGCAGAGCTCTCGGCAGTGTGTGCAATGCAATCAGTACTCGTGGTGCCACTTTTGGTAGAAACTGGGTCAGAGGGTGGAGTATGGAGTATGTAGAGGTGATGTCCTTCAAAAGGAACACGTGCCAACTGAACTTCAACAGAAGGAGGCCTCCTGGAGACCCATGGGAAAGTGAGTCAGTTGACTAGGCTGGTGTACACCATGTTTTATTAATGCTGGAACATGCATGTACTACCTCCCACGTCCAGCATAAGTATGTGGATTTGACCTGTTTATGCATATAAACTAACCATATGCACCACTATAAAATACATCAGTTCAACCATAAATGACTATATGAATTCCATCTACTTGCATATAAACCAGCCACCTCTGGACACTGATAGCTATTTTCCGTGACCAAAATGTATAGATTTGAGTATTAGTTGTACCAGAAATAAAAACGAACTGAAAAGCAGATGTCCATTTTTTTTTTTTTTTGGAGGACTATTCCAGGCCAAGTCTTTAATCTGATTTAGATTTCAGTCTCCTGTGTTGGGGAAAAAACAGAGATGAGAAAATTATACTGCCTACCTTGTAAACTAGTATTAGGCTCCAGTGAGACTGTTGATGGGACTGCACATAGATTACCACACAGCAGTTTGCAAATACAAAATGCTGGCACTTGGTTTGCTCTCTGGACTGATTGCTGCTCTACTGTTAGGATCATTGTAGGAGGTCATGTGATGTGATTCACTGGTAACATACACTTCATTTTCAAAGGACTACAGCTCAGAATTTAATTTAATTGTTTGTTTGTTTGTTTGTTTGTTCTATTTTTTGAGATGGGGTGTCTCTGTGGAGCCCTGGCTATCCTGAAACTCACTTTGTAGACCAGGATGGCCTTGAACTCAGAGATCTGCCTACCTCTGCCCTCTTAAGTGCTGGGATTAAAGATGTACCATCACTGCCTGGCACAGCTCAGAATTTTATTTTTTTATTTTATTTTTTTAACTTTATTTTTAAAAACAAAGATAAATGTACAGATTTTAAGCATTTTTGCATAAAAGTATACAAACACATTTTATAAGGTTATAATTAAGTATTTGTGGGTACCTATACATATACATATGTATATATGTAACAATAATATAGGAAAAGAGGCTATTAATTTGAGGAGATAGGAGAGAAACTGGGAGGGGCTGTAGGAAAAAAATGGGGGATGTGATACAGTTCTATTTTAATTAAAATATATTCTTTTTTTTTGTTGAGCTTCACACAAAACAAAGCCATTAAAGTATGATTCCATTTTTGTTTTAATTTAAAAACCTAGTGTCCACTCACTAATTTACAGATGCTTTGGTTGCCTTTCAAGTTCTTGTTACTCTACCCTTCTCTTTTGATTTTTAAAACTCAGATTGCTTATGCATAAGAGAACTATGTGGCCAAGAAAAAAAATGTTACCATTCACCATCATCTGCTTTCCTTTTGTATCCACCCTGAACTCCTCTACGACATTGTTGGGAAAGGAAGCTCTCAGTTTCACTCATCCTGTTTTTGGAAGAAGAGATCGGTGGTCTGACTATCTGGGCTGCAGGATCCTCCCTGACTTGCTTGTCCTATCAGATAAAGCAGGGAGTGAACCTCTGACAGACGCCTCATGCACCTCAGGTCCTCGGTTGGAGTCCAGTTCTGCTCTGAGCTGCTATATAGGAGGGTAATGTGGATGACTTCTATCCTGTACTCTAAGGAGTGGCTTATTACATCTGTACACAGGACAAATTAATTCCCATGAAGCTTTTCAATGAAAGAAATCCAACAGTATAAAAGTGTCAGGAAATTGCTCCTGTCACCAAAAATTTGCATCTTTTTTTTTTTTTTAATTTAGAAAGGAAACACCAGACCACAACACAATAGGGAAAAAAAAACCGGTGATTTGTTTTTCTAACCGATTTAAGAAAGGATTTGGGGACTTACAATCCAACAGCAAGTTATGTCAGGCCCCCTTGTAGAAGAAACAGCAGTTCACTTTCTTTCTGAAGACACTAATGCCAAGGGCGTAGGCAGCTTTATGTGACTTCAAGGCTTGTCACTGCTGAGTTCCCGTGAAGATTTTCTTGTGCATCAGGTCAGCACAGACTTGGCTGTAATCTGGACCGAAGCACTCACAGGTCCTACCTGCCCAAGCATGTCTGGAGAATTTGTAACACTAGCTGCTTTCCTGGGTCCCAGAGAGCATTCCAGACAGGCTTGAGTTTTGTATCCTTCTGTTGCTACTAGGCATTTGGGGTAAATTGTGAAACGCCATGATAGACTTCTAAGAGAGGGAAGGCTACTGAGTCTCCTTCAAGGAACTCATTCTAAGGATAGGAGACAGGCTTATCTAAGGATAAGAAAGACGGCTACTCAGCCGCATCCTCTTATGAACCCAGAGGGGGAAACAGGTTCAAAAAACTTTGTGGTTGCTTCTCACCCAGATCTCAGTTCCATCTAGGGTCTGTAAAGTGACAGTGATACTTATGAACTATGAGGACAATCAGACAATCATCAGGCAGTCCGTAGACCCGTGAGGTTCTCAACCTGTGGGTCTCGACCCCTTTGGAGAGTCAAATGACTTTTTTCACAGGGGTCCCAGGTCAGACACCCTGCTTATCCGGTGTTTACATTAGGATTCATAACAGTAGCAAAGCTGTAGTCATGAAATGTCAATGAAAACAATCTTAGGATTGTTTCACCACATCACGAGGAACTGTATTAAAGGGTCCCAGCACTAGGAAGGCTGAGAAGCAGGGCTGGAGGCCATCAAAGTCCAGGAAAAGATGTACTGCGAGTGTTTATACAGAAAGAGGATAAAGGAAGGTGTTAAAAGAAAAAAAAAGAACCACTTCAACTTAATAAAGCATACTTGGACAAGGAATACATTATGGAATAGGACATTTTGGACCAAAGATGGGTCAGAATGTCCCACCAAGCCACACGCATCAATTATATTTCTAGCCAAAGGAAAAGCAGCATCAAACAGAAACAACCTGGTTGGCTGCAATTCACATGTTCTTCATAAGGTCATGGTCTAATACTTTGGCAGCCTGGGATTGGCTAGAGTGCAAGTGATGGCACACTTGCTTGGCTTTGCTGTCTCTGTCCAGACGCTGGCTAGATTTCTGTTATCATTCGAGCATGAAGACTTGTTGGGGCAAACGTATTTCAGCTTACCTGTGCTGGTTGGCTGTTTGTCATGGGTCACCAAGCTTTGTTGCTGTGGACTTTGAAGCTATGTGTGAAGGATGGTCACATTCTTCAGAGTCAGTGCAGTATGTGGTTTACTAAGAATGGGATGTTTCAAGGACTGTTACCTGGCAGATCAGTGGTGGCCCTTGGAGGAGAATCTAAAGGACAGGCACCTCATAGAGGCTGGATCTGTTCCTAATCAAAAGTAAGATACTCCCTGAGGGCATGAGTAGCAACAGTCTTAGGGGCAAAGAACCAACCTTACAGCCCAAATGCTCTGATGGCTGGTGACGATCTTAGGTGTAAATACAGTCTTGAGGGACTTTGGAATGTTTGCATTTCCCTGCTCTTTTCCTGGTTTTGAAAAAGCTAGCTACAAGTTCATGACCCAACAGACAGAGAATGCCACAATGCAACAGTTAACTACTATGTGGTCAAAATGATGGAGTCTTATTAGGGTTTTGCAATGTCCCTAGCTTGACAGCTACTATTATTACCATTGCGGTGGTAGCTTTCATTAGTATTCAGTATGTATTCTCTGTGTGTAGACAAAGCAATGAGAAAAATAAACTTCAGTCTGGTTCTTATAGAAGTCAAAGGATGCTGTACAGGATGGATAAAGATACATTCACTGAACATTTTGTGACAGCTGCTCCTTCGAAACAAGATGCCTTCAGTAGTTTGGGAGCAACAGTGAAAAAGTTGAAGTAACTTTTATTCTCCTGTAGTAATTGTTGTTTCTGAAGCAGACTACCTCAACTGTTAACCTAGGCCTAGCTGTGAAAGGTTTCAGCCTCTGTGGAGTATAATCTAGGCGTAGAATATTTTGAGCATCTTAGATTTACTGCTGAATTAAGCTGACCCTTTCTAGTTCTTCCTGAGCTCTGACTAGCTGATTCAACTCAGGTGCTCTGGCTCGAACTCTTCGCCAAGCTGACTTCTCTAGCTTCTCTCAACTTCTTACTAAATTGTTCTGTTTGGCCTCATACTAGTTATAACCATCTGTTCTAATCTTGTGGCTCCTTCTCAGTCTCTGGATCATTCCAACTCTACCTCGGTCTAGCTTGTTCTCTCTTCAACCTGTCTCTGGAAAAGCCTCCCAGGAAAACTGCCTCCTTCCTCTTTCTGCACCTCAAGCACCCTCACTTTCATTTCTATTCTTGTGAGAGTTGGACATATCCTATTCTTTCTCTGATTTGCCCCTTTGTCTGCCCCTCAATAAGACATCACTTTTTTTTGTTTTGAGTCTTTTTTATTGAATATTTTATGTATTTACATTTCAAATGTTATCCCAACGCCCTTTCCCCCTCCCCCCTCCCCTTGCTTCCATGAAGATGCTCCCACTTCCAACCACCCACTACCATCTCATCACCCTGGTATTCCCCTACTGGGGAAATGAGCACTCACAGGACCAGAGGCCTCTCTTCCCATTGATACCAGTCAATGTCATCCTTTGCTACATATGTGGCTGGAGTCATGGGTCTCTCCATTTGTACTCAGTGGTTGGTGTTTTAGTTCCGGGGAGCTCGGCGGGGGGCGGGGGGTTCAGTTGATTGATATTGTTGTTCTGATCATGAGGTTGCAAACTTTGAGCTCCTTCAGTCCTTTCTCTTGCTCTTCCATTGTGGACCCTGTGCTCAGTCTGATGGTTAGCTGCAAGCATCTTCATCTGAATCAGCATGGCTCTAGCAGAGCCTTTGAGGAGACATCCATATAAGGTTCCTATCAGCAAACACATCTTGGCATCAGCAATAGTGACTGGTTTGGTGGTTCCCCGGGTGAGGCAGTGTCTGGATGACCTTTTCTTCAGTCCCTGCTCCAATCTTTGTCCTTTTACTTCCTCCTGTGAGTATTTTGTTATGCCTTCTAAGAAGGACTGAAGCATCCACATTTTGGCCTTCCTTCCTTTTGAGCTTTATATGGTCTGTGAATTGTTTCTTGGGTATTCGTGGCTTTTTGGGCTAATATCCACTTATCAGTAACAGTATACCATGTGGGTTTTACCTGTGTGTGTGTGTATGAGAGAGATATGGGGGGGGGGGGGACATTACTTCACTCAGGGTGCTATTTTCTAGTTCCATCCATGAAGTCATTGTTTTAATAACATTTACTCCATTCTGTAAATGTACCACATTTTCTGTATCCATTCCTCTGTTGAAGAATATATGGGTTATTTCCAGCTTCTGGTTATTATAAATAAGGCTGCTATGAACATGGTGGGGCATGTGTTCTTGTTATATGTTGGAGCATCTTTAGGATATATGTCCAGGAGTGGTATAGCTGGATCCTTAGGTAGTACTATGTCCAATTTTCTGAAGAACCTCCAGACTGATTTCCAGAGTGGTTGTATTAGTTTTCAATCTCATCAACAGTGGAGGAGTGTTCCTCTTTCTCTACATCCTCGCCAGCATCTGCTGTCACCTGAGTTTTTGTCTTAGCCATTCTGACTGGTGTGAGATGGACTCTCAGGGTTGTTTTGATTTGCATTTCCCTGATGACTAGGGATGTTGAGCATTTTTTTAGGTGCTTCTCAGCCATTCATTATTCCTAAGTTAAGAATTTTTTGTTTAGTTCTGTACCCAATTTTTTAAAATAAGAGTATTTGATTCTCTGAAGACTCCTTCTTGAGTTCTTTGTATATATTGGATATTAGCCCTCTATCAGATGTAGGATTGGTAAAGATCTTTTTCCAACCTGTTGGTTGCCATTTTGTCCTACTGACAGTGTCCTTTGCCTTACAGAAGCTTTGCAATTTCATGAGGTCCCATTTGTCGATTATTGATCATAGAGCAAAAGCCATTGATGTTCTGTTCAGGAAAATTTCCCCCTGTTCCTATGTTCTAAGCTCTTCCCCACTTTTTCCTCTATTAGTTTCAGTGTAGCTGGTTTTATTTTTTTTTTAATTGAACAACTTTATTTTACAAAACAAAGATAAATGTACAGATTTAAAAAGCATTTTTGTATAACAGTATATGAATACATTTTTGTCAGTACTTGATTTTTTTAAAGGTTTGATAGTATGCCTTAAAATCTTTCTAGTTACAATGAGCATAAAGTACATGTCAAACAAGATGTAACCTGGAAATAGTCAAAGTTTTCTTGGTGTGTAAAGATTAAGCATAATGATTTTTCTTTTCTTTTCTTTTCTTTTTTTCTTTCTTTTTTTTTTTGGCCTTTGTTTTCTTGAACTTCATATAGTTTGTACACTGTTTCTGGGGTGTTCAGAGCTTTCTGGAGTTAGTATCCAATTATCAGTGACTGCATATTATGTTTGTTCTTTTGTGACTGGGTTACCTCACTCAGGATGATGTTCTCTAGATGTATCAATTTTTTTTAAGAATTTCATTAGGTTATTGTTTCTGATAGCTGAGTAGTTCTCCATTGTGTAAATATAACACAAATTTTGTATCCATTCATCTACTGAAGGACATCTGGGTTCTTTCCAGCTTCTGGCTATTATAAATAGAGCTGCTATGAACAATGTGGTGCATGTGTCTTTGTTGTATGTTGGAGCTTCTCTGGGGTATATGCCCAGAAGTGGAATAACTGGGTCTTCAGGTCCAATTTTCTGAGGAATCGCCAGACTGATTTCCAGAGTGGTTGTACCAGTTTACAACCCCACCAACAGTAGAGAAGTGTTCCTCTTTCTCCACATCCTCGCCAGCATCTGCTGTCATCTGAATTTTTGATCTTAGCCATTCTGACTGGTGTGAGGTGGAATCTCAGGGTTGTTTTGATTTGCATTTCCCTGGTGGCTAAGGATGTTGAGCACTTCCTTAGATGCTTCTCTGCCATTCGATATTCCTCGATTGAGAACTTTTTGTTTAGCTCTGTACCCCATTTTTAATAGGGTTGTTTGATTCTCTGGTGTCTAACTTCTTGAGTTCTTTGTATACCTTGGATATTAGGCCTCTAACAGATGAGGGGTTGGTAAAGATCTCTTCCTAATCTGTTGGCTGCCTTTTTGTTTT
Source organism: Micromys minutus (assembly GCF_963924665.1). Classification (NCBI taxonomy): domain Eukaryota; kingdom Metazoa; phylum Chordata; class Mammalia; order Rodentia; family Muridae; genus Micromys; species Micromys minutus. Next base: position 17,081,065 of record NC_137956.1, read on the forward strand.
CTTGACAGTGTCCCTAGCCTTACAGAACCTTTGCAATCTCATTAAGTCCCATTTGTCCACATTTGGCCTTAGAGCACGAGCCATTGTTGTTCTGTTCAGGAAATTTTCTCCTATGCCTATGTGTTCTAAGGTTTTCCCTACTTTCTCTTCTAATATTCTGTGTACATGGTTTAATGTGGAGATCTTTGATCCACTTGCGTTTGAGCTTTGTACAAGGAGCTAAGAAAAAATCTATTTTCATTCTTCTGCATGCTGAGTGCCAGTTGAACCAACACCATTTGTTGAATAGGCTGTCCTTTTTTCATTGAATGGTTACAGCTCCTTTGTTAAAAATCTGGTGACCGTATACATGAGGGCTCATTTCTGGATCTTCAATTCTATTCCATTGATCCACCTGCCTAGCTCTGTACCAATACCATGCAGTTTTCAACACAATTGCCTTGTAGTATAGCTTGAGGTCAGGGATGGTGATTCCCACAGATGTTTTCTTGTTGTTGAGGATGGATTTCACTATTCTAGGTCTTTTGTTATTCCAGATAAAAGTGCACATTGCTCTTTTTAACTCTATGAAAAATTGGGTTGGAATTTTGATGGTGATTGCATTGAATCTGTAGATTGCTTTTGGTAGGATGGCCATTTTTACAGTGTTGGTCCTTCCAATCCATGAGCATGGGAGCTCTTCCCATTTTCTGAGATCTTCCTCGATATCCTTCATTAGAGATTTGAAGTTCTTGTCATACAGGTCCTTCACTTGCTTAGTTAGAGTCACACCAAGGTATTTCATATTGTATGTGACTATTGTGAAGGGTATCTTTTCCTTAATTTCTGTCTCAGCATGTTTGTCCTTTGAGTAGAGGAAGGCTACTGATTTGTTTGAGTTAATTTTATATCCAGCCACTTTGCTGAACTTGTTTATCACCTGTAGAAGTTCTCTGGTGGAATTTTTGGGGTCACTTACATACACTATCATGTCATCTGAAAACATTGATGTTTTTACTTCTTCCTTTCCAACTTGTATCTCTTTGATTTCCTTTTACTGTCTAATTGCTCTGGCTAGGGTTTCCAGTAGTATGTTGAATAGGTAGGGGGAGAGTGGGCAGCCTTGTCTAGTCCCTGATTTTAGTGGGATTGCTTCAAGTTTCTCGCCATTAAGTTTGATGTGGGCCTATTAGTTTGTTGTATATTGCTTTTATTATGTTTAGGTATGGGCCTTGAATTCCTGGTCTTTCCAAGACTTTTAACATGAAGGGGTGTTGAATTACGTCAAATGCTTTCTCAGCATCTAGTGATATGACCATGTGATTTTCTTCTTTGAGTTTGTTTATATGGTGGATTACGTTGATGGATTTCCATATATTAAACCACCCCTGCATCCCAGGGATGAAGCCTACTTGATCATGGTGAATGATGGTTTTGATGTGTTCTTGGATTCAGTTTGCAAAAATTTTGTTGAGTATTTTTGCACCGATGTTCATAAGTGAGATTAGTCTGAAGTTCTCTTTCCTTGTAGGGTCTTTGTGTGGTTTAGCAACGAGGGTTATTTTGGCCTCAAAAAATGAGTTAGGTAGTGTTCCATCTGACTCTATTTTGTGGAATAGTTTGGAGAGTATTGGTATTAGGTCGTCAATAAATGTCTGATAGAATTCTTCACTGAACCCATCGGGACCTGGGCTTTTTTTGGTTGGGAGGCTTTTGATGACTGCTTCTATTTCTTTAGGTGTTATGGTATTATTTAGATGGTTTACCTGGTCCTGGTTTAGCTTTAGTATCTGGTATCTGTCTAGGAATTCATCTATTTTCTCCAGATTTTCCAGCTTTGTTAAGTATAGGCTTTTGTAGTAGGATCTCATAATTTCTTGAATTTCCTCAGTTTCAGTTGTTATGTCTCCACATTCCTCTCTGATTTTGTTAATTTGGATACTCTCTCTTTGCCCTCAACTTAGTCTGCTAAGGGCTTATCAATCTTGTTAATTTTCTCAAAGAACCAGCTCTTGGTTTTGTTGATTCTTTCTATGGTTCTTTTTGGTTTTTTTGGTCAATTTCTGCTCTGAGTTTGATTATTTCTTGCTGTCTACTCCTCTTGAGTGTATCTGCTTCCTTTTGTTCTAGAACTTTCAACTGTGCTGTCAAGTTGCTCTTGTATGCTCTCTCCAGTTTCTTTTTGGAAGCACTCAAAGCTATGAGTTTTCCTCTCAGTGCTGTTTTCATTGCATCCCCTAGGTTTGGGTATATTGTATTTATATTTTCATTAAATTCTATAAAATCCTTTATTTCTTTCTATATTTCTTCTTTGACCATGCTGTCATTTAATAGAGCATTATTTAGTTTCCATGTGTATATGGGCTTTTTGTTGTTTTTGTTGTTTTAAAGGCCAGCCTTAAACCATGGTGATCTGATAGGATGCATGGGAGTATCTCAATCTTCTTATATCTATTTAAGCTTGTTTTGTGACCGGTTATATGGGCAATTTTGGAGAAGGTGCTGTGAGGTACTAAGAAGAAGGTGTATTCTTTTGTTTTAGGATGAAATGTTCTGTAGATCTCTGTTAATTCCAATTGGTTCATAACCTCTGCTAGTTTCACTGTGTCCTTGTTCAGTTTCTGTTTCCAGGATTTGTCCATTGATGAGAGTGGGGTGTTGAGGTCTCCCACTATTATTGTGTGGGATACAATGTATTTTTTGAGCTTTACTATGGTTTCTTTTGTGAATATGGGTGCTCTTGTGTTTGGAGCATATTTTTTAAGGATTAAGAGTTCCTCCTGACAAATTTTCCCTGTAATGAGTAAAAAGTGTCCTTCCTTATCTTTTTTGATAACTTTTGGTTGAAAATCTACTTTATTCCATATTAGAATGGCCACTCCAGCTTGCGTCTTGGGCCTGTTTGCTGGGAAGGTTTTTTTCCTAACCTTTTACTCTGAGATAGTGTCTGTCTTTGTCTCTGAGATGAGTTTCCTGTATGCAGCAAAATGCTGGATTCTATTTATGTATCCAGTTTGATAGCCTATGTCTTTTTATTGGGGAATTGAGTCCATTTATGTTAACAGATATTAAAAAATAGTGGTTGCTGTTTCCTGCTATTTTTGCTTTTAGAGGTAAAATTGTGCCTGTGTGTCTTTCTTCTTTTGGTTTTCTTGATTAGGTATTTTCTTGTTTTTACTAGGATGTAGTTTCCCTCCTTGTATTGGGTTTTCCACCTATAATTCATTGTAGTGCTGGGTTTGTGGTCAGATATTGTGTAAATTTAGTTTTGTGCTGGAATATCTTGGTCTCTCCATCTATGGTGATTGAGAGTTTTGCTGGGTATGACACTTGTGTTCTCTTAGAATCTGCATGATGTCTGTCCAGGATCTTCTAGCTTTCATAGTCTCTGTTGAGAAGTCCGGTGTGATTCTGATTAGTCTGCCTTTATATGTTATATGACCTTTTTCCCTTACTGCTTTTAGTATTCTTTCTTTGCTTTGGGCACTTGGCATTTTGACTATTATGTGTCTGGAGTAATTTCTTTTCTGGTCCACGCTATTTGGAGTTTTGTAGGCTTCTTTTGTGCTCATGGTCATTTCATTCTTAAGGGTAAGGAAGTTTTCTTCTACAATTTTGTTGAAGATATTTACTGTGTGTCTTAGTTGATATTCTTTGCCTTCTATTCCTATTATCCTTAGCTTTGTTCTTCTCATTGTGTCCTGGATCTCCTAGATATTTTGGGTTAGGTGCTTTTTGGCTTCTCTGACTGTTTTGTCTATGTTTTCCATGTTGTCTTCGGCCCCTGAGATTCTCTCTTCCATCTCTTCTAGTCTGTTGGAGATGCTGGCATCTGTGACAACGGATTTCCTTTTTAGGTTTTCTCCCTCCAGTGTTGTCTCTTTTAGTGTTTTAATTATTGTTTCCACTTCAATTTTAAATTTCTTCTCCAATTCCTTCATCTCTTTGGTTTTGTTTTCCTCTAGTTCCTTGATTTCTTTGAGTGTTTTTCTTGTTTTCTCTTTAAAAGCTTCTATTTCTTTATGCTTTTCTTTCTGTTCTTCTTTAAGTATCCCTATCATCATCTTGAGGTATGATTTTGGGTCTGAGTCTTCTTTTTCTGGAGTGTTTAGCATTCCACTGTTTCCTGTGGTGGGAGACCTGGGTTCTGGTGTTGCCAGGTTGTCTTGGTTTCCATTGGGTAAGTTCTTTTGCTTTCCTCTTGCCATCTTGTTGTCTGTGATTATATGTTGTCTTGTTGTCAGTGATTGGTTCCTGTCTCTCCTGTGTACCTAGCCTGTGTCTCTGGATCTCCGCTGTTCCAGGTGGTAGATGGCCTGAGCCTTTGATCCGTGTAGCTGGTTTTAAGTGGCCGTCTTTGATCCACTAAAAGTTGAACTTTGTACAAGGAGATAAAAAGGAAAAATTTGCATTCTTCTACATGCTGACTTCCAGTTAAACCAGCATTATTTGTTGAAAATGCTGTCTTTTTTCCATTGGATGTTTTTAGCTCCTCTCTCAAAGATCAAGTGACCAAATGTGTGTGGATAGACATGACATTCAAGCATTAGACTTCCTTCTACAAACTACCTTTACCTTCATTGTTTGTAATTAAACACGTGTACTAAAAGGTATGACAGTATTCCCACCAGAGGGATTAAAGGTATGTGCTACAGGTGTTTCAGAAACCAACACAATCTCAGGGTTGACAGGTTGATGAAATATCCTGCAGCAAAGAAGAATAAAGACCTCATATTCAAAGTACATGTTTTAGGGGAAAGAAGCAATAAGCACAAACAAATGAATAATATTACTACAGATAGATTAAAAATCTATGAACAGATAGAGATTTGATAAAGGGTGGGAAGAAAGTCATGGAGGGCTCGAAATCACATACGATCTCATTAAATACAAGACACAGGTTGTTGGGGCTCAGGGGATGTTCAGGGCACATCCGTGCTGGGAGAAGGCTCAGAATGGCTTTTAACTCCAGCTCATATAATGCCACTGTGAGTACCTGCATTCCAATGCAACCCTCCTAGACGTATATATAACTTAAAACAAAAATAAATATGTCCTTTAAAAGAAACTAAAAGTTGAACTAAGGGTAATTCACGAATGTCTAAAGATCTGTGGATAAATATTTGGGTAGAGATTGCAACAAAATGAAAGGGCCCCTTGGGCCAGAAAACATCCTACTGTGCTGAAGGAACCGATGTAGCAGCTAGTGAGGCTGGAGAAAGTAAAACTAACTTGTGAAGAATTGAGGAGGGTTTGAACACCTTGGACTTGGATTGTTGATCAGAAGTCAAGTGCTTGCCCAACGTGAACTCTCTCTCTCTCTCTCTCTCTCTCTCTCTCTCTCTCTCTCTCTCTCTGCTGAAGGATTCCCTTCTCCAGACTGTCTGTCTAGCTCCTGCTGCTTTTCCAAAGGCTCATGGAAACTAAATTTCTATTTGTCTGTATCTCAATTAAAGGCTATCCTATGATAACTTTATACACACACACACACACACACACACACACACAGCCTGTGATTTAACAGAGTCTCAATAATAGGGGATGCAACAGGGGAGTAGAGATGTCTTATGGACCCAGTATGATCCAAGGAATAGTAGAGTAAGTTATTGAAAACAGCCACATAGTACGTAGAAGGCACCCATTCTTTTAAGGGAACACTTGTGAAATATCCAGGGGATCCCAGAAATACTGAAGAACATAACCCAATCCCTAAAACTGAAAATAGTAGCCACACCAAGTGATGGAATGGATTTGGAGAGATTGTAACTATCATACAACGCTGGTTAAAGGAATGTACAATAGAGTAACTTTAGAAAACGCAACTTCGAGCTATACTTACCATGTGATAGAGCTTCTCTATTCCTGGGTATTTGCTCCAGAGAAAGTCAACTATACTTCATACCAATAATTGTAGGTGAATTCTCTTAGCAGTTTTATATGGAGCAACAACAAACTAAAAAGAACTCAAATGTGGACAATCACAGAAATGGAAATGGATTAGCAAACTGTGTTATTGTCATAAAGTGGACATCAATACACACAACCCCATGAATGAATCTCAAAATCAGCATGAAATCAGTCAAAATAAGGCAAAAAATAAATTATTATTTTATGACTCCATCTATATTAAATTGGGCAAAATGCTAGCTGATTTTCGTCTTATCAGATTCAAATGTTCCTAAGGCACAGGTAGAGAGCTATGTGGACAGGAGGAAGAGTCAAGGGCCCAAGAAAAACTTGGAGAAGGATGGTTGGTATAGTCAGTTATTTGTAATTTTATCTAATATAAAAATAATCAAAATATATAACTTAAATATGAATGATTTATTGTATATAACATCTGCATAAACCCATTCTTTCAATCATGTCTGTATTATGTATTCACCTCTTTCAAAAGCGTATCACAAAATTGGAATCTGTTCTCCCTCATTGGTGAGCTGGGGATGTTTAACCTATGGCTTAGTCCTGCTAAGCCTTTGCACTCTGTCCTTGAACTCTCTCTGCCAGCACACGTGCATGGACAGAACTCCCCTTTTCTGTCTTCCTGCTGTAAAATGCTATAAAGGGCTCTACACGCTTAGTGGTGATTTCCACAAGCGAGTCTGCTCCTTACTATGCCTTTCCAACTGCACACTTTGATGTATCAACACTAAGAATCTAAGAGAACTTATTCTGCAAAATGTCCTCTTGACATAGTTCAATGCTTTCATACAGTTTGTGTCTGGGGAAATCACAGAAGGAAAAAAAACAAAACAAACAAAAACAAAAACACCTAGCGACATGACAAGTATCAGGGCTTGGAGTCAAGCCTCTGAGACCCTTCCAAGACCTACAGTCAAATATCTGGTGGGTAGGTTCGGAAGTTTTAGAGAATGAAGTGGACTATGCCAGGCTTTCACTAGTCTCTGTAGTAGTGGTGGTGTAGGATGTGGCTCAAGGCGCTAGGGAAATTTACCAGCTCAACTGGTAAAGTACTTTCTTGCAAGCATAAGGAGCTGAGTTCAGCCTCCAGAACCCATGTACAAAAGCTGGGTGTGGTGGCCTGCCCTTGTAATACAAACTCCTGGGAGGTAGACACTGGGAATGCCAGGTGCTGGCTAGTTAGCCAGTTTAGCCTAATTGGCAAGTACCAGGAAAATTGAGAAAACCTGGCTGACCTCAGGCCTACAC
>NC_137956.1:17088413-17321311 GCF_963924665.1 Micromys minutus
GGACTAGAAAATGACATTAAAACCAGAAGCAGAGGGCATTTTGCATTGTTTGGTGTTGCTTTATTAATTGTCCCACAGCCTCAAATCCTCTAGTGTGTCTTCACCGCACATAACCAAGAAATGTTAAGTCTTATTCTCCTGATAGTTAATAATCACCCATTTGTCAGCATCTAGAATCACCTAGGAGACAAGAACGCTTTGAGGGAGATTCTAGATTGGTTTGGTTAAGGTGAGACAACCCAAATGTAGGTGGCTCCATTCTCTGGGCTGGGCTCCTGAACTGAATGGGTGGGACAGAGAAAGTTGCACCAGTCTCTCTCTCTCTCTCTCTCTCTCTCTCTCTCTCTCTCTCTCTCTCTCTCTCTCTCTCCCCCCCCCCTCTTTACCTCTGCTTCCTGACAATGGGTGTGGTCAGACCAGCTCCCTCAAATTCCTGTTGCCCTGACTTCCCTGCCCTGTAATTGTGAGCCAAAGTAAGCCCTTCCTTAAGTAATTTCCATCTGGGATTTTTGTCACAGTAATGGGCAAAGTGACTAACTCCTTCCCATAGGAATGGCGTGAGGCTTGATGGTAGAGCTCTTGCTTGGCATACACTAGGCCCTGGGATTTGATTCTCAGCATTACAAGCAAATTTCAAAGTAATAAACATTACTGAGGGACAGTTTGCTTGCAAACACTAGGCTAATTCTTCCATTCTCCCTAGACGTAATTCCTTCTGGACTGAATTATATCTTTCCAAAACACCATCCACAACCTGATTACATTTAGCACTAAGGCCTATAAAGAGGTAATTAAGATGGAATGAAGTCATAAGGGTGGAGCTCTAATCCAAGAGGATTAGTGTTCGTATAGGAAGAGCTACCACAGATGATTTGTCTCCGCCCCCAGGCAGGAAACAAACAAACAGCAACAGAAACACCTTGTGCAGCCAGGGAAGGACACCACCGCCATGACTTAGGGAAAAGGCTTCACAAGCAACTATCCCTTTCATTGGCTCCCCTCAGGTTGCCAGCCTGCAGCTGAGGACAATGTATGTTTAGACCACACATTCCCCGCAATTCTGTTCTGGCAACAAAAAACGACAAGTCCATACTCTTACCGGGAAGATGCCAGTCTGTCTGTCTGGCATTTTAAGAAATCCAGAAAGGGACTGGACGCTCAACAGTTATTTTCCTTTCCCTTTCTTGTTTTCCTTTCAGTTCTCTTCAGACAAACTATGAGGTTTGGGTAGAACGCAGAATACGTAGGTGATCCTGGGTAATTAACATGCTCCAGTACAAAGCAGATCGATTATTCAAATTACATCCCATTTCTCCACTCTGAAGTTTTGGCAGGAACATTTCAGCTGTTAGCTGCTTGGAGCTGTCCGGGCCTGCCTTTGTCAAATGAAACATGCTTTTTAAAATAAACGACTTGTATCCATCAGAGAATGGTGTCTGTTTTTTATAAGTAAATGAAGATTTGTGATACAGAATCTGCAGCTAGGCTTCAGATCACTTGATCTCAACGTCCTATGGGCACACTTACCTCTGGATGCAGGCATGCGGACACTGTCAAATCTGAGTCCTCAATCAAAGATCACAGGCCATTGACTTAAGAAGACTAATTACTAAGTCCATTTAAGCCTATTAAGAGGTCTCTGTCTTTGAGACCTCTGCCCATTAGACCTCTTGGCTGTAGCATTTCAGTAGATCAGCATGATATCTTTCTTTCTAACCTTTTATTTTTCTCTGATTTCTGTCTTTATTTCTTTTGTTGAATATTTTCTTAATTTGCATTTTAAATGTTATCCCCTTTCCTGGTTTCCCTACCAGAATCCCCCTATCCCAACCTTCCTCCCCTGCCTCTATGAGGGTGCTCACCAATCCACCCACCCACTCACTCCCACCTACCCACCCTGGCATTCACCAGCACTGGGGCATCAAGCTTCCACAGGATCAAGAACTTCTCTTCCCATTGATGCTGGATAAGGCCATCCTCTGCTACATATGCAACTGGAGCCATGGGTTACTTCATGTGTACTCTTTGGTTGCTGGTTTAGTCCCTGGGAGCTCTGGGGGAATCTAGTTGGTTGATAATGCTCTTCCTATGAGGTTGCAAACCTCTTCAGCTCCTCCAGTCCTTTCTATAACTCCTCCATTAGGGAATCTTCTCAGTTCAATGGTTGGCTGTGAGTATACACCTCTGTATTTGTCAAGCTCTGGAAGAGCCTCTCAGGAGACAGCTTTATCAGGCTCCTGTCAGCAATCACTTCTTGGCATCAGCAATAGTGTCTGGGTTTGGTGTCTGTATATGTGATGGATTCCCCAGGTTGGGCAGTCTCTGGATGGTCTTTTCTTCAGTTCCTGCTCCACACTTTGTCTTCATATTTCCTCCTGTGAGTATTTTGTTCCCACTTCTAAGAAGGACTGAAGCATCTACACTTTGGTCTTCCTTCTTCTTGAGCTTGTATCTTGGGTATTCCAAGCTTTTGGGCTAATATCTACTTATTAGTGAGTGAATACCCTGTATGTTCTTTTGTGACTGTGTTACCTCACTCAGGATGACAGCTTCTAGTTCCATCCATTTGCCTAAGAAGTGTTTTTAACCTCTCTCCAGCCCTTCATACAGTTTTTAAATTGTGTTTCCAAGCCTAGTGATTTTTTTTCTTTTCCCAACACATTGACTGCTAACCCCACATAATGTAATTTCTATTGTATACCTTGCATAATTCATATTTATACATCCATTTTGGTTTTTCTCATGCTCTGAATTTCTCCTTGACATGTTTATAGACTTCCCTCTTAGTTTTTGAATGTATAAAATTCAGCATAAATTACTATTTTAATGTCTTATTTAGCCAAATAGTCCTGTGTCGTTTCTGGTCTGTTTAAATTGATCCCCTTGACCTCCACCCACTTAAAACAGTTACATTTTCTTGTTTTCAAAGTCTGGTGATTTTTTCGCAATTAGATAAGAATGTAAAGACAGCCCTATTAATTCTATATTTCTATAAATATTACTGAGCTGTGTTCTAGTCTTTAGTTAAATTTCATGAAGATAGTCTGATCTTTTTAAAGTTTGCTTTTCAGTTTTTATGCTTGACCAAAAAGGCTTTAAAGACTTTGTATTAAACCATCTTCTGTTTCTGTTGTGGTTTCTACATTCATGGATTTAACCAACCACAGACGGAAAAAAAAAGTTTTTCCTATGTCTGTGTTGAACAACTTGTCAATTTCTTAAGTAGCACTGTATAACATCTATTTATATCACATCTGTATTGAACTGAGTATTACAAATGATGTATAGACGATCGATTTTAAAGTATTCAGGACGCTGGGAGATTAAAGCACACGCCTTCAATCCCAGCCTGTTCTGCAAAGGAAGTTGGTTCTATGGCAGCAATGGATACACGCAGTGAGATCCTGCCTTGAAAACAAAAACAAGCAAGCTCCCTTCCCCCACCAAGAGAAAATAAGTTTATACAAGAATAGAGCATAGGTTGTGTGTAAATACAATGACTATTTAAAGACCTAAAGTATCCACGGATTTGGGGTATCAGCAATTTGTGACAGAAGGCATCTCTTGCTGATTGAAGATGAAGCTACAGGTGTAGCTTCTTACACAAAGCAAAACCAAGCATCAAATGCAAACCAAACCAAAACCACAGCGTCTGTCCTTCTTTTTCTGCACAGGAAACCTTTCCCCTGGACCACACAGTCCGCTAGCTACCAGTGAGGAAGCCTAGAGAGAAGCTTTTTTTCCTAGAGCAGCTGAGCTGGTAACTGAGACAGCATCATGGGGGTGGGGGGAGGGGAAGTTCAGAGAGAGGAGCTCAACCAGGGAAATCCCGACAAGAAGGGGACCAGACTCCAAAGGAAGGGGCGTCTTGTGTTGAAGACGAAGCCAGGGCTCCCTGAAAGGTGGTAGAAGGTTCGGCGAAGGAGCACCAAAAAGACCGTGAGCCGGAACCGCACCGGCGCACGGAACCCGGGCAAGTTTACTGACGAGTCCACTCAGCAGGAGTAGGTAACTCCCCGCGTAGCTTAAAGTGGGGGCGTCGGGCCTGAACACAGGGGGGCGGTGCCGGCGCAAGGAGCCAATCACGGCCCACTCTGCCACGTGACAAGCCGTAACCAATGGGAGGTGGATGTGAAGGCAGCGGGGAAATTCAAACGTGTTTCCGGAGAGGGGTTGGGGTGCTGGTGTTTGCTCTGCAGCTTGGCCTCCCGAGGTGGGTACAGCTGAGCGGGCTTGGCAGGGAGGCTGCAGCCGGCGGGAGGCCGCTGGGTGGCGAGGGCGGCGGCGAGCAGGCGCGGGGGCCCTCGGCCAGGCGGGAGGGCACGGCCTGTGAGCCCGGGGCTGGTGTGCGTGTTGGGGGAGCAGGGCCCAGATGCGGGTGTGCCCTGCTGGCCGGAACTGGCTGTGCAACTCTCGGGACCTGCCCCCCGTGGTGGCTGCAAGCTGGGAGGAGGTGGGGAACCTCTTGCTGCCCTCCTTTCGGCCCATTTTTATTGTAACACTCCACGGTGGCTGTGACTGAGTTCCTGCGTTGTGGAGAATCGCAGACCAGAGTGACAGAGAGAAAGCCTGCGGCCAGTTGACCAGTAACAAACACACTCATGCAGATGACCGGAGCATGTGCGCAAGTACCGTGACAGTACCTTGATCCTTGCATTGGAATGATAAAAGCACAAATCCCGGTTTTGTCTGGGGCATACTGCTGAAAGTCAGTTATCGGTAGAAGGATGCATAATGCTCCCAACGTCAATATTTACTCTGGCAGCGTAGGCGACCATAGGACAACTTACTCTCATTACCAGATAACATTTTTTAATGTGGGCAGAATCTTTGCACACTGTAACCTCAGCGTTATTTTATACTGGGAAGAATAGATGTGTTTGGAACGTTAAACTTTTCTGGTAACATTACAAGCTTTGTCCTTTTAGGCTTTGTCGATCTAGTTTGATTTTTGGTGCGCCACTAGCAATTATATTTAGACATGTTTACCAAACTAATGTTCTATCGTCTTCATTCTGAAGACGAGTTACAATTTAGAGATGGAGGCTGAAGAGTTAATTGGCAGAAATTTGACGATCGATTCCATCATGAACAAAGTGAGAGATATTAAAAATAAGATAAATGAAGACCTTACTGATGAGCTAAACTCGATTAAAGTCTGTGTTGATCCCACAGGTGAGTTTTTTCCTTTCTTAAAAAACAAACAGAAAACTTTGAGAGCCTCTAAGGTAAAGGTGAGGAGTGTTAACCACCTTGTGTTGCCTAATGCAGTTTTTATTTTCCTTAGCAATTGATGGTTATCCATTAGACTGTACTTCATACTTTAACTTCTTTTGTTGGGAAACATTGCAGACATTTTTTTTTCTTTTTTTTGCCAGAGACAGACTTACAGACATGTCTAACTTGGGAATCTGAGGCAGAAAGATCTTAAGTCTGTGGCCAGTGTGGGGAACACATTAAGACTCTGTTTCAAAACAACAAAAAGGAATTGTCATTCATTGGTGTGCTTGCAGGGAGTTCTCTTTTTGTTACTGCAGGCTAGCTTTGTTATTTTTTGTTACTGGCTAGCTTTGTTGGCTACTTTGCCTGCTATTCACACACACACACATACACTTTTTTGTTTGTTTGTTTATTTGTTTTGTTTTGACTGTTTCTTTTTGTTATGAACCAAGGAAAGCTCACCAATCTTACTGAAGTTATTTTATTTATTTATGCATTTTATTTTACGTGTGAATGTTTTACTTGCATGTATATGTATGTACCTCTTTCATGCTTGGTGCCCCTGGAACTGGAGTTATGGATGGTTGCGAGCCATCATGTAGGTGTTGAGAATGGAACCTGGGTCCTCTGCAAGAGCAAAAAGTATTCTTAACTGCTGAGCCACCTAACACCAAAGTATCTTCCTATTAGTCTTGTAGCTGCACTCCTTCTTCCTGTCTTATCCTCTTCTAGCTAGAGATCTCTATTAGTCCCAAATAGGTGTTCACTTTTACCTCTTCTGGTCTTTGTAAATGTCTCTCTTCATGGTCTTCCCTGATAAACTTGTTACAGACTGAAATGGGGGTGTGTCTCCCATCTTTTCCTGTATTCGCTTCGTGCATTTGTGTGTTATTGATCTGTTCTCCACTAGAATGTCATTTCCAAGAGGTCCGTATCCAGTCCTGTGATATTGCTGGTAAATGTTCAATTTGTATACCTATTTTATATACCTGTATTCCTGGTGGTTGCTAAAAAATTTCCTCAGGTAAAGAGGTATTACAGGTGGGAAGAACTTTGTTCACTAGGGGGCCTGGTTCCCAGAGGCTTGAGAAATTGATCCCCAAATCACAAATGGCAAAAATTTTTTTTTAGGTATTTCACAAACTAACTTGTTAGGAAAATTAGTAGACATGAAAAATTAAACCAGTCAGTGGTGCTGGTGCACAACATTGGTCCTAACACTTGGAAGTGGAGGCAGGCATGTTTCAAGCCAACCTGATCTCCAGAGTGAGTTCTAGGATAGTACGGGCTGCACAGAGAAACCATGTCTTGAAAAACAAGAACAACAAAATCAACCAAACAAAACTGAAAAAATTACTATTTTAGTATTCAACCAGATTAAATTTAGAGTAAACAATCGAACGTCAGGAATGAGCTATTCTGCTAGAAAGCAGGAAAGGTAATTTTGTTTGCAAATGGAGTAATAGCTTCTTCAGAAAATTATAATTTTAAATACTTATCTAATAAAATAATTAATAAACTAATAAAAGACATCCTAAGTAGGAGGCTGGCATTCAAATTTCATTCTTTAAAAAATGGATTTATTTAGTCAGTATTAAATAAGTGCATTACCCTGTGGAAATTGTGTTTGCAGGACTTAGCCCACTGCTGTGCATACTAGGCAAACCAGACATGGTTGTCAAGGTAGAGAGTTAGAGGTTCAAGATCAAGATCAATACAAGCTTAGCTAAGTATTGAGTTGAAGGCCACCTGGGGCTACTTGACCCTGTTATAAAATGAAACAAAATCATCTGAAGTTTATTTTTTTTTCTGTTGTGGTTTTGTTTTGTTTTGAGACAGGGTCTCTCTATGTTGCCCCAACTGTTCTGGAACTGCTATGTAGACCAGGTCGATTTCAAACTCACGGAGATCCACCTGCCTCTGTCTCCCAGTGCTGGGACTAAAGGTGTGCAATACCATGCCTAGCTTGAAGTTTATTCTTTTTTTGCTATGTGTGATGGAATTTCATAGCAAGAAATCTGACATCTACAAGAAGCCCTGTAGGTTCTGAAGACATGGATTGGTGAGACCAGGAAATTAGCAAGGTATTTAAGAGAAATGTAGGTAACTTGGAAAAAGAAAAGGCCATATTTATTTTGTACCTTTGTATTTCTTTGATTGTATTTTAAGTATTTTTGAGGTATATGGAACTAATGTTGGACATTATTATTACTATTACCCAGTGAAAGTTCTGTCCAGCCAGAAACATAAAATTTAGGAAATGCTAATGAATTAGATTATTGATGGAGAATTTCCAGTGTGAACTCTTAGTCAAAAACAGTGAGATAAGACCTGGAAAGATGGCTCGCCAGTTAAGAGAACTGGAAGAAGACCCAAGTTCACTTTCTAGCACCCATATTGTAGTTGACAACTTTCTGTCTTTATGTTTATGGTTTCATAGTTCAGACAATCCTAAAAAGGTATCTCAACGCCTGGCTTCCAGGACCGTCAGGCATATACACAGTGCATAGACAGACATGTAAGCAAAATACCTTTATGCATAAAATAATAAAATAAATTATGAACACATAATTAAGATAATATTACAAGGTACCTGATGTACGTTGACATTAATGTACATGCCTAACTATCATTGTAAGGAAAATGCCTTTTTTGTTGTTGTCTATTTCTCAATTGTGTTTTTTTTTTCCTCTCCTTATTCATATAACTCAGAAACTGTTAACCAAATTATGATGGTTGAGAACACCCCAGAGAACTGGTTGAATTTCTTGCTGAAACTAGAGAAAAATAGCCCACCTCTAAATGATGCTGCTTTAAATAAGCTGATTGGTCGCTATAGCCAAGCAATTGAAGCACTTCCTCCAGATAAATATGGCCAGAATGAGAGCTTTGCTCGCATCCAAGTGAGACTCGCTGAACTGAAAGCGTAAGTGTTGGCATTGAAACTCCATGTAACCAACTCTATCTGTGCTGTATTACAGGGGACAAGGTAAAACTGATTCATTGTCTAAAGTAGTACTTCTGTTTTTAATGTAAGTTCCTTTCTGTGGACATAGATCCCTTAGAGATAGTCTACATCTTTAAAACGAGAGGTTATCAAGTGTGTTTGTTATAAAATCTTTGATTGTGTAAGTTTGAGTCTCACCTTTTGTTGCAGGATCCAGGAGCCTGACGACGCTCATGACTACTTTCAGATGGCCCGAGAGAACTGCAAGAAGTTTGCTTTCGTGCACGTATCTTTTGCACAGTTTGAGCTGTCTCAAGGTAATCTGGAAACATCACGTTTACATTTTAAGTGAAAGCACATTCTACTGTAACATTAATGTTGGATCATAGATTTGAAGTGAAATATTAAAGCAGAAATCCTTGTTTTGATGAGATGAGAGCATGAGACGGGAGTGTTCCATAGTGTAAGTTCAGAGCATTCGCTGCACTGCTGTCTCACACTCATAGAGAATGTTCTGTGGGAGTAAGTACAAACATCGAATTTGTGTCCTTCACTTAGGATACGTCTGAAGGAATGTTTTTGTGCATTGAGTATTTGTAGAATAAAGGATGAGACATTTTAGGTGGCACTTAGACAGTCTTGTCTAGGCAGTGCCTTCATGACACTGTGTGTGTTAAAATAATGCTGTAACATTGAGCTGCTGATTTGAATACACCACTGCAAGGGCATTCCATCTTGCTTATGTGATTTGCCATAGTTTGCCTTTTGAGTTAGGGCCAGGACATCTTTTCCCTGGCTAGCCCACTTCCCACCCCCATCCCCTTTTCTGGGATCTTTGGCTAAACCTTCAGCATATCCTCTGGCCAAGTCTTTTATTCCTCTGCTTTTTTGTGCTGGTATTCTGATTTCATGTACCAACCAGCTGAGCATTACCACAGCTAGCAGCATCCCTTTGATAGTACCTAAAGTAAGGTTTGTGCAATGCAGGCCGCTCTCCAGGATTTAGGCAGGGAAAATATTGTACAGCGAAGTCATGGTTTGAGAATTCTGAGTTTACCTATGGGATTCCTAAGTCCTAGTAATTTAAATATGCAGTCAGCTGTGTACATGTAAAGGCATACATTTCCCTCCTGGAAAAATTGATTCTTTTTTGCTTCTTAATGGCAGATCTGGTCAGGCCTTTTAAGACCCTATGGCCTTTCAGTGGTAACTGTAATTCTTAGATCTTAGAACAAGTAAATGGAGCTGACTATAAAAACGCCTAAGTCACTGAAGTTTGTCAGTAGCCACCATATCACAATTGTTTTGAACAGGGTGGATGGATAGACTGCTAGAAGATACTGCAGCTTCTTGAGGCCTGTGCACTGACTGCTGTGTGCATGTAGAAAGGGAAGTCCAGACTTTATATCAGAGTCTCTAATGGACTTTTGACCTGAGTTAAAGTTTTTCTTGTGGGCATATATTGGGTGTTAAGCATATCTTTGGTACCTCAGTTCTTTCTACCTTCCCTTTCCCTCTTTAATCACCTTGGTTTTAGACAATAGACAATTTCACCTCTACTGCACGTGCTCCCAGTGTGTGTGTGTGTGTGTGTGTGTGTATTGTGGTACTATAAAATATAGGACCATAACAGGGGAAAAAACCCATTTATCTAATGTTGGCTTATTTAGCTTAATATGATTGTCTCTTGTTGTATCTGTGTTCCTGCAAAGAACTTTATAGCTGAAAATAATTTCATAGAGTGTATAGACCACATTTTTGTCATCCATTTTTTTCTGTTAGATATCTATATTGGCTTCATAGCTTAGCTCTTGTAAATAATAGTTTCTTCTTTTATGTGTATGAGTATTTTGCCTGCATATATGTACTTAAACCATGTACATACCTGGCACCCACATTGGTCAGAAGCAGGGATTGAGCCCTGGAGTTGGTAAATATTTGTGAGCTGCCACGTGGGTTCTGTGAACCAAACCCTGCTCCTCTACAGGAGCAGCGAGTGCTCATAAACACTGAGCCATGTCTCCAGGTCTGTGTATAGTGCTGCAGTAAACACTGCTGTGAAGCATCTCTGTGATGCACTGAATCGCTGTTGTTTGAGGAGAGGCGGAGGTGGGTCATCTCTTTGATCTGTTTCTAGTGTTTTGAGAAATCTTGGTACTGATTTCCACAGAGGTTGGACTAATTTATATTTTCATTAGTGATGCCTAAGAATTTTCTTTTGTCCACATTTGCACCAGCCTTTATTGTTTGTTTCTCATATTTGCCTTTTTAGTGACTTCCATTCTGACTGGAGTAAGATGGATTCTTGATGTAGTTTCATTTGCATTTTTCTTTCCATAGTGAAGTTAAACATTTTTCATGAATTTGTTGGCCACTTGTATTTATCCTTTATTACTGTCTTTTTGTTATTTATTGACTCGGTTGTTTTCTTGTTTCTTAGTTGTTAAGTTCTCTGTATTTTAGATATTAGGCCTCTATTATATGCATAACTGGCAAAGAATACCCATGTTCTCTACTTGATTAACTATTTCCTTTGTTGTATGGATGCTTTCTAATGTCACTTGCCAGTTTGGGTCTCATTTTCTAATCAAGTCAGGCTCTGTTCAGAGGGTCTTTTCCTATGGTTAGGTCTTAAAGTGTCTTTCCTATGTGATATTCTTTATTATAACCTAAGTGCCATATAGCATTGTAGCCCATGAATTCAATCACTGTTGATAACACCTTGTGTGCTATATGATGTGCACATTGAACTATTAGAGATCAAGTTTGTATTTGAAAGGAAATTTGATAACGTCTGTTTGAATAAACTTGTTTGGTTATTTTGTATTTTGGCAGTGGTATAGACTAGTTTAACAGCAGATGTTAGCCCTCTACTTTTTTCTTTCTTTCTTTCTTTCTTTCTTTCTTTCTTTCTTTCTTTTTCTTTCTTTCTTTCTTTTTTAAATAAATCCTTTTGCTAGAAGAGTTTTTAGCAAATTTTCAGTCTTGATGACTAAATGTTACTATGAATAGTTATGTTATAACAAATACTCACTTTAATATGTACAGTACTCACGATGCTTCTAATTGCTGCAGTGTGTTCTCTAGACTTCTAAATGGTTTTCAGTGATGAACAGGAATTGGCGTAGATGAGGTAACTGTATGTGTGATAAGTGAGAAGTTATTTGCTTATGCAATAATGTGAGTAAGTCTCATCTTTCTACGTGGTCCTAATCAATAAATAAGCTGGGATAGTGGCCAGAGGGTGCTGCATCACATAACAGTTATATTTCCTCTCCTAGGCAATGTAAAAAAAAGTGAACAGCTTCTTCATAAAGCTGTAGAGAGTGGGGCAGTGCCGCTGCAGATGCTGGAGATGGCCATCCATAACTTACACCTCCAGAAAAAGCAGCTGCTTTCAGAAGAGGACAAAAAGAGCTTATCAGGTGGTCATCAAAGTGTGCCGTGTTTTGCTGGTGTGGTAAAATTCAGATTCAGGATACTTGAAAGAAAAAAAATATTTACGTAAAATGCTTAAAACCTAAAGTTAAGTTATAGGTGTAAAGGAGGTAAGTTGTTCAGAAACAAAGATCTTTGCTGCTTTAACCTTGGGTGGGTAACTCCTTAAGAATGTCCTGGTGAACGTAAAGAGGTAGCCTTGTGCTCTTAGTGAAGGACATACTTTTACCCTGGGGACAAAGGTATATGTGTGGAGAGGGTTTAAAGGGACAGTTGCAGAGAAATGTATTGATGTCATTGTCATGCTTCCATATCCTGTGTGAAGGCTCTTACCTACGTTGTCTTTTAAAATATTCCTATTTATAAGTTACTGTTTTTGTGGATTTAATCATAGTTGTGAAATTCTTACAGTGTCTTCAGTACTAACTGCCCAAGAACCATTCTCCAGTTCACTTGGGAATATACAGAACAGGAACATGAGCTGTGATTCCAGAGCACAGGCTGCTGCAGCCAGGGTTTTATACGGGTAAGAAAATGCATTCAACTCTACGTGGTTATCTTCGGTATTTTCACACTAGTATAACAACATTTAGCAGTAAAATGAGGATACGTTATTAATAATGTTCTCTGAAAAATATCACAGCTATTTTCTTTCTATTCAGAGAGAACATGCCTCCGCAAGATGCAGAAGTAAGTCATCGAAATCCCTTAAAGCAAACTCATAAAACCAAACGGGTGAGTTGTTTTGAGTCTACTTTGATGGTGGTAGTGAATTCTTTACGTGTCCCAGTTTTTTACTTAATCTTCCAAATCATTTCTAGTCATGCCCCTTTGGAAGAGTCCCAGTTAATCTTCTAAATAGCCCAGATTACTATGTGAAGACAGATGGTTCAGCTGTGCCTCAGTTTACAAAAAGGTATGTTTGAGTCGGGGTTTTAAAATTCATTTGCATATAAAGATTGTTGTCAGAATATCTTCCTTTTTTACTCAGTAATAGTAATAGGATTAATTAATTATTTTAGGGCCGTATCTATGCAGGTCTTCTGCCATTGACATTCATCCATGTCCATCTCTTTATTGTTTTTATATTTGAGACGGATTTCGCTCATTTTCCTAGGCTGGCCTTAAACTCTGTACCCCAGCCATAATCTGTCCTCCTGCAAGTATGGGTGTTTGTTCAGCGTGCTTGGCATAATTAAATCTTTCTTTGGTATTGAAGTTACTGGGTTTCGTTTTGGTTTATTTTTGTTCTTTGAGATGTGTTCTTCCAAAATGTCTGGTAGTCCTCTTGCTTCTGTCTCTGATGCTGGATCTGCTGATGTGCACCACCATGCCCGCCTAAAGTGAATCTCTGAATGTCGTCAGGGACACATTGAACAGAAGGAGACTACTTCAGTTCCCTCATTAAAGTATTGATTGAAGGAACTATTAAATGAGGAGATACATTGCAAAATTACAAGTGAACATGTGTAGATGCTACGGAGAGTGGAACTTGTGTCACTGAGCATTTATTAATAGTAGGATGTCCGTGCAGTGCTTACCATAGTGTGAGAGAATCATTACAGCAGGAATGATAGGTGCTGGCTAGCTGATCTTGCTCTTGCCTTCCCGCTTGCACTCTCTCCCCATATCCTTCCCTCCTCTCTTTATGTGCTCATAGCCAGCCTCTACTTCTGTGTCTCTCTACTACCCTCTCAACTCTCCTCACCATGCTCTGAATAAACTATTCTATACTTTTTAAAAAGGGTGCTGGCTAGCTATTGGTGGGAATGATGATGGACTCATACATTGTTTCAGAGCTCCGGGCTTCAAGAAGTGGGATAGAGGCCGGGAGCATAGCTCTGGTAGAATACATAATAACGTGTGATGTGCTGGGCTCAATCCCTAAGCATATATATACATATATATATATGGATAAGTTAATTGGCTGCTGAGTGAGTGGGGCAGTCTGAGCAGGGTGGCTGAACCAGGAAAATTTTTTAGATCAAAGGGTTGCTGAGATCACCCTGGCCATATAGTAGGCAGTGTGTCTGTCTGTTTGTCTGTTTTATATATATTATGTTTATATATGATATATATGTGTGTGTGTTTGTAGATAGACAGATAAAATAAATGGGCTCAGTACCAAAGTATTCTTATCCAATATATTCCCCTACTCTCAATTTGAGTGTCTGTTCCCAAATAAGAAATAGAAATGTGCTTGATATGGTTGTATGTGCTATTAAATTGAGAAACAAACTATTTAGTTGGTGCCCTCAGTAATTGAAGTCCTATTCTATTTAGGTTTCAGATAAATATTGATGGTTAAAAGGATATTTGCATTTAAGTTACATATTTCTGTTACCTTGGACCTTCATTTTAAATACTTAGATAAAGCAAAAGAGATTTTTCTCCCACTCTTAAAATGTGTTGTTTTAAGTGCTCCCATCTCTCAAGGTTCTTGATGCTTTTAATGACGACCGTATGCTGGACTGTAGAGGTCCATGTGACAGTTCATTGCATGTTCTTATCCTTCGTCTCTGTGCAGCCTGAACTCGTTTTATCTGCATACTTTTCCTTTCCCACATTCTTATCTTCGCTCCAACTGTAACTTGTTAGGCAATGAAGACACTGGCAGGCAGCTATCTCTTCATCAGTTTGTCATTGCTCAGCACCTTATTTTTAAGCATAGTCACCTTTGCGTTACAATCTCACTTTTAAAGAGATGCTTCCAATTCAAAGTGTATATGTACTAGTTATGTGTATTAAAAGGCAGTTTTAAAACGAAGAATGAAACAATTTCATGTTAACTGTTAAAATCTTTTTGTCTCATGAGTAATAGAAAGGTGTCTGGATCAGAATACCGAGAATCGATTATGCCTGCATCCAAATCAAGTGGAAATGATTCCTATGAATTGAGAGGTTTAAAGGTATTACATTTTTAAATGTATGTGAAGCAAAGGTTCTTGGTCTGGAACTCATAGAGCTTTCTTTCGGGAAAGAATCTAGTGTTTATCTGTCTCCAAAGTGTTGGTGAGGCCACAAGAACTCTGAGACCACTGCTGAGAGGTGGCACAGAACTCCTGTGCTGTTTCTCAAAGATTAAGGTCTTAGCGCAAGTATTAGAAGAACATGAGGAACATTGATTAGGCCTGTGTTTACATGGATCAGTAGGCTTGGGTCTGAGACTCAGCATGGGAGCTATTTCCCAGGCTTTGTTTACTGACCCGGTTTTGACCAAGGATCTTTAAGCCCGGGGCATGTATTGGTGCCGAGGTGGGAACATAAGTATTAAAGTTCATCTGCTGTGCCCCCACCTTTGTCAGCTTTACACAGGAAGTGACTAGTTCCAGATGCAGCAAGTCGTAGGGACTCTAATATTCTTGGTATACTTTGTTTAAATCCCTGGTATCGTAGTGTGAATTTTCAACATTACAGGCTTTTGTGCTTTAAAATAATATTTTTCTCTACTTTTAGGGAATAGTACTTAATTGTATCAAAAATTCTACTCTCAATTTATAATAACTACTACCTTGAGGTTACATAAATGCCAGCTTTAACAAATGCTATTATTTTGGTAATATACTACAATCGGGACAGGATTTGGTTCTGTGGTAGATCACATAACTATCATAGGAGAGGCTCTGAGTTCAATTCCTAGCACTGCAAAATCCATAAGCATATACTAACTAAAAAATAGAATCATGTAAATAAGATACTTACATTTTATCATCAGGTTTTAGTCTGTGTTGGATCCAAATTTTCTAACACTTTCTTTTTTGAGTGAAGTATAGTGTAGCAATTAATTTGTCCACTTAAAGCAAATTTGTCAAGTTAATGGTTATGACCTTCTGGGAGTTTGTGAGCCTATAAAATGAGATAGTTTGCAAGCAGTCTTTTCACATAGATAAAACTTGTGTTGTATTGAACAATTAAGACCAGTTAGTACTACTGCTATTTATAGAACATTATCTTATTGGAAATCTTGCTGTGCTTTCTGTGTAGCCCATTCAAGCTAGCCATTTGAAAGACTCTCTGGTGTCCAGTGAAAAGAGCTCTGAACTTATGTCTGATTTAGTAACCTTGAAGAACAAAACAGATTCAAGTCTAACAAAATTAGAAGGTAAGTGCTCATGTAGTCAACCTGATTAAACTCACTGGGCTGCTGACAGGGAAAAAAAAAGAAAGTCAGAGGGAGACTTGGAAAAAAAAGGGGCTTCTGTGGGGGGTCAATAAGAGAAGATAACTGTGGCATGGAAATGACTGAAACTCATTCTGTATGTTTGAAACGCAAAGAGTAACACACACACACACACACACACACACACATGCACACGCACACATACACCAGGGAGATGATTCGGTGGGTAAAGCACTTGCTGTATATGCATGAGGGCCCCAGTTCAGATCTCCAAAACCCACATAAAGCTGAACTTGGACTTGGTAGTCAGGTCTGTAACCCCACACTCCTGTGGTAAGATGGCAGGGACAGGAGAGTCCCCCAAAGCTCACAGGCCATCACTTCTGATGCACACAGCACGTAATAAGAGGCTGTCTCGAACAAAATGGAAGCAAGAACTGGTTGCTGAGGTTTTTCTCTGACTTCTATGTGCTCACACACACAAATGTGCACATATATCATACACAATCCACATAGCTTAAGACAACAGATAATGACCTAATTGTGATGTAAAATTTTGTCGGCCTTTATTTTCCACTTTAACTTTTTTACAGAATGCATGAAAAGTATAGGCGAGGAAGCCATTTTCTTAAAGGGCATATAAAAAGAAGAGGGACAATATATGGAACTGGGTTATTTTTCTTAGTTGGTTTGACAGTAATTTTTGCCACAGTCCACTCATTTTTATTTTAAATCAAACTTCGGCTTTTCACTATATAGGTACTATAAATGTTCTAGGGACCCAATAATTTTAGCAACAGGGTTCCAAAATTGAAAGTCATTTATGGGATGTACATAAAATAGATAACACCTAATGTGGGATAAAATGTAAAGATTGTTAGGTGAGATGCAAGCAAAATGCTCTGAGAATTTAGGAGAGGGAAAAGCTTAGGAATCTCATTTAGATTAGGGAAACTATGGAAAAATATTTGAAAGAGAAGAAATTTGAAAACCCATTAGCATTTAAGTGGGGACTCATAGTAGAAGCCCTCAGCTGGAGGGAATGGCTTAGGCTAAAGAGTAACTGAGAAGCAGGCTGTTCTGAGGCTGGAAGGCCGTGATGTGCCTACACCTCATGGTTTGAGACCTTCAAAGGAAGCAGCTGCTCTCCGGGCAGGGCTGGGGTTTATCAGGGACTTTGAGTGTGTGCCAATGCTCTCCTGAGGACAGACTCTGAAGCCAGGTAAGGCCAGCTCTGATGTTTGCCTGGTGCTTTCATGATTTTAATCCTGGATACCCAGTGCCAAGGAAAACTTCTGTGCCAACTGGTGTTTCATTCACAGAATGGTGTTTTATTCTTTGCCTTGATACTGACTGGGAACAGATTCTAATCTTGGTATTCTTGGGAAATGTATTTCATGTTTTCTTGTCATTTTTTTTATACCATTAGGAAAAGTCACCTTTATCAAATATGCCTGTTAATAGTATTCATTTGATAGCTAATTTGATGAAATAGAATTCTAAATTTCTGTGCATTCTGACCTCCTAGCCTTTGCCTTTATACTTTCTGTTATTTTAAACTAGGTTTATGGGAGTATCCTAAATATTTATAGACTGGGGAATTTTATCATCTTTAGGTTCAATTTTTCTTGAGCTTGATATGAACATAAGTAGATATGATAAGATAAAATATTAAGATTCTGAATTTCCATAAAAATAGCAGGTTCTATGTATTAGTTTTCATTCTTTGGAAACCTGAAGTTTGATTGAGAAGCAGTTGAGCCTATAAAGACATCTGAGACAAATTTTCATTTTCAGCCTTCCAGCCCACTAGCTTGGCATATGTTCAGTAATATACTACATCAAGAAGCCTGTTCTCTAGAGCTCCTGGGTATGTGTGGTAAATTTAGTTGAGGATAACTGACAGTTTTTGGTGTTGCAGGGGGTGCCCTTTACTGTACAGAATTTTTGTACATGATGTACAATTTTTTAAATTGAACTCAGGACCTCTGGAAAAGCAGTCAGTGCTCTTAACCACTGAGCCATCTCTCCAGCCCTGTTTATAGGCTTTTAAGACAGGCAGTTATAAGTTAGTGTAGAATAAAATCTGTATCTTAAAATGGAGGTCTAAGAAAAGTGGTAAGTTAGCTTTTCTTAATTAGTTTGAGTTTATAATTTCCACACTTAAAATTTTTTAATTTACTTATTAAAAAACAGAAGTACATAAGTCTAGAATGGTCTCTGGTGAAACTTTTAAAACTATTTAGGGAGGTTAGTGCCTTGCCATTTGTAAGCCTGACTCCTTCCTTCCATCACTTTAGTAACTTCTGTTATTTTCAGAGTAAAAATAAAGCATAGTTCATACCACATTCCTATTGCTTAATCTTGCTTGTTTATTTGAGGCTTATTTTGTTTTGAGGTGGGGTCTTACTGTACTGCCCACGCTGGTTTCAGATTCCCTGGTTCAAGCGATCCTTTCCTACCTCTGAGGCTACAGGTCAATGCCACCACACCTGTTCTTAATTATTATCATCAAATATTAATTTTTAATGATAACAAAATTTTAGAAACTAAAGTGCGTCAAGAACCAGAGATTCCAGAAAGAAGGCACAAGCAGTGGCAGTCAGCCAGAAAGCCAGAGTGTGTGGTCCAGAACTCTGCTGCCTTTGGACACCAGTGGCACGTTCCAGATGTAACCCCAAAGGCTGATAAAGAGGTGGTGTTCTGTTCACTTAAATTACATTACTGTCTTTACTAACTTGTGTCTCAGGTTTGATGGGTATGTTGGGTATTTCATATTGAAGTGCTAAGGCAATGAGAGGCCCTATTTAGTGAGATAGTTTATTTACAAGATTTCTTTATTTTTTCCCCAGAATACTGTGATAAGTAGTAGCACCTGTAGGATGCTAAGAGCACATGTCAGGATAAATTTTGTTTTCATCAGTACTAATAGAGTGTAGGTTTTTTGTTTGGTTGTTTTTTGAATGTGTGTGGGTATGTGCAGGTGCCTGTGGAGGCCAGAGGAATTGGACTTCCTAGAGTACAGTTACAAGTGGTTGAGAACTGCCCAGTATGGGTGACAGTCATGGAACCCAGAGTAATATAATTTTCTAACCCTTGAGCTCTTTCTCTAGTCCTACAATAGATTTATAGTTCAGAGAACTGAATACATATATTCATGAAAATAATGTGGAAATGAGTATTATTCAAAGTAGAATGTATATAACTGTGGCAAAAGTATTATCTATATTATGTGATACATATATATACATCTATATAATGAAGTATTACTAATAAATCATTGAAATGCTGATATACACTCTAACCTAAATGAAGCTTAAAAATTGCTAAGTATAAGAACTGTACACAGGAGGCCATGGTTCTGTGACCTAATGTGAGATGTTCCAAATAGGCAAAATCATAGAAATGGAAATTATGTTCATAGTTGGTGGGACATTTTATAAAAATTTAACACTGATACAAGGAAGATGCTGGGTCTTGTTTTGTTAAATACATTGTATGTCTTCCTGATGATACAACCAGTTTGAGTAGAGTCTGTTAGTATTAAGTTTGGAATAAAAGAACAGTACTAAAATTTAACTAAAAGTTGGGCTGGGGAAGATAGCTTAGTAAAGTATTGTATAAGCCTGAGGCCCTGAGTTAGAGAATGAGCATCAGTGGGAAAGGCCGGGGTAGTGGCAACTTCCTCACCAGCACCATGGAGTTGGGGACTGGCAGGTCTGGAGCGCTCACTGGTCTGCCAGCCCAACCTAGCATTGTCTGTGATCCTCAGGTCCAACGTAGAGACTTGCTTAAAACACAGTACCCTAAGTTGACCTCTGTGACACCTGTATGCACATATGCAAACACACTATTGTAGTCTGCTTTTGTGGTGGTTTAAATATGCTTGGTCAATGGGAAATTCTATTAGGAGGTGTGGCCTGGTTGGAGTGGGTGTGGTTTTATTGGAGGAAGAGTGTCACTGTGAGGGTGGGCTTTGAGATTCCATGCTCAAGCTCCACCCAGTGTGGAAGAGACCTTCCCCTGGCTTCCTGCAGAAGGGAATCTCCTTCTTGCGGTTTTCAAATCAAGATGTAGAGCTCTTGACTCCTCCAGCACCAAGTCTGCCTGCAGGATGCCATACTTCCCACCATGATGATAATGGACTCAGCCTCTGAAACTTTATGAGCCATGGTGTCATCAGTGCAATGGAAAGTCAAACTAAGACAGCTTTGCTTTTTCTATTTTTATTATTCAGAGGTTATATTTGTTAAACTGCTAAATGTCTAGTTCTTTAACTAATGGAATTTTAAATTTTCTTTTAGCAGAAATCTACCACTGTTGAGCAACTTGCCTTTTCTGTTTCCAAGCAGTCACCACCCATATCAGTTCCTAAATGGATTGATCCAAAGTCTGTTTGTGAGACACCTAGTAGCAGTTCCTTGGATGATTACATGAAATGGTAATTACTTTTTGCACTGAGCTCAGAATGCATGGTGATAAATAGAAATAAGACAAGCTTTCAGACCAAACTGTATTGGGTTGATTCTGCTCTCTTATTTAGAGACTTGGAAAATACGTTTTTTGTTTTTTTTTTTTTCCTCAGCATCAGTTTTTGGCATCTGTAAAATCCAAAGGGAAAAGCAAATTACAATTACATATATATTGTCTTGATGTATAACTAACTATTCTGTTCTTAAGGACTGTTGTAAAAGTACTCTTTGTCATATTATAGTCTTACAGCTTGGAAATCCAAGTGTGCAGTCTGTGACCATGTATGCTTCTTTGACTTAGAAATACTTTAAAGGAAATTAGCATTCTTAGAATGGAGCAGGATAGATAGATATTTCCATGTATGAAGTAGTAATTGCAATGGGATGACCTCTGAATGAGATCAAATGTATAATTCACATAGTTTGGAAAGTATTCAGACATACAGGACCAAGGACAGGAACGAGAGGTGTGTGAAGAAATTGGGTGATCAGTGCTGATAAAAAGGAAACATAAAAGATATTGCAAAAGAAATGAGTGACACTTCAAAGAAAAGAATATATAATAACCTTTAGCCATTGGCTATATGGCTATATTTTGAATGTTTTAAGGGAAATATAACTCCAGTGCCTTTGGCTTTCTATTTTCAGAATGTCATTTTTTTTATCCTAATTAGAACTATCTTATTTATAACCAGAATCTTATCAATTTAATGCAATGCTATCATTTCATCATCTTATTACATGTGGTTATTTGAAAGAATGATTGCTAGCTAAATTAATAATACATTTCTTAAGATATTTATGTGCCTGTTCCACATGCTCACTTATATATGCAGATGCAGATGCCTGAGGCTGGAAGGGTCTGCAACTAGACAGACTCTCATAGACTCTGGAGCTAGACTTGGCAGCTAGCAAGCCTTAGCAGTGCTTGTGCCTCTGACCCCAGCAGGTTACAGGTCTGCACATGGCCGTGCCAACGTTTTACATGGGGTCAGGGATTCTGACTCCGGTCTTGATGCTTGCACAATAGGTGCTCTTACCCACTGAGCCATCTTTCTAGCCCCAGATTAGTTACTGTTAGTATTTTTTAAGGTTTCTGTTATTGTTGTTTGCCAACTACTGCTACCAATATTGAAGATACATTAGCAATCAAAGGAAGCAAAGTATGAATGTGTGCTGAACACACACAAACGGGAAGACCAAACTCATCTGCTGTCATAATTGGCTCTTAAGTTATTTCTCACAGACTACCATAGAACAATGTTTAAAAACAATTCTAAAAATCTATGGTCAGTTATAAGCTGAACATTGTTATAAAATTCTCCTTGCTTCATATTTTTAATTCCATCTTATTTTATTAACAAGGATTTCTTGTTAGGAGATAAAAAATTTGATTTTGCAACAATTTTCCCCAAATTAACTACCTGATTATGATATAAGTCAAACATGTAAATATCAGCTCTTAAGAAAATCAAATATGGGAAGTTTAGGTTTATGTGATCTTTTTACAGTGCATGAAGGCTTAAATTTTTTTCCCTTTCAATTTTTAAATATGTTATATTAAAGAAAATAAAAATCTTTTCTAGTTTTAAGACTCCAGTTATAAAGAATGATTTTCCACCTACCTGCCCATCCTCGACACCTTTCAGCCAGCTTGCCCGCCTCCAGCCGCAGCCGCAGCAGCAGCAGCAGCAAGGGCTCAGCACTCCTCTTCAAAACTTACAGGTTCGATGTGTGTGGTTTGGGGTGGTATATTTAAGGTGCAGTCAGTTTCATAGATTTGCTCTCACAGTATCAGGTCTTCAGAACCTTCCCTTAGGAAACGTTTCTGACATTTTGATAAGGGTGTGTCTCCCATACGCTCTCAGTGGGTGGGCTCAAGAATTCCGTTTAAATGTTCAATAAACCTCCTCTCATAGAGGAGCTTACTTTTTACTTGTGAGCAGCTTCATTTCCTTTGTTAGTATGTAATTCGTTTGGAAAAGTGAATTTTCTGTATAGTCGGAATAGCAATATGAGATACTTAAAATGTATTATAATTGTTATAAATTAACAAAGATTTTGATGACATATGACTTACCATTTGACAAAAACCGAGGTACCAACTCACTGAAATTATTGCATAGTACTCTTGAGCACAGTGTGAACATGGGTCTAATGGGCCAACCTCATGGACGTGATTCTTGACCTTACTCTTCACCAGCTGTGTGATCTTTGGCACGTTACAAGAACTCTTTGTACCCATTTCATCATGCTTAAAATGGAGAAATAACACTACCTCCTATTAGAATCATTGTGAAGGCTATGTTAATTATATGTGTAACTTAAATCGAAGCGTGGCCTGACACTTAAACGTTGATAAATGTTAACTGCTGTTGTTATTTAAGTGAAATAGCCAAAAGGGTGATCAGTCTGTTAAGACAGCTGATAAAAATAATTGACAGAAAGTGGAAGAGTAATTGCATTCCTGGGAGGGAGGAACTGGGGAGTTGTTACTGGGAATGGTAAAGCGTTTCAGGATTTGGTGATTACAAAACACTCTGAAGATGGAGAGTGATGGTGTGTCCATAGTGACCAGTGTACCTAATACACGGAGCTGGACTTAAAAATGGTCAAAAAGGGAAAATTTGGGTTATATATCTCTTGCCATTATATAAAAGGATGAACTAAAGCTTCCCTGACAATAGCTCATATAATACCTGCTATGGAAAGATATGACAGTAGACACTGGAAATTATATAAGAAGTTACAAAGTGAAAGGAAAAAGCCTGGCATGGTGGCACACAGCCCTCAGGAAACAGAGGCAGGAGGATTTCTGTGAGTTTGAGGTCAGCTTGGTTTTCATAGTGGGTTTCAGGGCATCTAGAATTAAATAGAAAGATCCTTTCTCCAAAGGGAGAGAGTAATGTTGACTCAAGATGTGTTCATTGCCCTTTTACTGCTATTGGTGCTGTTCTGGTTAAAATCTAGAAGGCAGTACAAAAGTGACTGGAAAGGGCTCCAGAGGAGGCCATCCCGGGAGGGACTGCAAAGGAAGTCAGGTGTGGCCTAGAGCTGGGGAAGGGAAGCTGTGCTCAGGGTTTCACTGGGTTTCGGAAGTCCTGTGGGGACAGAGAAGCAGAGTAAAATGACCTAATTAGTTAGTAGTTTGGAAGATCCCGGTGAGCAGGTGGAGAGGGAGTGAGGAGTTTCTTGGAGGGAACTAATGTCACACTGGTTTTGAAGTAGAATTCGCTGGTGTTAGTGTGTTCTGAAAAGGATCCACAGCAGGGTATGGATGTCAAAGGGATTACTCCCTAAGAAATGCTGTTTAAGGAGGAATAAAGAGAACACATGAGAGATAACTCTGACTTAACTCCCAAGAATAAGGACATTAGAATCCATCTGTCTGCTTCTATAGAAGATTACATGAAAAATTCTGTCATTTTGGATTTAAAACATGACTCAGTTAAAGTGAAGTTTATTCAGATTTTCATTGATTGAATTTGGCTACCTGGCTAATCAAAACCTCTTCATTTTAGCTTTACTGTCTGAAAATAAGGCCTTTTATTTTAAAGTCTTTATAAACACAGGCAAGACCACCCAGTTATAAGAAGGAAGGCAAGTACAACCGATACTCACCAGTTGATAGATTACTGGGGACAATTCACTCAGGGCAGAAGAGAGGGACAGGCACTGATATGTGTGTTGTCTAATTGACCAGAGCTCACTATGCCTTGGTCACAAAGAAAGATGAAATGGGTAACTCATGAGCTTGTCTATTGAATGGTAAGTGACATTCTTACATTTTCTACTCAGATTGAGTTAAATCAGTTAAACAGGAGACCTTTTAGAAGTTTGTCTCTGAATTGAGTTAACATTTTTTCTTATTTTGGATTTTTTTTTTTCAGGAGTCCTTTGTAGCCTAGCTAGGCAAAATTGGGAGCATTTCACTACACCTAATGCAAACTAGTTTGTTAGACGTGGTCTTTAAACTTATATTTACGATCTAAATTGTTTAGATTTCAGGATCCTCACCAGTGAATGAATGCATTTCAGTTAACGGAAGAATCTATTCCATATTAAAACAGATAGGCAGTGGAGGTTCAAGTAAGGTAAGTATCAAATGACTAAATAACCTTTCTTTTGAAGTATGGGGGTTCTTTTGTCTTCTAGAAGCCTGTGCTGTGCTGGACCCAGAAAGCTGCCTTATGTCCTCCTGTCCTTCCCCTAGAGTGACTTACCTTCTTTAGACCAACTCCTGGACCTCAGCATCATGCCTTTCCTCATGTGTCTCTCTGTGTCGTGTAGACATTGGTTTGCAGTGCCCAGTAACCACTGTTATCACAAGGAGACTGAAGAAGTGTCTTCTGGTGTGCTTAGGGGCCATTCAGTAAGAATCTTCCATAGTGACTTTGTTTTATTCAAGGTTTTCCATTTTAAAAATGCTCTAGTAACATAAACTTCTGGAATTAAATTATTTTCTAAATTTATTGAGTGATTATTTTTAAATGTATTTTTTTTTCTTTAGTGTGCATGATGTTAGATATTAGATAGCATTATGGCCTTCCATTTCCATCCTTTTCCCTACAGCTTTCATTTTTCTTTATAACTGAATAAAATCATGTTATAGATAGATACTTTTCATTATCCATTCATCTATTGAGGAACATTTAGACTGGATTCATTTCTTGTTGTTGTGAATAGATTGGTAATAACTGTGGCTGTCCAAGTGTCTGTGTTGTAGGATGAGTCCTTCGGTTATTTACCTGCGATGATATAGCTGGGCCGTATTGAGAAACCTCCATTCTGACTTTCATAATGGCTGTACCAGTTTACAGCAGCAGTGAATGGGGGGTTCATCTTTCACCACATCCTTACCAGCAGTTGTCCAACATTTTGATAATATCTATTGTGACTGGGTTGAAGCAATATCTCAAAGTAGTTTATATATTTCCTGGGGCTTTGATCACATCTAAAAATAGCCTTAGGCCATTTGTGTTCCTTTGTAATTTTTCTTTATTTTCTTATTTTACACATAATGAGCTTTTGCCTACTAGAAGAGGGTGTTAGAGCCTCTGAAGCTATAGTTACAGACAGTTGTTAACCACCATGTGGGTGCTAGGAATCTAATGAGTCCTTGGGAAGAGCAGTGTTCTGTGCTGGTCCTCAAGTCCTGTTTCTTCTTTTGAGAACTATTTCTGTTTGTCAGTTAGATGTTTTATCTTATTTTATTTTGCATTTCTTTGTAGTTCTAAGAGTCCCCTTTTTGAAGTATAGGTAGCTAAAATTTTCCTCCCATTCTAAATGGTTATCTCTTTATAGTTTCTTTTGATCTTCGAGGACCTTTTAATTTCATATAGTCTCACTTGTTGATTCATGGGGCTATTTCCTATGCTTTGGCTTAGAAAGTGCTTGCCTATACCTCTATCTTGAAGTATATTCCCTTCTTTCCTCTAGCAAATTCAATGTTTTAGGTTTTAAATTAAGGTCTTTGTTCCACTCTGAATTGACTTTTGTACAGGATGAAAGAAAGACTCGCCAGTGCTGTCTGTTAAGTGAGTTGTCCTTTCTTTGAGCTGCATGCTTTTGAGATCTTTGTCAAATACTAGATGGCACTGGTTTTGTTGGTTTGTTTCTAGGTCTTCTGTTCCTTTGGTCTGTTTGTTTTTATGTCAGTACCTGGTTGTCAGTATCATTATGTCCTTGTAGTCAATTTGCCTACAGTTTGACTAATGCAAACTCAAATATTGTAATACCTGCAAACGTGTTATTTTTTTCCTTAGGATTGCTTTGCTGTTTTATTCAAATTCCCAAGGGTTTGTTTGTTTATTTGTTTTTTTGTCTTGTTTTCCTAGTACTGTGAAGAATGTCCATGGGATTTTGATAGATACCTTAAATCTGTAAATTAATTTTGGTGGTATGGCCATTTTTATGACAGTAACCCTGACTGTGACATGTTGGGAAGCATTCTCTGTACCTCTTCTATTTAGAATATATCTACTTTCTCCAGCTTTGGGACATTTTCTGCTATAATTTTATTTGTCCATTTTCCAATTTATTATAGATTTTTTTTCTACTCTATGAATTTTTGGGTTTGGCTTCAGAATTTTTGGGAATATTGCCTGTGCATTAAATGTATTTTCTCTATGTGCATCTGGTCTATTATGCTCTTAGTGTTGCCTTCTATCCCTTACATCTGTTCTCCTGCCTAATCTTGCTTAGTGATGGTGTTTTTGGTGTACTTTTTGATTTCACTGACTGCTCACTCCCAGCATTTGTCTGGCTCCTTGTAGTGTGTCAGTTCACATACACTCACTGCCTCCGGCCTCAGGATTTGACCTCTATCTCAAGCTTTCCTTTGCTGTTTTCTTCTAGTGTTATAGAAAAAAAGGCTGTCTTTATGGTTAAAGTTTCCAAACTTGTATTTCCAGTTCAGCCCTCTTATTTCCAGATTAACTTTCCAAACTCGACTGCTCAGCATCTCCTCTTGGTTACCAGGTGTTCACAGAATGTGTAAACATTTACTCCCTAGTCTCCAGTTGCAGTAAATAGTAACTTCATTCTCAGTTACTTGGCTAAAATCCTACTGACTGCTCTTACTCTCATACACATATTTAGCAGGCAATAATACTTGCCTCAGTGTCCTTACTCTTGGGGACTTTCAAAGTCCATTTTTATTAGTGTTGTCGTGTTGTCTGAAGCAGCTGTTATCTTACTTGCTTTATTACAAGAAATAATAAGCTCACTCAGTCGGTCATCATATTTCTGCCCACTTTATATCTTTTCTCCCTCTTCACTCCTTCCCTCCCTCCCTTCCAGTGTTTTGCTTTATAAATCAGCTGGCCTTGAATTTGCAGCAGTTCTCCTGCCTCAGCCTCCCAGTGCTGGGATGACAGGCTGGATCACCACCCCATCTCTGTCCAGATATCTTTGCTAAAGTATCCTTTTGGCCAACACACTCAAAAACTGCAGTTCCCACCTTCCAGTCACCAAAGTTCTCCATTCTCCTGTCTTCACTGTACTTTCCTCCCTCTTCTCTCCCTCTCTCTCGCCCTCTCCCCCTCTCCCCTTCTCCCTCTCACCCTCTCCTTTTCCTTTTTCTCTCTTTCTCAAAGGCTAACCTCTGCTTCTGTCTTCCTCCTGAGCGCTGAGATTAAAGGCTTCCCTCTTAACCACGTTCTGTTTTGTTGTTTGTGCCCCGCTCTGTACTTAATATCAAGATGTCAATGTTTGACTGGTGAAATTAGCTCTAGTGACTAGAAGTGAATAGGACCTCGATTCCTTTGCTGAATCTTTTTCCTTGGCTATTAGGCTATTTTTTGTTGTGATATATGAGACAGACATTGGGCTTATTTTAAGTTTTATTGTAGTTCTCTAAGCCAGCTAACAACTAGACTTGCTTCAGGCTATTTCATTAAATTATTGCAAATAAGGAAAACATCACACATTATGATACCCATCTGTATAATTTCTGTCACCTGGTAGGCTGAGGCAGGATGGTTTGCCTGGGCTATACACATCCACTGTATAGGCTGGTGCTGTGGCTTTGGTGTAGGGCCCTGGCTTTAATCCCTAACATCAAAACCATAAGCACAAAACCAAAATAAGCAGGTGTGTATATTACCACATGAAGCACATAAGTATTTTCCTCTTCATGTTCCCCTGATAAATGTTCAGTTATAAGCATAAGAAAGAAGGTGGGGGTGAGAGTAACTGAGTAAGAGTGACAGGAAAGAGGATGCCTTTTGGAAAAGACCAGCAGGCGGGTCTCAGAGAGGGGAGTGTCTAAGGGTGCAAGTGAGTACATGTTACAGGCTCTGTGAGAGGTGTGCTGGAACTCGTAGGGGCTCTGAGAATGTTATTTGACTTAGTGGTGCTTTTAGAAATTGATTCATAGGAACATTATTCTCCTGCCAACCTAACTGAAAATATGGCTTATGCTACTTTCCACAGATGAATGTAATGATGGCTTACAATTACTGTAGTTTAAAAAATATTCTCTATCAAAGAAATGAACTGGTAGATATTATGCACAATGAAAGGGAACCATTGCCTGAGTGAACTTTCATTCACAGCTTTAGTCATCCTTATCATTTTCCAATGTCTTTTCTTCAATGTTACATCCCTAAAAAAGGATATCTCTAGAATTTTGTGACTATAGCAACATATTTAAGTTGCTTTTCCTAGAAACTGGTGTAGAAAACCTTAGAGGTTTGTACCTTTGAGTTATTTGAATGTCCGTTGTCATAGGGGCTGAAATGAATGCTTAGTTTCTCATTATCACATTTATTTATTTATACTTCTACAGTCAAAATAGGCCCAGAACTTCCAGTTGTTCAAGTCGGTATTTCTTTCAGAATTTTCTCAGC
Source organism: Micromys minutus (assembly GCF_963924665.1). Taxonomy (NCBI): domain Eukaryota; kingdom Metazoa; phylum Chordata; class Mammalia; order Rodentia; family Muridae; genus Micromys; species Micromys minutus. The sequence goes on from NC_137956.1 coordinate 17,116,962, forward strand.
CTGAGACTGTTAGTGTTAAACGGAAAAGTACTGTTCCAGTTTACAGAGAGACATGTTCTAAGCTCTTTCTCTACTTTCTGTGTAGGTGTTTCAGGTGTTGAATGAGAAGAAACAGATAAACGCGATCAAATACGTGAACCTAGAAGACGCAGATAGCCAAACTATTGACAGCTACCGCAATGAGATAGCTTATTTGAACAAACTACAGCAACACAGTGATAAGATCATCCGCCTCTATGATTAGTATGGGTTCATTTTTATTTTTAAAGTAAAAGTTTGTTCTTGCCATAATTCTTAAGGCAAAGAGTAAATCCTTAATGATATAATGTGAGCATTTATTGTTTTGTTGAGTCTGTTCATCTTTAATTGTAGCGAAATCACAGAGCAGTATATCTACATGGTAATGGAATGTGGGAACATTGACCTGAATAGTTGGCTTAAAAAGAAAAAATCCATCAATCCATGGGAACGCAAGAGCTACTGGAAAAACATGTTGGAGGCAGTACACACGATCCATCAACATGGTATTTTCAAATCTCTTCATATACATAAAGTTAAAATAGTTGTTAATTATGACATTTTAGAAACATACCCTTAACTGGAAGTTCATTTAGAGGTGAAGGCACAAACTCATTTCTTAAGACTGGTTATTTTTTGAGTAGAGGAAGGCTACTGCTTTGTTTGAGTTAATTTTATATCTGGCCACTTTGCTGAAGTTGTTTATCAGCTGTAAAAGTTCTCTGGTGAAATTTTTGGGGTCACTCAAGTATACTATCATGTCATCTGTAAATAGTGATGTTTTGACTTCTTCCTCTCCGATTTGTATCCCTTTGACCTCCTTTTGTTGTCTAATTGCTCTGGCTAGAACTTCGAGTAATATGTTGAATAGGTAGGGATGAGTGTGCAGCCTTGTCTAGTCCCTGATTTTAGTGGGATTGTTTTAAGTTTCTCTCCTTTTAGTTTGATGTTGGCTACTGGCTTGCTGTATATTGCTTTTATTGTATTTAGATATGGGCCTTGAATTCCTGCTCTTTCCAAGACTTTTACCATGAAGGGGTGTTGAATTTTGTCAAATGCTTTCTCAGCATCTAGTGAGATGATTATGTGGGTTTTTTCCTTTGAGTTTGTTTATATAGTGGATTACATTGATGGATTTCTGTATATCAAACCATCCCTGCATCTCTGGGATGTGGCCTATTTGATCATGACAGATGATCATTTTGATGTGTTCTTGAACTCTGTGAGAATTTTATTGGGTATTTTTACATCAGTATTAATAAAGGGAAACTGGTCTGAAGTTTTCCTTTTTTGTTGGGTCTTTGTGTGGTTTAGGTGTAAGCATAATTGTGCCTTCCTAGAAGGAATTGGGTAGTGTTTCTTCTGTTTTGAATTTGTGGAATAGTTTGGAGAGTATTCGTATTAGGTCTTCTATGAAAGTTTGATAGAATTCTGCACTAAACCCATCTGGTCCTGGGCTTTTGTTGTTGTTGTTGTTGTTGTTGAAAGACTTGATAACTGCTTCTATTTCTTTAGGGTTTGTGGGACTATTTAGATAGTTTATCTGATCCTGATTTAACTTTGGTACCTGATATTTGTTTAGAAAAATTGTCCATTTCATCCAGATTTTCCAATTTTGTTGAGGATAGGCTTTTGTAGTACGATCTGATGATTTTTTTTTTTTAACTTCCTCAGTTTCTGTTGTTATGTCTCCCCTTTCATTTCTGATTTTGTTAATTTGGATACTCTCCCTGTGCCCTCTGCTTAGTGTGGCTAAGAGTTTAACTATCTTGATTTTCTCAAAGAGCCAGCTCCTGGTTTTGTTGAGTCTGTGTATAGGTTTTTTTTTTTTTTTTTTTTTTTTTTTTTTGTTGTTGTTGTTGTTGTTTGTTTCTACTTGGTTGGTTTCAGCCCTGAGTTTGATTATTTCCTGCCATCTACTCCTCTTAGGTGTATTTGCTTCTTTTTGTTCTAGAGCTTTCAGGTGTGCTGTCAAGCTGCTAGTGTATGCTCTCTCCAGTTTCTTTTTGAAGGGAGGCACTCAGAGCTGTGAGTGCCTCCCTTAGCACTGCTTTTATTGTGTTTGGGTATGTTGTGCCTTCATTTTCATTACATTCTAAAAAGTCTTTAATTTCTTTATTTCTTCCTTGACCAAGTTATCATTGAGTAGAGCATTGTTCAGCTTTCATGTGAATGTGGACTTTCTGTTGTTTGGTTGTTATTGAAGATCTGATGCCAAGAAGTGCATGCTGACAGGAGCCTGATATGGCTGTCTCCTGAGAGGCTCCACTAGAGCATGACAAATACAGAAGCAGATGCTCACAGCCAACCATTGAACTCAGAATGAAGTTCCCAATGGAGGAGTTAGAGAAAGGATTGAAGGAGCTAAAGGGGTTTGCAACCCCATAAGAACAACAATATCAACCAACCAGAGCTCCCAGGGACTCAACCACTATCCAAAGAGCACACATGGACAGACTCATGGCTCCAGCTGCATGTGTAGCAGAGAATGGCCTTGTGGGGCATCAGTTGGAGAAGCCCTTGGTCCTCCCAAGGCTTGCTGCCCCAGTGTAGGGGAATGTCAGAACAGGAAGCCTGGATAGGGTGGGTGGGTGGTTAGGGGAGCACCCTCAAAGAAGTAGGGGGAAGGGATGATGGGATAGGAGTCTGGGGGTGGTGGGAAATGGGATAACATTTGAAATGTAAATAAAATATATACAATAAAAAATTCAAATAAATAGAGAATTACTGGTTATATACAGGATATGGAAAACAAACATAAAGTCACACATGTTCATTGTAATCTTATCCTCCTCAGTGTTAATTGATGATTCTTATCTTCAAGTCCTGAGGATTTGGACATCTAAATATAGGATGATAAAGAATTTTCTTTGTGTGAGAGTTGCTCTATTCTTGTTATATTTGTCTCACTATTAGCTCTTGGCTCATTCTTGTCCTTTCCAGGCCCTTTCTCTGCCTTTACCTTGTCTTTAAGACACACATGTTCAATCTAATGTGTTTCCTCTGCTTCTCCTTTTATAGGCAGGAACCAGTCAGAGAACAGGATTCTTTGGGATAATGGGAGGCCTTGTATCTTACTGACAGTAAGATCTGCTTTGTGGTGCTCTCCTGGGCTGTGTGCAGCACACACTGACAGGCTAGGCTGTAATCCTGGGCGGTTTACTTCAACTCAGATTGCATCAAGTGCCCTCACCCTTAAAATGATGATGATAATTGCACTTATTTTCGATGCAGTGCTGTAGAATGGTACCTGGCCCACAGCATTTGCTTAAGAAGGCGTCAGATGTATAATAACTGAGTATCAATGTATTTATTAATGGAAAGGATAAACTTGACCTAGAGATTATGAAATGCTTTTTTTTTTTTCTGTCTATAGAATGTTTTTTTTTCATCTAACAATGGATTTTATTTTTGAAGGCATTGTTCATAGTGATCTGAAGCCTGCTAACTTTCTAATAGTTGATGGAATGCTAAAGCTAATTGATTTTGGGATTGCAAACCAAATGCAGCCAGATACAACAAGCATTGTTAAAGATTCTCAGGTAGGACTTTTGCTGTCTTGGTTGTATTTTAGTGTTTTGCACCAGGGTTTCACATAACCTAGAATGCTCTTGACTTTGCTCTGACCAGTGGCCTTCAGCTTATGACCCTGCGGCCTATGCATCCGAGGTGTGGGATTGTAGGTACACACCCCAGTGCCCAGATCCACGTAGAGTTTAATGATGGCTGATTACTACAAGGTTTACTTCCTATTTATTTGTTAAATATTTTGCCAATATTATATTTTTACTAACCACGGTCTTCCAAATTTTTGAAGTCTTTTTAAAAAATAAAAACTATGTTTATAAAAGATCATGGTAAAAACCATGATTAATTCAATTTATAAAAGTAGTTCAGGACCAGATGAGAATATTTATCAATTTTGAATGATTTTTCTCATAGCTGAGGCAGAACGAAGAGAAATTGCAGCTTCATGTTCTCCATTGTCCTGTTTCTTTTTCTTACTGCTTAAATTTGGGGGGAAGTTTTAAGGGAGCCTTACTGGGGATACCTTAGCGTTCCGCTGAGCTACATTAAAAAGAACTATTTTACTTATTATTTGTGTGAGGTGTGTGCGTCTCCGTCGTGGAGGTGAAGGGATGGCTTTGGTAAACCAGTTCTCTCCTACTGTGGGCCCTGGCAACCAAACTCTGATTGTGTGTGCAACAAGCTCTGCAGCCCAGCTGTGCTTTGTAGTGAGGTTTGCAGTGGTAAATATCATGGAGCTGAAAGTGAGCTCAGCTGCACACCATGCTGTGCCCAGGGATGCAGATAAATCAGTAGACGTCATGCACTCAAATCATTCTTCTCCACGTCATCCATTATTGTTCGTTTCAAAAGTACTGGTAAGCAGTGTTTGTACATAAGCCTGAAGTTACCTGTGGCCTGATCTTAGCATTTCTGTTATCTTAGAACTAAAGGATTTTGCTGTCCTAGTTCCAACCCCAGCTGCAGAAACTCTTATGTGATTTAGTTTCCAACCTATCTCAGTCTGCACATGGGGCCAAAGGATATTGGGAGATGAAACTAGCTGGTTCCTTTTATTCATGTATTAATTTGTTTCTTGGTTTATTGAAGGGAGAATATGTTGACTTTATTTGAACATGGAAGTGAATATTAGTCAAATCCCTCAGAGTTCAGAATTAGTCTAGACAGTTGTAAAAAGCAGATAATACTAGTTCTCCAACACAGTTACAGACAAAGCATGGTGATCCAAAGGAGCCAGTTCATTCCCAACCCAACTCACTTGATTGGAGTTGTGATGTGACATTACATACATTCTTATATTGTTGGCAGTTATTTGAATTTTTTGAGTCTGTCATTTAAATCATGAGTTATTCAATTTTCTAAGAATTTGACATTTACATATCTACAAATCTAAAAAGATGTTCTCATTGATTTCTTTATGATTTGTAAATAGGTTGGCACAGTTAACTACATGGCCCCAGAAACAATCAGAGACATGTCTTCTTCAAGAGAAAATGGGAAAGTCAAGACCAAGGTACTGGGAAGAGAGCTCACCTGTCACTAGTGAGCTCTGAATTGTCTGGGATCAGATCCTTTCCTTCACCTTCTTTTCTTCTTACATTTCGTTATGTGATGTGTGCATGGGTCATTTTCGTCTCGGTGAGTGCTGCTTGCCTCCTTGATGTCCCTTCCCAGGGGCCCGTTTTCTCATTAGGGATGTGTCAGACTCCCAGGCTCATCTTTCCTTCACTGCTGCACTGAGGTGGACTTGTTGAATGATGTGTATTTTAAAAGAAAACAAGGAGTAACAGAGAAAGAAATTTCTCAGTTCAGCATCCAGATCACTGCTAAATAAGTTTACTTTTCATTCCTAGAATCTATAGTTTCTGGTAGTTTTTCAAATTACTTGCATTAAATTTGTATGTCTATTTCTGTCCAGATGTGTGTGTGTGTGTGTGTGTGTGTGTGTGTGTGTGTGTGTGTGTGTGTGTGTGTGTGTACATTTATGTTCTGAGAGTAGTCATAGCACATATAGAGAGGGCCCAAAGTAACTGTGTATCCATTCTCACCGCCTGTCTTACCTGAAACAATCTTTCTGCTGGTGTTTGCTGCTGTGTATGCCAGGCTTCAGGGTTTCCTCTGCCTTCTCCCACTGTCTTTTCCTGGGTTGCCATGTCTGACTTTTACATTGGCATCTGAGGATTCAGTCAGGCCCTCATACTTTATGGCAAGTGCTTACCCACTGAGCGATCCTTCCAGCCCAGGGTTCACAAACCCTTGCCACTTATTTTATCTTAGAGAGCTGTTTTCATAATTGTTTGTCTTTTGTTTTCCTCTCTGATTTATATTTGCTGCCTTTTGATTAGGTTTTCTTTAGACTTCTCATGGTTTTGTTGGACTTAAAAGCAGATTTTTATTCACAAACAAATGAAATGTTGATTTCATTCACAAATTCTATTTCCCTTTGCTTTCCAGTTTATAGTGTGTGTCTGTTAGTGTTTGTTTTCGTGTATACTGTTTTGTTGGTGTTGACAGGATCTAACCTTGAAGTCTTGCTGACCATGAACTTGTTGCAGTTCTTCATGGAGTCACTACTGACAGTACCCAGAACTGAACCTAAGGCTCTTGTGTTGCCTCTTGAGCTGTCTCCCTAGTTACTTTTCCCCATCTTAAATTAAATCGTGATTGATTTTAGTGTTTGAACTTGATTAAAACTGCTATTTTAGCTAGGTGTAGTGGTGCGTGCCTATGGTCTGCCTTTGGAAAGGTGAACCTGAAGGGTAGGGAGGGTTCAGTGACTTAACAGAACCCTGCTTTTTAAAAGATAACATTTTTACCATCTTTGGCTATTATAGTATTTTAAACGCCTATTCTAAGTTTTGTAATTTCAGTTTGTTTATCTTTTTTACTTTTAAGGTTTTGAATTATATGTAGAGATTATAAATTTTTCAGTTGTCAACTCAGTGATTTAATATGCAACAACAAATTTCCCTTCCCCCCTCTCTCCCCCTCTCAGTTTTTGAGATATAGTCTCATTATTCCCTGCCTTAGCTTTCCAAATGCTGGGGTCTCAGATGTGTGCCATCACTTTTTAATGATACAATAACGTTTCAAACATTCATCTTGAAGCTCGAGAGATGGCTCAGTGGTCAAGAGCAAGTTCTGCTCTTGCAGAGGACCCAAATTCAGTTCACAGCACTCAAGTTGGATAGTTCACAATAGCCTGTGAGTCCAGTCCAGGGAATCTAATGCCCTCTTCTGGGACACATGAGCACACCCATGCATACAGCTCTTCCTCCCCTTCTTCTTTTTTCGTAATTTACTCTTTTTCTTACTTGATAACATTGTCTACCACAGTACAAATAATTTTCTGTCTTACATTTTGCTCTCTTTTTCTAATATTGGGTAGCAGTTTCTTCTTCCTTTTGTTTAAAAAAAAATTAAAGTCAGGTTTTAGTGTGTACGTGTCTTTTCTAACCCCCACTTTCTTCACTGACTTTCTGTGACAGTTGGTCTAGATTTACTATTTGTAGAAAATATGTCTCTGTTTGTTTTTTGTTCTGTTTTCCTGTTGTTGTTATTATTCCTGGTGTGATTTTAACTCAGTGAACATTTGACAGTATTGAGCTCAGGAGAATGAATGGTCTTTATTGGTGTTTACTCAGAAGCTCTTCTGGACTGAAGAGATGGCTCAGGAGCTTAGGGTATTTGCTATTATTACACAGGACCTGGGCTCTCGGGTCCTCTGTACACAATATACATTAAAAAATAAATAAATAATCTATAAAGAAAAATAAACTCTTCTCTCTGGTTATCCATGTTCAATTCCATTTAATACCCATAATAATATACCATATTTTATTTTGCTTTTGGGGTTTAGAGTTTTGGTTTGTTGTGTGCTAGGCAAGTGGTTTGCCCTAACTGTCCAATATGGTTCTATAATTTATACTCTAGAGATTAGTGTTGTACAATTTAAGCAACCTTTAAAATATATAGACATAGTATGAATTCAGATACAAAGCTGTTAAAACCTAGCCATTCTGGGACAAACTAACTCAAATTTATGGATATGTTTTTATTAGTATTGTGTTTTCACAGGATGCCAAGAGTTTAATACTTTTATTTCCTATAAAATAAGTTGAGGTTTTCAAGGGTTTAAAGTTCTTCTCTATAAAGGGATTAAGTATATTGAAAATTGGGAAAAGGATGCTTTATCATGTAAACGTAATCTTTTATATCCATTGAGGTTTTAACTATTATTGTATAATTAAGGTTACAGACATATAACATATTTTTATATTACCCTTTGTATTAAATTAAAGCAACTTTTCTTCTCCTACTTAGATAAGTCCCAGAAGTGATGTTTGGTCCTTGGGGTGCATTTTATACTATATGACATACGGGAAAACACCATTTCAGCATATCATTAATCAGGTCTCTAAACTACACGCCATAATTGACCCTAGTTATGAAATTGAATTTCCTGAGATTTCAGAAAAAGATCTTCGAGATGTGCTAAAGGTAACACTAAATAGTATGTGAATATAGAAAAATAATGTCTCATAATTTAATGTTTGTTTGAAAGAAGCAGTTGGGATGTTTGGAATTATTCAACTATTCTGAATGTTACTGGTCTAGTGAAAGGACTTACTGATAGAAGTTGTTTTTAAAGCCTGCCTATTGTGAAAAGGGTTTTGTTTTTGTTTTTAATGGACACTTGGGAATTTCTAAACAGTGATTCGGAGAAAACTTGTTACCGTTGTCTGATCAGGATGTGTGGAGTATGATGTCCTCTGGAAAGTTACTTTGTCGGCATCAAGTATAAAAACTTGTTCTTTGTTGTGTTTTTGTTTGTTTTTAGTGCTGTTTAGTAAGGAACCCTAAAGAGAGGATATCTATCCCTGAGCTCCTCGCACATCCATATGTTCAAATTCAGCCCCATCCAGGTACTGCTTTTGTCAAGGTTACTGTTTGCTAGGTTACCAGCATGCAAGAATAGTGTGTTAACTATAGAAAACCAAAATCTAACTTGGCCCGTCTCCCATAGCCTATCTGCTAGATAAAGTTAATAACATTGCCTCTTAACATTGTTACTTAATATTACCTATTGTACACAGAAGATTGTAATACATTACAAGAGTGTCAGTTAGTGTACAATATATTAAGTACAACATATATCTTTTGTTGCTACTGTTTTTCGGGGGACAGAATCTTACCATTATACCTTAGGCTGGCCTTGATTCATGATCCCTTTTCCCCACCTCCAGAATGTATTTTTTTTTTGTTTGTTTGTTTTGATTTTTTGAGACAGGGTCTTCCCTCCAAACTCAGATCAATACTCTTACCTCAGCCTCCTAAGGGCTGGAATTACAGGCATGTACCTGGCCAGAATGTCTTGGGGTGGTTTTTTTTGTTTTTTTGTTTTTTGTGAATTTATATTACTCTTACAGCATTTTTTAAAAATTCCTTTTATAGGCAGCCAAATGGTTAGGGAAGCCACTGATGAGATGAGACATGTGTTGGGTCAACTTGTTGGTCTGAATTCTCCAAACTCCATCTTGAAAGCTGCAAAAGTAAGTGTCTACATTAATTCCAGCCATTTTAATGTAATGCTGTGAGTTAGGCCTTAATGTAATGTGTAGCCAAAAGGAAAACTGGCCTACTGTTCACATCTATGATAAAAATACATTTCTTCAATTACTTAACTGAATGTTTTTTACAAGTGTCAATCTTTCTGATTTGTGTTAATATTGTTCTTAGGCTTTCAGCTGGAATAAATATTGATATTTTAATCTGTCTCAACATTCTTAGCACAGCTTTAGAGTACACATGGAAGGACCCATGGCTCTAGCTGCATGTGTAGCTCAGGATGGCCTTGTCGGGCATCATTGGAGAAGCCCTTGGTCCTGTGAAGGCTTGATGCCCCAGTGTAGGGGGATGCTAGGGCGGGGAGGCAGGAGGGCGAGGGTGGGTGGTGAGCAGGGTGAGGGGGGGATAGGATAGGGGAATTCTGGAGGGGAAACCTGGAAAGGGGATAACATTTGAAATGTACGTAAAGAAAATATCCAATAAAATCATTTCTTCTAGTCAATTCTTAATATTAGTCAATATTAATTTTATTGACTAATATTAATATTGTCAATTATTAATTTTATAGTCAATTCAGAAAATGACAATAATTGTCTCATGCCATACCTTCTGTAGCGATTGGTATATTTCTCACTGCACATCTCACACTGGCCAGCTTTCCGGTACTTTCTATCTCCACTGTCACCATCAGGTGTTGAGAGGCTTGGTAGTTGTGTTTTGAGACCGTGTCTCACTGTGCAGCCTAGCTAGCCTGGAAGGTAGAGTGCAGACCTGGCTTGCCTCAGCTCCGCCTGCCTCTGTCCCTCTAGTGCTGTAAAGTGTGTGACGCCACACTCAGATCCACAGACATGTTTGGATCTCATTGTCATCAAATACTTTGTAATTTCTAATTCCTGTGGTTGCTTATCAATTAAATTAGCTACCAAGAAATTACAAATTAGGTATTTGAGTTATAACATGAAAGTATGGAAGTTTGAACTAACAACACTCTGTTCTCTAAATAAGGGTCACCTCTACCTCTGTTGCTGAAGATCTTGGACTTTTTCCTCAGATGCTGATAGCGGAATCAGTAGCTTTAAATTATACAAATGAGTTATTTAAGACGGACGGAATGCCTTTAATAATCATTACTTTTTCATGTCTCCATATTTTATATGGAATATATTACTCAAAATGGTCTCTTAAATAAAATTAAGGTGAATTAATCACCTATTGCTGAGATTTTATATTATTTGATGACAAAGATATCTGTCACCTTCATAAGTTAGATATTGACTTAGCCTTTAGTCTCTGTTATTCATTTACCCTCTCTATGGATTTCATATCTGGAGTCAGTCAACTGCAACTCAAAAACATTCTGAAAAATAATTTATGTGTACTGGACATATACCTACTTTCTTGTTATTATGCCATAAAAATGTAGTGAAACAATCATAGCATGTTTACTTGAATTAAAATATTCAGCAAGATGTGTATACATATATGCAAATAGTATGCATATTACAGAGTAGTATGCACATTCAGGTAAGAATCCTGCTAACCAGCCCCTTCTATGATACACTAAGGGACAGGGGAACATAATGAAACTTATTTACATAGTAATTTTAATGTCTTCTGTTCATTGGTGTAAAAAGCTTCTGAGATTATATATTGTTTCCTCATGAATATTTGATATATAGGAATTTTTTAGTAAGTTATTTTAAGGAAAAGTAAGCAGGCTTGCAGTAGTCTTAAAGGTCTACATATATGCTGATTGTGCTGTATTATATAATTCTCTATGGAAAGGGTGAGCTGCATTTCTTTATATTTAAAATATATTATCTTCACTAATCTTCACTAATACATTGAACTAAAAAGTTGAAAACAAGTTTGTTTTTAATTTCAGACTTTGTATGAGCGTTATAATTGTGGTGAAAGTCAAGATTCTTCATCATCCAAGACTTTTGACAAAAAGAGAGAAAGAAAGTGACAGACAGCTGGGCACAAACCAGAAACACTAAATTGATTTCTTTGCTATACTCTTGACCCTCCGCAAACCAAGTGGAAACAACCTCACCTGAATTTTATCAGTAAAAAAAAAAAAAAAAACTTCAGTAGATTATCCTTCAAAGAAAGCTGTAAAGTAAACCACTCATGGCAATGTATATATTAAATTATAGAGTTGTACTTTTGTTTTATGCTTTTCTGTAAATGTAATCTGTCTGGTAACATTTCACATTTGGGTGATAGCTGGCATGTTGAAGATCTCTGTGAATAAAGCTTTACCACAGTTCCAGACCTGGACAGTTGTTTTCTTCAATCAAATGTGTTAGCAAAATTCTTAGAAAAATTGGATTAAGAATAGACTTTAGTAAATAAAGTTTAACAATTAAATTTCCAAGGGATTTAGGACTGTAAACAAGCGACTCGCACCATTAGTCCCAGTACTCGAGAGGCGAATCTCTGTGAATCTCTGTGATTTTGAGGCCAACCAGGTCTACAGAGCTAGTCCTAGGACAGCTAAGGCTCCACAAACACTGTCTTCACCCTCCAAAACATTGTAAATAAATTTCCTAATTGTCTATAGCCATGATACCATCTGCAAGTGGCTTTTTCAATTCTGCCTTTGACTCTGTAGTACATATAGGGTTTGTGTTGAGTACTGTGCTGGAGTTTGTGATGTAATTTCTGTAGTTAAGGCATGCCGTTATAGAGTGCATGATCCTGCCCCAACCCCCACTTTTTGTTGGGGATCAAAACCAGAACCGTATAAGAATCACTGTGTATATGTACAAATATTCCCAGACCAGAATTTGAAATACTATTCTCAAACATTTCCAAATATACTCAACTTCACCTTACAGTAACTCACAGTATTAGTTTCTAAAATAATTGTATAAGAAGTAGATGTTCATTCTTCAGAGTCCACAACAAAGTTTAGCAGGAAATACAGAGCTTCTCTGTCCTTTATCTTCTGTCCCAGGCAGCTACCATCACCTTTGTCATTACCAATATCTCACAGCACAATGGTACCTTCTGTCCTACCATGAGCTTACACCACAGACTGATAGTATACGTTGGGTACATTCTGTGGGCTTTGACGTGTCTAATGCAGGTATTTATCTTACAATGTCCTTGACCCTCACTTCAGGGAGACCCTACCCAGCTATATAAAACAGATCCAACCGTAATAGCCTTTCAGGTAGACTTTCTCTGTGCCTTTTTGTCATTACCTCCTTTTCCCCCACACAGGCCATCCATTCTCCTGCTTCTAAGTCTTGACAGTTGTGAATGAAGCTGCTGTAAACATTTCTGTGCAGGTTTTTTATATGATGTCAGTTTTCATCTACTTTTCGTGGGTAGATTCTATATAGATCCAAGGACACCTGCCAAGCTCTGTGACACTGGATGACCATTTGTGTGACTTCATGCCCTCACCAGAGTTTGCTGTCTGGATGTGGGGGTCTGGTCATTGTCATGAGGTGGGGTGTCCCCTTTAGTCAGCACTTCCTTAGTGCTGTGTGGTTGTACATCCTCATTCCCATGTGCCTATTTACTGTGTGCACACAATCTTTGGTGGGACATCTGTTCAGGGTTCTATATTTGTATTAACAATTCTTTATCCAACGTGTCTTTCTCAAGTAGTTCTCATGTTCTGTGGCTTGTTTTCTCACCTCATCCATTTCTAACCACATTACGTCTCAGGGTTTGAGCTTCAGATCTAACAAATAACTAGTAAGTTTAAGTTGGAATTTAGAAAATTATCCTTTATAGACTCTTTGTAAATATTGCTAATTCCTAAAGGTCTCGAAATAACTGCACTTGTAACCTTTAAAAATACTAGTCATGCTATGAGTTGTAAAATATCTTGGAAAAGGCATTAACACCTTGCAGTAGCACCTGTGGCCCCAGCATGGAACAGCAACTGTGTCCTTTGAAATTGAGCCGAGGAGACTGCTGACCTGGGTGCACACACTCCCCAAGCATTTGTGTATGTTAACTGGTCTGAGTTGACAGTGTCAAGTGCTCAGTCCACACTCTGAAAGATGGACAGCCTCTTCTGCACACTGAATCTTAGTGATGTTAGCTGGTGTTTGATTAGAAAATGTCCTGGCAGTTTAATAGTCTCTACTTATCTGGGGTGAGCAAAGGGATAGTTCTAGATGGGGTGTTCTGAATGTTAATTTCTTCCGAACCCATTTTGGACTTACTGAATGCTATTTATTTGCTGGTTTTAGAATGTGGCTAGGTGGGAGTGCACTGGGAAGGACTTAGCTATAAATATTGTCTGGCAAACTTGTGGGCTGAGCTAGTTGCCAACGATGTGGGAACATGATAGCCTTCATTAGGGAAATAAAGACAATGGGTCCTATCTCCTGAGTCTTAAGTCTACCAACTCATATCCAAGAATGAATTTAGATGACAGGAAAACTGTATCTATGAGGCAACATCTTTCCTGTATGAGTCCAAAGCTTGATGTAGAGTCAAGGAGTTTCCTTACTTGAGAATCCCAAGTGTACAGAGCACAGAGACCTCATTTCCCCTCAGCATTGGGTATAGTCTTGTGCTCAACATAGGCTCGATTCTAGCTGCATTACCTAGGCTTCCAGTTGAAAAGCTATAGGTGCTGGAGTGTTCTGAACTTTTCTCCTCTCAGTAAGGCTGGTGGCTGAATGGACATGTGACCAAGTCAAAACGAAAGCTATGAGAATGCACTGCTGTACGCTATGTAGGTTGGGTGTTTAATAATTAATTTGTTTATTTTGAGTTTTGGTCTTCCATTTGTCTTTAGCAAGGTGAGATTTGCCAGTAAGAAGTCCTGAAACAAAATATCTATCAAAAGTTGGGTCAGATACTAAGAACACAGTAAACGTTAAAGCATAGTCCATGTTCCCCAAAAGGTCTCTGTTTACTGGAAGAGGAATCTCTGTCACTAAGCTTTCCTTTGGACTCCTCCTTTCACGATTTTAAAGGCAGTGTATTTGTGAATAAGTCTAGATCTGTATACAATTTAGACTCAACTCTTGAAGCTCTACACATTCAATTAACTGTTTACCATCTTTTCCTGAATGTACATATAGACATCTCAAACCCAAAATGCAAAGTAAAATTGGCCTCTGTCAAAATCAGTTTTCTAAGCCAGTTATGGGGCCATATACTTAGAATGAGGGATGGAGACAGGAAGGTTGAGAGTTCCAGTCTGAGCTACATGGGAAGATTATCTCAAAAAACTAAACAAAAAAAACACACACAAAAAAAAAAATCAAAAAACAAAAACAAAACAAAAACAAAAAAAAACCCTCTCTCTTGGAATACTTAGCATCTCAGTTGATGGTAGTTTTACTTGTTAGTTTTTTTTTTTTTTTTTTTCCTTTGCTGTGACCAAATGCCTGATAGAAGCAATATAAAACATTTATTTTGGCTCACAGTTCAAAGAGAACAGTCTATCATGGTGGGGAACCAAAGGTTTCTGGGCATGTTTGGTGTAGGGTCGTGGGAACTGTCAGCCCTGCTGACTCATGCCTTAGTGTATTAGTACTCGGCAAGCTTGAGTTGGAAGTGGTGTAACCCTCAAAAATTTGCCTTCCCATGACCAGCCATGCCCCATCTCCAGAGGTTCCATATCTTCCCAGAACAGCACCTCTTGCCTAGTGATCAAGTTCAAACGTGAGCCTGTGGGGGGTGTTTCATATTCAAACCACTATGCTGCTAGTCCCTGTTCACTCAGCTCTGAACTCTTTGGTTATCCTTAATCCTTTTTCTTTCATCTAGTTCATCAGGAAATGTTTGCCTGTTTCCTAAATACTCTACAGTCTGCCTGCTGCTTGCCACCTCAATGCTGCCAACTTCATTTGCCTGTAGCTGTTGACAGCTTCCTAATTGGTCTATCCAAGTCTACTTTTACCTCCTAGTTTACTCTAAAGGTGTGATTGTTTTTAAAACCAGCCACAGTAGGCTCATGTTGATCCATGTTCCTAAACCCTATCTATGATGACAATTTTATTCTTGACTAAAAATATCAATGTCTATATAAATGGGCTACAAATCCCTATGTGATCTGGTCTTCCCAACACTCCCTGTCCTCATTACCAGTGGGGCTCACTCAGAGAGAGAGGAGTCTTAGTGCACTATTGCTGTGGACCATGACAACTCCAAAAGAAAGCATTTAGTTAGGGCCTGTTTACAGTTTCAGAGGTTAAGTCCATTATCAGTATGGCTATATGCAGGTACCCATGGTGCTACATCCAGATCTGCGGGCAGCAGGAAAAGAGAAACTAGGACTGGCTTGGGTTTTTGAAACCCCAAAGTCTACACTTCCTCCAACAAGACTACACCTCCTAATCCTTTTCAAGTAGTGTCATTCCCTTATGGACTAACCATTCAAATATATGAGCCTATGGGGACCATTCTTATTCAAATCACCAGTGAGAAAGAGGGGGGAGGGGAAGAAGAAGAGGGAGAGTTTTATAGACATAGGTAACTAGTAATTTAGAGTTGTTCCTGTTTGAACAGTCACTCAGCAACTTCGTGTGTATTCAAGCCTTTTTAAAAATACTGTCAAAAACCCAGAATATTCCAAGTGTTAGGCCTGCTTGTTTGGAACCTATAAAGCTACAAATCCTCTCAAACCTGAAATAGCTCGCCAGTTTTCCACCTCACTGTCAAATTGTGCAGGGAACTTGTTTTCGAGTACTTGTGATGTCTGGAGCTGCAGTCGTTTGATAGAGGCTTCTTCCTGGTCTACTTGTGAAAGAGGGCGAGCGTCTCAATTGTGTTTTACCTTCAGGCCAGGGTAAGGGAAAGTTTATGAGATCCACCAAATTCTGATGGGGATTCCAGGACTGCAGTGTGGACACTAAAGGCTGAGCACCCACTCTGGAACTGTTACCTGTTGATCCTTCAGGGTTCTGAGAGTGGCCATATCAGACCAGCGGCACTTTCTGATATGGTTTGAGGGCAGAGAAGCTAGTTGGCGCTCAGGGTAATCCAAGCTGTAGTTGAAAGGAATTAAATTTAAAGTATTGATGTAGAAGGAGGGGAAATGCATTTCCTCCCCCCCTAAAACCAGTTTTAAATAGAATCTCACACCCAAGAGTGTCTTTTTTAATCTTTGGAATTCAGATGAACAAGTGTAATGCCCAATGGAATTGCTAAGATTGAGTGGCACTTGCAGCCATGTTTGATGAAACTTTGTGGTGAGACAAAAAGTGTAAGACGGCTCGGCATGGTGACGTAGCACTGAAGACTGAGGCGGGAAGCTTGAGTTTGAAGCCAGCCTGGGCTACATCATAAAACCGACTCATCCCATCCAACCCCGATATTTTAAATACACAAAAAATAGTAACAAATTTATTCTTTTATATCCATGTGGAGGCACTGCCAGGCTGCTTTAGGAGGGGCAAGCAATCTTAGCCCACTGTAAATCCAGTGTTGCAGACTCACTGATAACATTGAACAGACTCATCCACAGTGACCTAAGACCACAGGCTAAGGAGTAAACGGTTTTTGCTCCTTCCTCCCCCCTCCCCCTGGCAAGCACCCACCACCAATCTCTACCGTCCATCTCCAAAAACCACTCACCATTTCTTTACCTTTCTCAGAGTATTAAATAATCAGTGCCATTCTAGATGTAGATTTCAGTATAGCTTCTTTTACTTCCCATATATTCTCACTGTCCCCATGTCTTTCCACGGATTTGTAGCTCACTTCATTAGCGCTGAATAGAATCTGTTCAGTTTTGTACTGGGTCTCATGTAGCCAAGGCTGGTCTTGAACGACTAGGTAGACAAGTGACCACCTGTTGCCCCCCCCCCCTGTTTTCCCCTTCTATGTACTGGGATTATAGGCATGTACCACCATGTTCAATGGGCTCCAGTGCATGCAGAGGTGGGAATTGAACCAAGGGCTTTGTGAGTGCTAGGCAAATACCCTAGCCACTAAGCTAGATCACTCACTTCCCTGAGCTTGCCATTGTGTTTGAGATATACTATTGCACTTTTACACCTATGTGTTATATATTGATTTGATTTTGGATATTTTGAAGCACTATCTCTTTAAGGCTTTTCATTTGTAGAAATCATGTTCTTTTTAGAATGGTTTCTTGCTTTGACCTCACATGGAGGACATCATTTCTTTAATGACTCCATCATTTCTTTTTTTTTTTTTTTATGTGAATAACTTTATTTTAAAAAACAAAGATAAATGTACAGATTTTAAAAACATTTTGCATAAAGTATATGAATACATTTTTGTCAGTACTTGATTTTTTTAAAGGTTTGATAGTATGCCTTAAAATCTTACTAGTTACAATGAGCATAAAGTACATGTAAAACAAGATGTAACCTGGAAATAGTCAAAGTTTTCTTGGTGTGTAAAGATTAAGCATAATGATTTTTCTTTTTGGCCTTTTTTTTTTCTTGAACTATATATAGTCTGTGAGTTGTTGCTGGGGTGTTCAGAGCTTTCTGGGATTAGTATCCAATTATCAGTGACTGCATATTATGTCTGTTCTTTTGTGACTGGGTTACATCACTCAGGATGATGTTCTCTAGATGTATCCATTTTTTTAAAGAATTTCATAAAGTCATTGTTTCTGATAGCTGAGTAGTACTCCATTGTGTAAATATAACACAATTTTTGTATCCATTCATCTACTGAAGGACATCTGGGTTCTTTCCAGCTTCTGGCTATTATAAATAGGGCTGCTATGAACACTGTGGTACATGTGTCTTTGTTGTATGTTGAAGCTTCTCTGGGGTATATGCCCAGAAGTGAAATAAATGGGTCTTCAGGAAGTACTATGTCCAATTTTCTGAGGAATCGCCAGACTAATTTCCAGAGTGGTTGTACCAGTTTACAACCCCACCAACAGTGGAGAAGTGTTCCTCTTTCTCCACATCCTTGCCAGCATCTGCTGTCATCTGAATTTTTGATCTTAGCCATTCTGACTGGTGTGAGGTGGAATCTCAGGGTTGTTTTGATTTGCATTTCCCTGGTGGCTAATGATGTCGAGCACTTCCTTAGATGCTTCTTAGCCATTCGATATTCCTCAATTGAGAACTTTTTGTTTAGCTCTGTACCCCATTTTTTAATAGGGTTGTTGGATTCACTGGTGTCTAACTTCTTGAGTTCTTTGTATACCTTGGATATTAGGCCTCTATCAGATGTGGGGTGGGTAAAGATCTTTTCCCAATATGTTGGCTGCCATCTTGTTTTCTTGATAGTGTCCTTAGCTTTACAGAAACTTTGCAATCTCATTAAGTTCCATTTGAAGATATTTAACCTTAGAACACGAGCCATTGGTGTTCTGTTCAGGAAATTTTCTCCTGTGCCTATGCATTCTAAGGTTTTCCCTACTTTCTCTTCTAATACTTTCAGTGTACATGGTTTGATCCACTTGCACTTGAGCTTTGTACAAGGAGATAAGAAAGGGTCTATTTTCATTCTTCTGCATGCTGAGTGCGATTTGGACCAACACCATTTGTTGAAGAGACTGTCCTTTTACATTGAATAATTACAACTCCTTTATCAAAAATCAAGTGACCATATATGTGAGGACTCATTTCTGGATCTTCTATTCTATTCCATTGATCCACGTGTCTATCTCTGTACCAGAACCATGCAGTTTTTAACACAATTGCCTTGTAATACAGCTTGAGGTCAGGGATGGTGATTGCGGCAGATATTTTCTTGTTGTTGAGGATGGATTTCACTATTCTAGGTCTTTTGTTATTCCAGATGAAATTGCACATTGCTCTTTCCAACTCTATGAAGAATTGGGTTGGAATTTTGATGGGGAGTGCGTTGAATCTGTACATTGCTTTTGGAAAGATGACCATTTTTACAATGTTGATCCTTCCAATCCATGAGCATGGGAGATCTTTCCATTTTCTGAGATCTTCCTTGATTTATTTTTTTAGAGGTTTGAAGTTCTTGTCATACAGGTCCTTTATTTGCTTAGAGTCACACCAAGGTATTTCATGTTGTTTGTGACTATTGTGGAGGGTATCTTTTCCCTAATTTCTTTCTCCACATGTTTGTCCTTTGAGTAGAGGAAGGCTACTGATTTGTTTGAGTAATTTTATATCCAGCCACTTTGCTGAACTTGTTTATCAGCTGCAAAAGTTCTCTAGTAAAACTTTTGAGGTCACTAACATACACTATCATGTCATCTGCAAACGGTGATGTTTTTACTTCTTCCTTTCCAATTTGTATCCCTTTGATTTTCTTTTGGTGTCTAATTGCTCCGGAGAGACTTCCAGTATTATGTTGTCTAGTCTCTGATTTTAGTGGGATTACTTCAAGTTTCTCACCATTAAGTTTGATGTTGGCTATTAGATTGCTGTATATTGCTTTTATTATGTTTAGGTATGGGCCTTGGATTCTTGTTCTTTCCAAGACTTTTAACATGAAGAGGTGATGAATTATGTCAAATGCTTTCTCAGCATCTAGTGAGATGACCATGAGGTTTTTTCTTTGAGTTTGTTTATATGGTGGATTACGTTGATGGATTTCTGTATATTAAACCGTTCCTGCATCCCAGGGATGAAGGCTACTTGATCATGGTGAATGATCCTTTTGATGTGTTCTTGGATTTGGTTTGCAAGGATTTGTTGAGTATTTTTGCATCAATGTTTATAAGTGAGATTGGTCTGAAGTTCTCTTTCCTTGTAGGGTCTTTGTATGGTTTAGCAACGAGGGTTATTTTGGCCTCAAAAATGAGTTAGGTAGTATTCCATCTGATTCTATTTTGTGGAATAGTTTGGAGCATACTGGTGTTAGGTCATCAATAAATGTCTGATAGAATTCTTCACTGAACCCATCGGGACCTGGGCTTTTTTTGGTTGGGAGGCTTTTGATGACTGCTTCTATATCTTTAGGTGTTATGGGATTATTTGAATGGTTTACCTCATCCTGGTTTAACTTTAGTATCTGGTATCTGTCTAGGAATTCATCCATTTTCTTCAGATTTTCCAGCTTTGTTAAGTATAGGCTTTTATAGTAGGATCTGATGATTTCTTGAATTTCCTCAGTTTCAGTTGTTATGTCTCCACTTTCTTTTCTGATTTTGTTAATTTGGATACTCTCTCTTTGCTCTCTAGTTAGTCTGGCTAAGGGTTTATCGATCTTGTTAATTTTCTCAAAGAATCAGCTCTTGGTTTTGTTGATTCTTTGAATGGTTCTTTTTGTTTTTATTTGGTCAATTTCTGCTCTGAGTTTTATTATTTCTTGCAGTCTACTCCTCTCAGGTGTATCTGCTTCCTTTTGTTCTAGAGATTTCAACTGTGCTGTCAACCTGTTAGTGTATGTTCTCTCCAGTTTCTTTTTGGAAGGACTCAGAGCTATGAGTTTTTCTCTCAGTGCTGTTTTCATTGCATCCCATAGGTTTGGGTATGTTGTGTTTTCATTTTCATTAAATTCTAGAAAATCCTTTATTTCTTTCTATATTTCTTCTTTGACCATGCTGTCATTTAATAGAGCATTGTTTAGTTTCTATGTGTATATGGGATTTTTGTTGTTTTTGTTGTTATTAAAGACCAGCCTTTGACCATGGTGATCTGATAGGAGATGCATGGGAGTTTTTCAATCTTCTTATATCTATTGAGGCTTGTTTTGTGACTGGTTATATGGGCAATTTTGTAGAAGGTGCTGTGAGGTGCTAAGAAGAAGGTGTATTCTTTTGTTTTAGGATGAAATGTTCTGATGTAATTCCAATTGATTCATAACCTCTGTTAGTTTCACTGTGTCCTTTTTCAGTTTCTGTTTCCATTGATGAGAGTGGGGTGTTGAGGTCTCCCACTATTATTGTGTGGGGTGCAATGTATTTTTTGAGCTTTAGTAGGGTTTCTTTTATGAGTACTGGTTCTCCTGGGTTTGGAGCATATATGTTAAGGATTGAGAGTTCCTTCTGACAAATTTTCCCTGTAATGAGTAAAAAGTGTCTTTACTTATCTTTTTAAATAACTTTTGGTTGAAAAACTACTTGATTCGATATTAGAATGGCCACCCCAGCTTGCTTCTTGAGGCCGTTTGCTTGGCAGGTTTTTTCCCAACCTTTTACTCTGAGATAGTGTCTGTCTTTGTCTCTGAGATGAGTTTCCTGTATGCAGCAAATGCCTGATTCTGTTTATGTATCCAGTCTAATAGTCTATGTCATTTTATTGGGGGAATTGAGTCAATTTATGTTAACAGATGTTAAGAAATACTGGTTGCTGTTTCCTGCTATTTTTGCTTTTGGAGTTAGAATTGTGTCTGTGTGTCTTTCTTCTTTTGATTTTCTTGCTTAGGTATTTTCTTGTTTTTACTAGGATGTAGTTTTCCTCCTTGTATTGGGTTTTCCACCTATAATTTGTTGTAGTGCTGGGTTCGTGGTCAGATATTGTGTAAATTTAGTTTTGTCCTGGAATATCTTGGTCTCTCCATCTATGGTGATTGAGAGTTTTGCTGGGTATAGCAGCTTGGGCTGACACTTGTATTCTCTTAGGGTCTGCATGATGTCTGTCCTCGATCTTCTAGCTTTCATATTCTCTGTTTAGAAGTCGGTTGTGATTCTGATTGCTCTGTCTTTATATGTTATATGACCTTTCCCCCTTACTGCTTTTGATATTCTTTCTTTGCTTTGGGCACTTGGCGTTTTGACTATTATGTGTCTGGAGTAATTTCTTTTCTGGTCCACGCTATTTGGAGTTTTGTAGGCTTCTTTTGTGCTCATGGTCATCTCATTCTTAAGGGTAAGGAAGTTTTCTTCTACAATTTTGTTGAAGATATTTACTGTGTGTCTTAGTTGATATTCTTTGCCTTCTTCTATTCCTATTATCCTTAGCTTTGTTCTTCTCATTGTGTCCTGGATCTCCTAGATATTTTGGGTTAGGTGCTTTTTGGCTTCTCTGACTGTTTTGTCTATGTTTTCCATGTTGTCTTCGGCCCCTGAGATTCTCTCTTACATCTCTTCTAGTCTGTTGGAGATGCTTGCATCTGTGACAACGGATTTCCTTTTTAGGTTTTCTCCCTCCAGTGTTGTCTCTTTTAGTGTTTTAATTATTGTTTCCACTTCAATTTTAAATTTCTTCTCCAATTCCTTCATCTCTTTGGTTTTGTTTTCCTCTAGTTCCTTGATTTCTTTGAGTGTTTTTCTTGTTTCCTCTTTAAAAGCTTCTATTTCTTTATGCTTTTCCTCCTATTCTTGTTTAAGGATCTCTATCATCATCTTAAGGTGTGATTTTGGGTCTGAGTCTTTATTTTCTGGAGTGTTTGGCATTCCACTGTTTGCTGTGATGGGAGAGCTGGGTTCTGGTGTTGCCAGGTTGTCTTGGTTTCCATTGGGAAAGTTCTTTTACTTTCCTCTTGCCATCTTGTTGTCTGTGATTACATGTGGTCTTGTTGTCAGTGATTGGTTCCCGTCTCTCCTGTGTACCTTGCATGTGTTCTAGATCTCCGCTATTCCCGGTGGCAGATGGCCTGAGCATTTGGTCAGCATGCACTAGCCTTCCGGGTGGAAATCAAGTCGCTACAGCAGAGTTCCTGCTCCTGTGAACCAATGGGGCGGGTGTGCTTTCCATTTGCTGTGCCCAGACCTCTCTGTGCCCCAGCTACTCGAAGCACAGTCTCACCAGGCCTGTGTCCCTGGATCTTCGCTGTTCCTGATGGCAGACAGCCTGAGTGTTTAGTCCCCATCATTTCTTTAATGACTTCATACATACTAATTGTATGTTTGGCAGCCAACAATGCCAGTCTTTACAGTTTTTATTTGAAATTCATTTTATTTATTTATTTTTCTTTCTTACCCTGCCTCATGTTTTCTACAATCACACCCAGGTAGGATTGCTTGTCTGTCTCTCTTTGTCTCTCTGTCTGTCTAAGGAGCTTACGCTATAGCCCAGGCTGGCCTTGAACTTTCAGCAAACCTTATGCCTCAGTCTTCCAAGTGCTAGAATTACAGATGTGAGCCACTCTCCTGGCATCTAGTTTAGTCCATCCAAGAATTTTCCAATGCGTCTATTCTCAGGGCTATCATTATTACAAAAGCTCCCCCACCTTTGCCAACGGGTTTGCTGTAGCCACTCCCAGCCCCATGTCTACTCTTGTCCCCTCTGCTCTCTAAGACATCTGAAGAGATTCATCCAACTGTCCTCAGATCTCATTGCTTCTCTCTCACTGCCACCAGAATCCCAGCAGGCTGTGTCTCCCTGTTGTCTGCGGCTGCTCTTGTGAGAACGCCCTTTGCCCATTGGTCCCTGGGCTTGCTCCCCATATGTCCTTGTATTTATTCAGTTACTTCTTATGGAGACCATTCTTGAAAATCAGTTAATGCTGTGGGTCTCCTTATTATGAAGTCACCCTCTCTTTCCTTGATCTACTATTTTTATGAAGATTTATTTTTCCAACATTCTCTATAAATATAACAGTTTGCTTACTGCTTGCCAGTTAACGCAGGACCAGCTCTCAGGATGAAAACCTTTTAATCAGTGTTGTTCACTGCTCTGTGCCCCATTGTCTACTGTAATATTTGGTACGTAGTTGGCACTTGGTTAATACTGTTTTAATGGAATTCCTTTCTTTTGGAAGAGTTAAAACTTGTAAACAGAGGAGGATTAGCTTCAGTAACAAAGCATACTTCACTCAGCAGACCCATATGCTCCTAACATGCCAGACTTAGAGGGCATCTTCATGGGTACCTTTCTTTCTAGGTGGTTTCTAACATGTGTTGTAGGATATTTGATCACACTGTGAAGCCCAAGATTGTGATATTTACTGGGGGAAAAAAGTCTTTCTAGTTGTGATGTGACTCAGCTCTTTAACCCCTCTGGCCGGAATACAGATACACCCTTAGTGGGTATCTTCCTGGGAGCCTCTCTTTGAAAATGGTCCAGTTGATAATACTAGAATCTTAGAAATACAAGATATTCACAGACTCTTTCTGGCAATATCCTTCACCGACAGAAGGGGAACTACGCTGAATTTGGGGGTTGTATCTATAAAAAGCATAGAAACATTGTATGATGCATGACCCCAAGTGAAATATAAACAAGCTTATTTACATTTTTGTCCTCTCCTTGTGATTTGGGAGGGCACAACTTTGTACACTTGTTTGAGGCTACCGTCCACTGGCCCTAGAACTGACTTTCTGACCTTAAAGCAGATTCATTCATAGCCTGGTGATAAGACAGAGACAACTGCCTAGCTGTGTGCCTGTCGTTCTGGGAGGCTGCAAGGGGGAGCATGCAGGGCTGTCCTTTTCTATTCTGTTGCCAACAAGTGAAGGGGGTACTCTCTCCAGTGAAGTACCCCCAAGGTTATGTGATACTTCCACCCTAGACTGGAGTCCTCCTCTGTCTTGTGGTTACCCAACTTCACAATAGGGCTGGGATGGCATCCCCTGGTGGTAAATTCGAGAGAAGCTGATGGCACTGCCCATCCCAAAAGTTTGGGAGCCTCTGGCTTAGTGAGTCAAGGTTCACAGTTCCCAGCCCTGGAGTGGGGGTGGGGCGGCAGTGACAGCAGCTGTCATTCTGGTTCCGAACAGGAATTTCTGGTTTGGGTGTAAAGAAGATGCAAATGTAAGATAGGAAACAATACTGTAGAGCTCAGCCTGGGACAAGCATGTAAGTGGGTCAGGTTAGCTCCAATCACAAATTGCCCAATCTGTCCCATCGGGCCTAGAGCATGCTTCTGGCAGGCCCGCCAACCTCTGCTTTCATTAAGCCCTCACTAGCTGGCCATTGCTGCTAAATTTTACATGACCAGGAGCAACAGAGCCAGCAGGAAGGATTCCATTCCACTGCAATAAAGACAGCTCTTCATGCAATTTACCCTTTTGTTCTTGCTTACTTGGACCCAGAGATTTGAATTCTTACATATTCCTCGGTTTTCCCACTTTTCCCACACCTAGTCCAACAACCCACTAGTGGTTTGCACGATAACCCTAGTCCTGGCACTTCTTCATAGCTGTCCACCAAGTACGATGCCACCTCTCCACGTGTGGCCCAGCCTTAGGACCACTGGGAACATGCTAGGGAACACAGACTCTTTGACTCTACCCCTGACTTCTGATTTTCAGATCCAGAAGGTGGGGCCCGGCAATTTGATTTTTTTACAAACCCTCTGAGTAAGAACCTCTGGGCCACTGAGGGAAATGACTGGGCAGATTCACCTGCTACAAGTACTGTTTCATCAGCGGCCTTGCACATCCTGAAGGGCTCCTCCTCCTTTACAGCAAGCAGTGAGCTCTAACTTGATCCCAGCCCCAGATGGAATTCCACATCTTCTGCATCATATGGGCTCTTGTTCTTCTGCATTGTCTGGGCTCTAGTCAGACCTTTCTTCTCATTGGCTCCTGTCGGTCATTCCATGTCCCCCCACAACCCAGAGGTTTCCACTCTTACTCATATCCTGTATACAGAATGCTTCACTCCTGAGCCCAGCCCAGAGCTTCTTCCTCCCTCTGAAGCTATTCTGGACCTGTGTGTTCACATGTTCTCATGCATGGTACAATAGCTGTCCATTGAGTCTAACATACACAGTCTTCTCTGTGCTTGAGAAACTTATCACCTAGTCCATGGTAAGTTTCTTGGGGTTTGGTGACAATAAATCTCTTTGTATTGCAACATGTAATGTGTTTCTTCTATTCTGCAGCAGGGTTTCCAAAACTGGCCTAGTAAGACAATCCCATACACTGGTGGGCAACACGGACTCCCAAAGGTCCCATCACAGCACTAGGCACTGGCATCTTCAATAGACAACACCGTGTTTCCTTCATCTGTCCTGTTTGGCAAATACCAGAAGTGCTCAAACTTTTTAATTTAATTTTATTTTTGAAACAGCAACTTTTCTATTGTTTCCTAAGCAAACAGGAAGGAGAGAGCCTGGGCCAGGCGTCTTATGATACTGGAGGCAGCCTGAGCCTGGCAATCAGGAAGTTTGGGAGGAAAGAGCCTTTGTGAGGCATACCTTTTGAGCACCTGGTGAGTTACCTGAGGTGGCCAATGTCTGACACAAAGGAAGTTTGGGTGGAACCAAGGAAGGTGAGAGGGAACAGGTACCAAGAGGAGGAGCAGAGGTAGGGACTGAGAAGAAATCCACTCAGTTGGGCCTTTCACTCTCTGGCTGGTGAGTGCCGATCCAAGGGGAAAGAAAGGAGAGGTAAGGGAGATACCAAAGGGAAAGGGGACAAAATGCTCAACCCCTTTATTCTGTTTGAGGGCAGTGAGATTTGGTATTCATAAAGCCAGAGAATTTTTTTTCTTCCCAAATACGATATTGTGGAAATATGTCTTTGAAAATTGCACCTGTGTGTGATGACAAAGACCTTCAATCCCAGCACTCTGGGACAGAGGCAGAGGGAGGCTGATGATTTCTGTTTGAGGCCACCATGGTCTACATAATGAGTTTCAGGCCAGCTAGGGATGCATAGTGAGACCCTGTCTTGAGTGGGGAGCAGAATCATGTTATTTGGGCCAAGTTATATACTTTTCTAGGTAAGTTGAGCCCATACAGTTTAAACAAACAATCCAGGTAATTTCTGTTTTCTAGTGGAGCTGATACTAACTGTGATTTCCCCATTCTATTCTTCAACTTAAGGAAATAAAACATGGCTTTTAAAAGGATTTGTGTGAGGTTTTGCTTTTTGTTTCTGTTTTCTGGTTTTTGTTTTTGAGACAGAGTTTCTTTGTGTAGCCCTCGCTATCCTGGAACTTGATCTGTAGACCAGGCTGGCCTTGAACTCAGACATGTGCCTGCCTCTGCCTCCTGAGTGCTGGGATTAAAGACATGTTCACCACTGCCTGTTAAAAGTCTGTATTCATTTTTGTTCAAGTTTTACGGATCTTTATTACTGTACAAAGACAAAAATAAAACTACCCAATTTAATCCCCAAAATTTCAGAAATGAGACCCAGTCCTGAAAAAGTGTCAGTTACCGAGAAGAATGGAAATAACGACATAAAGGTCTCTATCACCATAGCTGAATGTACTGATTATGAATACCTGTATGTTCCTCATGACTTGACTTACCCATTTAGACCCTAACCTGAAGGTCTGACTATTTTCACTGTTTGTATAATGAAGGCTTTGACTTCAGAGGTATTTAGATCACTTGAAATCCTGGCTTTGTTAAATGCACATTGCACAGTTTTGTTAATAAGTAACATCTAGTGCTACTATTTAGTAAGTATAAATAATACTGTGGCCATTGCTCTAAGCCTTGGCTTCCTCGCCTGCAGTGTGGAGATGACAGCATCTCCTATGGCTGCTCTAAAGATGGACTGCAGTGATGTTTGAAAAGCACATAGTGCCAGGCGTTTGCCAAGTATTCTGAGTATGGTGGCTTTATTATAATAACAAACCTTTATTTATTTATTGTGTATGTTGGATATGGAAGGCAGAGGATTATGCATGGTAGTTGATTCTTTCCTTTCACCATGATGGTTCTTGTGATCCAACTCAAGTTATCAGGCAAGCACTTTTCACTGCTGAACCACCTTGCCAACACTGACCGGCACCCTTCAAGACAGAAGCCACAGTAGAAGGAAGAACATCTGAGCCAACCACCTGAGTTACAGTCTTGGATCTACATTCGCTACTTGTGTTACCTGGGAACTCTTACTCAACTGCTTAGTTCTTCAGTTATGGTCTCTGCTTTGGTCCTACTACCCAACTCATGAGGTCACTATAGAAAACGAACAACATTATAAAGGAAAGGCACTTAATTCAGTGTAGGGCACTGAAAATCTACCCCACACATATTGGTTATTGCTATAGATTTCTTCCTCTGCACATTGGTCTGGAGATTTTGACTTTGAAGACCCTTCCCTGTGAGCCTGGAGAGGCTCCTTCCCATCCATGTGTGCCTGGGTCAGTGTTCCTACCTGGTGGCTCACACCTGCTGGCCCATGATCATTCATCCCTACCTTGATTTTTCCTTTTGCTTCTGATTTGTGAGTGTGAGGTCAGGGATCAAACCCAGCACTTCTAATACTGAGACTCATTTTTACACCTTCCCTGGCTTCTTCTCTTTGTCCAGGACTCAAAAATAGTGAGTTAACCATGAAAGAAATGGTTAAAAATAAGGGCACAAGGATGCTTATTATTATTATTTATAATAAATAAATAATATATATTATTGTTATCATCATCAGCATTATTACTGAGACAAGGTTTTACTATGTAGACTTAGCTGGCTTGTAATTCACCATGTAGACCAGGGTGGGCTCAAACTCAGAGATCTTCTGCCTCTGCCTCCAGAGTGCTGGAACAAGACATGTACTACCATGCCTGGGTAGACCAATTTTAAAAATAAAAAAGAGGAAGAAAAATAAAGCAAAAAAAAAAAAAAAAAAACCATCAGAAAACTATGAACTGTCAAAAAATGTAACAAGTTAATGATGGAAACAAAGTGGAAACTTTACTAAAACAAATTATCTTGAAATTACCCCTGTTTTCTTGATATTAAAATGAAATAAACATGCCATCTATTTGCTGGCTGAGAGATAAGATCTTTAACTGCTTCCTCCATCTATTTATTTTTCCTTTCCTCCCAACCTCCCTCCTTCATCCCTCCCTCCCTCCCTTCTTCATCCCCCCTCCTTCCTCCCTCCCTCCCTTTATTCAAGATACAGTCTTTCTGTGTCTCCCAGACTAGCCTGGGACTCACTCCATAGCCCAGACTGACCTTAAACTTGCAATCCCCCTGCTTCAGTCTCCTGAGTTGGGTTTTATGGGCTTGTACTAGCACGCCCAGCCCTCTTCCTGTCTTCCTTCAAACATTCCCACAGAACTCAAAAAATTCACATTTTGGTTGACTTACCTATTGATCTGTTCTCTGTGTTTCGGATGACTCTCCTACCCCAGTCGCTTACCAGAGTATGCCCCCGGTTGTCTCTAAGTGTTCTACAAAAGACCCTGGTTACCTTCCCAGCAGTCCTTCCTCTTCTGCCCTCGGGTAGAACTCCAGTTCTGCAGTGGCTCTAACTCTTCCCTGCAAGAAGGAAGTTTGTCCCTGTTGCCCGAATCCCCATGTGGTGCCAGGTTTCGATTTAGTTAACAGGCACACACCTTTTATTGCTTTGGGGACAGGGTACCATTATGTATCCTAGGCTAGAGTGGCAGCCAACAGGCAGCCCATAGGTACACATCTTAATGGTAAGTGAAGCATGAACAGAGAGTCCTTAGGGGCACTAGTGGAAGCATCCTGTTTTTAAAGGTAAGAACTGGGAAGAAGTACCCCCCCCCATTGTTCTGCATTTGGACTTGACATAATCAAGTGTAGCAGCTTTTCCTTCTACCATGAAGGAACCTGGGGAGAGGAAGATGGAGGATGTTCTCTAGCAGGAGGTTGGCCAGGCTGGAAGCCCTTTGCCCTGGAGACCCTGGGTATATGAGAAAATATCTCCAAGAGCAAGGCTTGTTTAAGCCAAGCCAACCAGGATGTTATCTGCTATGTGCTGTGGGAAGAGATCTAGATTACATGGAATTCTTGTTTTCCATGCGAAAGTCAGTGTCTCTGTGGGTCTCATAGCTTTAAGTCCAACACCCGTGTCAAAGCCTGAGCACGTGGTGACCTATTACCTTCTTTATGACTACCTTTAGCCTTCTTCCACACCCTCTGTCTCCTCCACCGTTTCTTTCCTTCTTCCTATTCCTTTTCTCTTCCTCCTTCTGTGCCTCAATCTCCTCAGACTTTTCTTTCTCCTTCTTTTCATTTCCTATCCCCTCCCTTACCCCCGTTACTGCCTTTAGATGTAGGGACCTTCAATATAACATTTTGGCGTTCCTTGTTCCAAATTCACTGAAAGCTACAGACACCTGAATGCATCTTCAGTGGTTCAGGCATTACAATGAGAACAGCACTGCACAGCAGTATGCAATTTTTGTGACAGCTGTATGATTTAAAAGGAGAAAGAGCTTGACTCCCATCTCAAAAACTGGCACAAACAACAGGCTTCCTGCCAACTGGCTTTGAGTGTGTGTGTGTGTGTGTGTGTGTGTGTGTGTAATATGGTTGTAGCGCTGGTTTGAGGGTTAAAGGCGGTGAATGCAGAACACCATTGTGTATAATGCCTGGCAAGGTATGTGGGTCTACAACCTACATATAACTAGGAATATTCTAAGATGTCTAAGTCCCACTGATCCCTGGTTTATTTTAATACACACAAACGAGCTCATTACCCCAGAACATATGATTCTGCTGATTAAGATAATTCAATTCCCCAACTTTGTCCCTTCTACCTACATCAGAACTTAGATCAGGTGACAAAGAAGGAGGTGTCAGTATGTCCGAGGCTTCCAAGACTAGGCCAAGTGGAATTGGGTGAGAGACTACTTGAGAAAACCACATTGTCCATTGAGAGAGTTACAGCGTGGGTACTGTGAATGACAACTATTGACCAAAGCAAGGAACAAGGAATGACAGGGACCATCTCTGTTCTAATTCTGACACCATCATGTCATGTATTCAACTGACCTTAGTTTCCTCATCTCCAGATCACATTTCAAACATCGTGCTATATGGGAGAGGAGGAGTGGAATCAAAGAGTAGCAACGAGAATGCAAAGACAAAGGTTTTGTTTATCGGTCTACTCATAGGTCTGCATGCGTTCCCATAACCAGAGCAAACTGATGGAAAGAGCTGGACTCCAGTTTTGAGTTTGACTCCATGCTAACCTTAAATCAAGGACCAGAATCTCCCGGGACTCTTAACTTGCTCAAACTCAATGCTATTGAAATCTGTACAAAGGAACACTCAAGCTTCTTTTGCAATCTAGGCTTAGTAGGATTTGCTGATATTTTGATTTCGTTCATCCCCTATGTATTCTTACATGGCAGGTGTCTGCAGATGAGGAGACTGTGTTTCTAAAGTCAGAAGCCATGACAGCGTGCCCTGAGAGCAGTAGCTGCCAGGTGAGGAAACGGAAGAATGCACAAATAGGTCATGAGGCCCCCAAGCAGGAGCGGAGGAGGCTTGGCAGCTGGCTGATGTTGCTGGTTACAGGGCACGGGGTGGCCATTGCAATATTAAATCATGATGCATGAGCGCATGGTATAGATGAGCCTAGGACATGGTGTTCAGGCAGTATTTAAGAAATTAATGCCATATGTCAATCCTGGATCTCGCCAATCTTTTATCTGCCTTTCTTTCCACACTACACACGCCTTAGAAAGACTAGAAATCAGAAAGAGAGTATTCCTCCAGTTCAGCCTACACTCTTGCCTGTCTTACACGTACACCACTATCTCTTCTATCATCTTCCTTATTTCGTTTTTGACAGGCATTTGCTATGGAGTCCGGGATAACCTCAAACCCGTGGCAACCCTGTCTCAGTGTTGGGATTCAGAGCAGTGTGCCAGCATATTCAGGTTTCCTTCCTAATTTAGAAGTTTGTTTGTTTGCTTCAATTTTAAGTCTCTTCCCTCCCCACATACCTCTCTCCCTGTTACCTAGGATGGTTTTAACTTTCTGAACTCAGGTCCATCCTCCTGCTTCAGCTTTCCCAGTAGCTGGGATTGTAGGCTTAGGCCACTGAGCTCAGCTTTTCTGCATCTTCCTTTTTTCTCCTTTCCAGTCTTAGATACTAAAGACTACAGTTCAACTATTTAACTACAGTGTCAACCAACATCACATTTCAATGGTATCTTCATCCTAGTAATTACAATTGTTAAGCTTCACTAATGGATGTTTTTCAAAGAATTTATCAGACTTTCTGGAAGAAACGCATTCAAGCATGTTTAAAACAACACATTTCTAGGCATGAACTTCAAGACAACTTGGGAGTATGCACTAGAGGGATGGGGAAGAAGCTGTGGGGAAAGTGTTCTGACCTGTACTGACTGACCACCCAACAAGGATCAAAAAGGGCATGAGCAGGGGGGAAAGAGCGAACAGACAGAAAGAGAATGCGCTTGCAAGTATCAGCAATGAAAAATGTGCCCATAACTGTGATGGTAATGGTTCTCTGTACTTGGGGTCCTGAAAAGCAGACACATCACTAGCAGAAGCAGGGGCTTGTTGCAAGTAGGAAAATTAGGGCTGGAGAGATGGCTCAGTGGTTAAGAGCACTGACTGCTCTTCCAGAGGTGCTGAGTTCAAACCCCAACAACTACATGGTGGCTCACAACCATCTGTAATGAGATCTGAATGTCCTCCTCTAGTGTGTCTGAAGACAGCTACACTGTTCTTATATATAATAAATAAATCTTAAAAAAAAAAAAGTAGGACAGTTCAAGTATTTGTAACTGGCCTGGTATGACTGAAGTGTTATCTTCATAGAAACGCAGGCTCTCAGTGTCTCCCAGACAGGACACTGATATAGGTCAGTGTACCCTCTCTAATGACAGGCCTCATGGTAAATAATTGTGAATGTGGCCACGCTTGTCATGCTGGAGGGCTGAGTGCTGAGACCCAAGGAGTGATCATCATTCAGAAAGACATCAAATATTCCAAGGGCATTTTTCTAAGGCATTCTTTGGGGAATAACTTTAAATATGTACCATTATATAGTTTTCAAAACTCTTCTTATCTACAGTGGTATTTGCTTCTCTTAGAATGGGCTAAAATCATCATTTTAGGTGTCTCAAGATGAGAAGCCTGCAACTCAGGGTGGATCAGAGAGTCCCTGGGCGACATAGGTGACACCCCCAGTGTAGAGTGCCACTGG
This sequence comes from Micromys minutus, assembly GCF_963924665.1. Lineage (NCBI taxonomy): Eukaryota > Metazoa > Chordata > Mammalia > Rodentia > Muridae > Micromys > Micromys minutus. Next base: position 17,149,702 of record NC_137956.1, read on the forward strand.
AAGAGCTGGCTGATTCCTGTTTCCTCCGTCTGAGGATAGACAACTGACTATGCTGCGTCTGTCTCTCTTTTTGCTTTACGGTCCAGGAAGTTCAAGTTCAGATTTAAAACACTTATGAAAGACTTGATTTGCTCTTACAGCTTCCACACTTGGTTTTTATTTTTATTTATTTTTTATTCCTGGTGGTCCTGGATATTTTTTTCCCTCCATGTTGCTACATTTAGTCACTGGCAGAGGAGGTGAGTGTGTGATAAATGAATAAGCTTCAGAAGAATTAAAAAAACCCACAATACTAACAGCATACTTCTCCAGGAAGATCCAGCGATTATCTTCTGCGATGTAGAACACTCAGCTCCTTCTCCAGCACCATGTCTGCCTGTGTGCCACTGTTGCCTTCCATCATGGCTATAATGGACTGAACATGCTGAAACTGTGAGCCAGCCCCAGTTAACTGTTTTCCTTTATAAAAACTGCTGTGGTCATGACGTCTCTTCACAACAATAGAAACCCTAAGACACCCTCCCCTTTCCGTTATAGGCCCTCAGCCTTGAGGAGACTTCCTCTAGCTCTTGAAGTTATCTCTTAAATTGGTACAAATTAATTTAAGCATCACGTCTTACCTGGCAATAAAATACAGATTGGGGATATTATGCTAATGATGTTAGGAATTAGAAACATTTATGTTCTTCAACTGCATCTGAGTAATGTTAGTGTCCAAATTGAGATTTAACTGGATTTTGAAGTTGAGACATTCTGAGATGAGGTAAATTTGAATTATAGAAAACCTAGAGCTACATACTGTTTGGTTTGTGCTCTCTCTCTCTCTCTCTCTCTCTCTCTCTCTCTCTCTCTCTCTCTCTCTCTCTCTCTCTCTTCTCTCTCTCTCTCTGTGTGTGTGTGTGTGTGTGTGTGTGTGTGTTTGGGGGTGTGTGTTACTGATGTTTGAGCCAGGGATTGCCCCCACTCAGAGAGTCTTTGCCACTGAACTGTACCAGACCATCCATGCTGGATTTCAAAGTTTATTGTTTCTCTTACACAAGTATGCCTGTCTCCCTTAGCTATAGAAGCTTTTATGGAATCCAGATGTGGGGTAAAAGAAGGCGTATTATTACACCCCCAAAATAAATGGGAGCCCACCAGGGGCTGGGGAGAAAAGGAGGCACAGAAGTAGGTTAGGGACTAGGGATGCCAAGTGAGAAATGTGTTCCTCCTGTAACACAGGAAAGGCTCTGAAGCAGATGTGTTGTCCTTTTGTTTAAAGCATTCTAGCTCTTCAATAATAATAATAATAAAAGAGCAGCGGAGATATAAGTAGATCCCTGGAGTCCAGGACTGAGATGCTGCCTCATGGCCGTGGGTTGGGGGAGTAGGAGGAACAGGTTTGATTTGGCAAACGACTGAAGTGCACAGAATAGTCCCTTTCATTAGGGGAAGGTGGGGAAGGGAAATGTCTGGGACATTCTCACACAGGCTTCTGCAATCAGCAGCACTGATGATGAGGATGAAATTGAGGAAGTGAAAAGGCTGGGCTGGAAGTGTAGCTTGGTGCTAGGCTCTGATCCCACAGCCTCGTCCCCAGCTCACAAACCCAAACAACACATCATGTCCCAGGAAATAGCCCAAAATGGATCTAACACTTGACTACAGAGCTACAGCCCCAGCCAGAGTCTTCAGTTTATTATTAAAAAATGGAAGAAAGGGTTGGTACATATTGTCAAGAAGTTAACATTAAATATAATTAGTGGAGGAATTCTTTTTTTCCTAAGAGCCCCATTATCTATTTTGGTTACAGGGTTGTTAATTAAATAATAGTTTTCCAGCGCTTACCCCCAAGGACCAGACTGCTTAATTTACAATGATTTTCCTTAATATTTGTCCATCAGGGGATTTGGAGAAGCATTGATTGATGACAAAGACACACTTTAAGAAGCTTTGATGACAGTGACATACCTCATGTATGCAGGTGGGTATCACTGACTGAGATGCCATTGTGAAGTCCGTGATTATAATTATTCTCACGCCTTCCCTGGCCATCACAATTATTCAAAGACTTTGAAGAATGTATAGACATTGATTGAAATGTGAAAGTCTTACCTGCCATTTTAACCAAGTCATATAATTATAGAACCCACGTGGTTGTCATGTTTCATCAGGGAGTTTCTTTGCGTCCTCCACCTGCATCCTCATGGTGGCCAGCATCTAAGGTGGCCTATGGCTGTCTCTGGATGTTGATTTTATGTCCTGTGGATTCTTTTATCATACTGACTAGGAATGATCAGAATAACAAATACGACACGGTAATTTACCTTCTACGTCTAGTTTTGTCTACTTGGTATTTGAGATATGGTTTCCCTTTTGAGCCCATGCTGGCCTGCAGCTCCCAGTGTGTGTGTGTGTGTGTGTGTGTGTGTGTGTGTGTGTGTGTGTGTGTGTGTGTATGTGTGTGTGTGTGTGTGTATGTTACTAAGCCTGGCTGTGGTTGGTTCTAAAAGATTTTTGTAGCTTTTGTCTTCTCTGTCTGGGTTATTCCTTTGAAAAGCTATGAAATTGTGAGAACATCAGAGAGGCCCACAGAGATATCCCCATAGCAAGGAACGCTGACTAGCAGGGGACAGACCTTTTCATCATATGAGTGCAGTTTCGGGGGACGAATTGACAGTCTCAGTCACATCAGACTTCGAGGTAACGGTGGCCCCAGAGAAAGCACTTGCCTCAGCTCCTTGTGAGACTCTAACCTGTAACTTTTAGGCACACCACTCCCTTCTGACCCACAAAAAAAAAAAAAAAAAAGATTTCATGTTTGTGGTATAGTTTGCTGTATGTGTGCAATTTATTGTCGAGCTGTAGATACCTCTCTACCCTCACTATCACTGCCCTAGTTAAAGTGTTTCTTATTTTTGTGTGTGATCGCATGTGTGAGGAGGTCAGAGGGTTCCTTTCTCCCTTTCCATGAGTGTGAGACGGACCTCAGGTTGTCAGGCTGAATGCCTGTATCTGCTGAGCCATCTCACCCGCCTGAATGTATCTTTTCTCTGTGTATCTGTCTCTGTGAGTTTGGCTTTTTTTTTTTTTTAGTGTTTATTTAACTGTTTTGGCACTTAAAAAAAATGGAAACCATTCTTTCTTAATCCGTAGGAAGGATCCCGCAAGTGTCTTGTACCACCTGGTAAGTACTTGGTCAATAAATACAGTAAGTCAACACAAATTAAATGAATGGGTCACTGCCATCAGTTCCAACTGTGTGAGTGAGTGACAAATGATCAGACTCTGGGCTCCTGGCTTACAAGTGCCACCTTTCATCTGTCACACTTTTCGAACTTTAACCCATGGCATGAGCCACACAGAAGTGGGTGTTGGGACCAGCCTAAGCTTGCTGTAGCAATCCTCAGCAGCTGGCCTGCACCTTGCGTAACTTCGGGCCTGTGACACACACCGGAGGCTTCAGTGTCATCCCATCCTCAGGAATGTCAAAACTATGTCTCACACATGGGCAGAATGCAGTCTCTTCCTTTTTTTCCTTCTTCTTCTTCTTCTTCTTCTTCTTCTTCTTCTTCTTCTTTTTTTTTCTGAACCTATGTTTTAATGAGCTGTCTGGGTGATTGTCATATTTGTTTGTGACGGAATACTCATTACTTCATCCCAAAGATGGAAACTAGGTGTGTGGAAAGGACATGTAATTTGTGTGGAAATTCTTCTATGGAAGAAAATTGGAAAGTCTAGTTTAAGATTCTCATTTCTTGTTCCATGGGGTTGAACTGTCTCATGTCGGCATTACTGATGGCTTCCTCTCCTACTCAAAGCAAAATCTTGTCATCACTTGCAGGTATATTAGGAATTCAAAATACAGGCTTAGCGGCCAAACGTATGTACTGCTCTTGGAGAGGATCAGGGCTTGAGTCTGCACACCCATGCTGGGTAGCTCACAATCATTTGTAGCTCTTGCTTTAGGACATGTGGCAGTTTTGGCCTATGCAGGCACCTGCGCTCATGTTCACCTGTCTCCGTACACCTGTACTTAAGAGCATTTAACTCACCCATTTCAAAAAATTTAACCCTGAATTGCTGCTGTCTAAAGGAAATACAGGGACAAAGAGTGAAGCGGAGACAGAAGAAAAAACTATCCGGAGACTGCCCCACCTGGGGATTCATCCATAAACAGTCACCAAACCCAGACACTATTGCTGATGCCAAAAAGTACATGCTGACAGGAGCCTGATATAGCTGTCTCCTGAGAGGCTCTGCGAGAGCTTGGCCAGTACAGATGCAAGTACTCGCAGCCAACCACTGGACTGAGCACAGGTTCCCCAATCGAAGAGTTAGGGGAAGGACTGAAGGAGCTGAAGGGGTTTGCAATCCAATAGGAAGAACAAAAATATCAACCAATCAGATCTCCCACAGCTCCCAGAGACTAACCCACCAACTAAAGAGTGGACATGGAGGGACCCTTGGCTCCAGCTGCATAGGCAGCAAGGAATGGCCTTATCCTTTACCGATGGGAGGGGAGGCCTTTGGTCCTGTGAAGGCTCGATGCCCCAGTGTAGTGGACGCCAGGGCAGTGAGGCAGGAGTGGGTGGGTAGTAGGGGAGCATTCTCATAGAAGCAGGGAAAGGGGGGATAGGACATGGGGTTTTTAGAGGGGAAACTGGGAAAGGGGATAACATTTGAAATGTAAATAAATAAAATTTCCAATACAATAAAATAAACCTTAAAAGATCAATGTAAAATGCTGAGAAGGTAGCTTCCTCTGGGCAGAAACCCTACTTTATCTGTGTGGATTTATTTTCTTCCTTCCTCAATGGTGTTTCTTTGTCTTTTAAAAATTAATGTGCATTTGGTTGGAGAGATGGCTCAGTGGTTAAGAGCACCTGCTGCTCTTGTAGAAGACCCAGGTTCAGCTCTAAGTATCCATATTAGGTGGTTCACAATAGCCTGTAACTACAGTTTCAGGGGAATACAATGAACTTTTCTGTCCTTCCCAGACACCTGCACATACATGGTACCTATGCACGCGCGCGCGCACACACACACACACACACACACACACACACACAAACACACCCCACATCACATATACATTTAAAAGTTCTGTGCAGCTAAAATAGTATACATCTATCCCTTCCTACCCCCACCCCCAAATCCGGAGAAGAGTAAAATGAACAGAGCAGGCAACAAGATAAAAATTCCTTAGTCTAGAAATTTGAGAATGCCATGTCAGAAAGACAAAGGGGCCTGTTTGAGGGACTCCCTCTGCCTAATCTGTGAAGACTGAAAGAACAAAATTAATGATATTGAGAAGGTATAGGTTTATAATCAGATATAAGTAATCAAATGAGTGAGTATTTGAGGCACTAGGAGTGCTCACATGGTACAATCTTAACTACACACATTAGAGAAAATAATTGCAATAGAAAAGTCATTAAAGTCATTATTTGCAAGTACTGATTATCATTTCCAAAATCAGAACTTGTTAGTTAAATGTTAAATGATGTTAAAATGAGCCACGACTGTATTTGAAATTTATCCTCTGACAATTTCATACATGTGCACAGTGAACCTTAGTCATTTTCAGGCTAATTATGGTCTGTCCACTCCCCTTTCTTCTGCTGCTGAAACTGTTTCTTCTCAGAAAGTCCCCCTCCTGTATTTCATGTCATTTTACATGTGTAGACTGATGAGAACAGTGAGGTTTGTCTGCATGAGTGTGGGTGGGATTCTATTTACCGGACACGGGCTGGTTTTCCGTGGCTACACTACTGAAGAAAATAAAGCCTTTTCCAGTATCCATGATCTACTGGTCCCATGGGGGAGCAGTAGAGCCTCATGAATGCTTCTTCCATAAACGATGAAATCTTGACCAGCCCAGTCTTGTGCAGATGAAAATATTTTCAGTCTTGAAGTATCTTCCTACATGATACTCAGTGGTTACAAAGAGAAAGGCAGTAACTATAGTGGAGAAACCTGGCACACAAGATCCCCAAAGACACAGTTGCCCTCAGCAGCAAGAAACAATTTGATACAGTGTGTCTCCCCATAAGGACTATGAAGCCTGCTCAACTTATTTCCTAGGCTAGCCTTGCCACACATATCTAATTTGAATTTAATCACAGACAGGCATCAAACCAGGGCCAAGGGATATGTTCCAAGGCAACAGCCCTGCAGAACTTCAAATACCGAGGTCTTGGAAGCCAGGGCAACTCAGAAGTTTCGAGATCTGTGCATCAGATACGTTGAGCAGCTTGTCTGTCATAAGCACAGAATTTTCACTCCTTCAGTTTCTGGACTGAGGCTTGAAACTCTGACATGACATATGACCCTAGATGTTATACATCCTGGGGTCTGGGTTCACATGCTAGGAACTGATGGCCCAGAATAGGCAGACTGAGGCCCATTAAGCCAAATTCAAATGACATCTTGATTTCCTAGCCCTTATATTTATATTTCTTTGTACTTCCTAAGCCCATCATAGCCCTCCATAGGTGATGTGTTCACGATCCCTAGTGGATGCCTGGAAGCATGTCTAGTCCCCAACTTTATCCTTACACACCAGTGACAAAGGTATAAAGCATGTACAGTAAGAGACTAATACTAGCTGTTAACAAAGTGAATAATTATAAAGGTATAATGTAATAAGTTACATGAGTCCTTTCACCCATAATAGATTATTCTAGCATGCTTACCCTTCTTCCTGTGGTGACGGAAGATACCATTTAACACCAAGTGCTGTCCTCTGTGGCTTTTTGGCCTTTCCCAAGTTGGTAGCATCACACTACACTTGTTCCTCTGAACCTTCGTTAAGTAGAACTCAGGTTAGCTGAACAAGAGTGTTGTAGTGCTGTACCAGGTGGCATGCTTACCAGACTGGCTCCCAGGGAACGAAGGGAGAGGGTGCGCAGAGTTGATGCCCAGAGCATGATTCACATGGTGTGAGGCACTGAGAGATGACCTCACCCTACCTACAACGGGCCGCCATTTTAAACTATTTCTGGGATCTTCCATTTGATATTATTGGACAACAGCTGACCATGGCAACCAAACACACAAAAAGTGGACCAAAGGACAGGGGGCTGCTCAGGGAGAGTTTTACTGGAACAAAGGTACATGTGGCTATTTACATACCTGGGCCTGCTTCTGGCTGAGCTGAGTGGTTCCCTTAGAGCTAATTATGACCCATGGAATGTAAATTTTTACTACCTAGGCCTTGAAAACAAACAAGTTTGCCATCTCTGACCTAGAATTGAGATTACCAGGCAGTAGGGCAAAGAAAGATCCCACCATGAACTGGAATCCAGATAGTGAAAGGCACAATCATGGCACAGTTAATAAAATGTAGATGCCCATAGACTAAATAGTATAAATTTATCAATTTTAATTGCCTGGTTTTGTCATTATATTGTGATGATATACGATATGCCCAGTTACTATATGAAAATTCTTCCTGGGATTAGAGATGCAACTCTCTGTGCATCTCTAATGACTTTTAAATAAAAAAAAATGATTTGAGAGGTAGAGAGAAAAAGCACGTATTGTCTTCGAAAGCTTAACACCGTATACATTTAGAGCTGCATTCACAAAGAATACTGACCAGTTAGAGAGGTCACCTCAGTAGGAACTGCTCTCTCAGTGTGAGGTAAGTTTTGTCAACATCCCAAATATCAGAACAATCTTCAGATCAGCAACTGATTTAGATATTTTAATAGAACATAGAATAGGAAGCTGAGTTCAGAAGGAAACAATGTCCATATGTACCTGGCCTTTGTCAGCAAACGTTTCTTCTCGGCCGCTTTCATAGGCAACACTGCAGTTGTCTAATAATTTCCTCCATGATCATTCTTTATTACTACTACACTTTTATCGGTACAATATTGTACAGCAAATCTAGTGTCTTCCACATGCCAGCAAAGTTCTCTACCACAGATCTACATCAACTGCCCTCTCGTTACTCTTCACTGTGAGACAGAGATTCCCCAAGTTTCCCAAGGTGGCTTTGAACTGCAGATCCTCCTGACTTAGCCTGTAACGTACTTGGGATTTCAGGTACATACTGGTTTTTAATGCTGCTACTGCATCCGATTTTGCTGTTGTGAAATGCCCAGATTGTCACCTGGTATCATGTTCTACAGTCCAAAGATGCCATTCAGAGACACATCAAGCTGTGCCTAACTCAAGGTTACTAAGGCAGAAACTGAGGCAAGGGCAAGGCTTCCGACTCCTATTCCCTTTCCTGTTCCTTCAGCCACTTCACTCGCTGACAGAAGAGGAAAATATTCTATCGCCTCTTTTTCTCCTACCTTGCTGTGACTCTTGAGAATAAATTGGCATAGATTCTGTAAACAGCATGTCAATTGGTCCATATTGTGGTGGTCAATTGTCTTTGCCAACTTAAAAGGATTTAAAAGTCACCTTGGAAACAAATTTCTGGCAATGGTGGTGAAGGAATAGGTTAATTAAATCAGGAAGACCCATCCTACATGAGAATGGCATCATTCCACAGGCTGGGCTTTCAGATGGAATTACAAGGAGAAAGTGAACTGAGCAGGCAGTATTCATCGCCTCTCTCTCCAGAGTCTACACACAATGCGTTCAGGGGCCTCATACCCCCACCACCAAGGTGTACCCTGTAAACACGAGTTACAAATAACCTTCCTTTAAGTTGCTTTTGCCCCAGCACTGAAACAAATCACTAATACAGAACACTGGTACTGAGCAGGACACTGGACACCGACCATGTGGTCCTCATGCCTTTGGAACTGGCTTACAGGAGGAATGTAGAGGAAGTCGGAAGGCTAATCCTGAGGCAGAGGTTAATGGGCCATTCTGGTTGGAACTCAGAAGACAAGAATCCTAAGAGAACATGGACATCGAAGGACTGTCTAATGGGGTTTCAAAGAACAAGGACCTGGCCAGGAACTAGATTAGAGGCTATTTGTGGGGCATGCTGAAGAACCAGGCCGCTGAAACCCCATCTTAGGGTAAAGGCAAACTAGGTTCATTTCTGTTTGTGATTAAACCTCTCTTTCTCAAGGATCGGGCTGTGTCCCACCTGCAACTTTAACCACAAATTATTTTGTGTTGCTTGTTCCCAGAATGGGAATCATGTCTTTATTTCAAAAAGTTAATAACTATCCTGCAACCCTACCTTTGTTTTTAAAGGGTTGCTATGGCTACCTGTTGTTATGACCACCTTGCAACCAAGGCTTTGTTTCAGAAGTTCATTATGACTAACTTGTTATACTTAGGTTCTGCTCCTCAAACCCTGCCTATTTTGTCTGCCAATTTCCCCTCATTTGGACCCCCTGACCCCCATCTCTGAGCTATAGAAGCCTGGTCTTCCTCACATCCAGTGCTGAGCTCTCAAACTTCACCTTAGTAGGAGGAAACCTGTGTGCATGAATAAAAAACGCTTGCTTTAATTACTTGCTTTAATTAATTTGTCCACGATAACTTGGGTGGGTGGTCTTTCTCCTCCCATCTTTGGGACTGGTGATGCTGGCCAAGAATCTGTCCTTGTTCTCCCTACAGCTCCTGAGAATGGTAAGATTTAAAGGTGTTCACTGTCAAGCTGATGAGGGGTGGAGCTGAGATTATTAAACTTGATTATAAATTTGATAGGATTTAGCATCACCAGGGAAACAAATCTCTGGGCATGTTTGTAGGCCACTTTCTGGATTAGGTTAATTAAGGTGAGAAGACCTACCTCAAATATAGGTGGGACCATTCCCTGGGCTGGGGTCCCAGACTAGAAGGGGTGGGGGTTGCTGAGCAGCAGCAAATGCTTCATGATGTAGATTCGAAATGCCTGGGATGTAGAGCCCTGCTTCTGGAATGTTCTCGACCCTCAACTTCACAGTTTCCTCCTTAAGTTACTGCTGTTACATATTTGTCTATAGCAACATAACAAGTTAGCTAATACACACATCAAGCCAATAATGCCAACAATGTCTAACCCACACAAACTTAAACAGCTTTAAAAGATTTTATTTGTGTGTGTTGTCTGACTACCATATACATGTGAGTGACTAATGAGACCAGAAAGAGACAATGGATCTATTGGGGCTGAGATTCGTGGCAGTTACAACCTTCCAGACGTGGCTGTTGGGAACTGAACCTAGGTCTTCTGGAAGAGCATCTTAGCTGCTGTCTTTGCAGGGTCTTACTTGCAGCTCAGGCTGGCTTTGAGCTCATCAAGTAGCCTACGTTGTAGCCACAGCTCCAGCCTGTGATCTTCCTTCCTACCTTCTCTTCTTCAGTCCCCTGAATGTGTGTGCCATGCCTGAGGACAAGGTTTAAAATTCAGTTTCTTGTGTTAAGACTAAAGTCCAGGTGTATGTTTCCTCCCACCTGTGAGCCAGTTTGTTGTCTCAGCTCCAGTACTTACACTTAACTCTCTAGAGGACAGAATGCACCTACCTACTGACCAGGCTTGCTGGTGACCTGGAGCTAGGCCTGCTATTGTGATCTATGAGCTTTGGTTCTATGTTTTTGTTCTTGTGGAAAAGAATGTTAGGAAATAGCAAGAGATTTGAGCCTATGCCATCAGAACTGTGCTTGGGCCCAAACAAAACCTTGTCATATGATAAGCTACAGGTAGTTCATCAAAAGGTTTGGGATCAGACTAGTTTGGCATTCAGATTTTTAAATATCTGTGTGTATATAATGGGTATAGAGTAGAGCAGAACATTAAACCCTAGCATTTGAAACACAAAGTTAATTTATATTTCTCACATGTCCTAGACACAAAGTCTGAAAACATTTCTTACAACATTAAAAAAAAAACCACTTTTATGCATGAAATAAAGTTTTTGGTGTGTGGATTTTTGTACTTGCAGAAATAATACTGACAGTCAAGAAGTTTCAGACTTTGGACCACCTATGATTATAAAGATCAGATTTGGAAATCCTAGCTATACTGTAGAACTTCAAGTAGGTTAGTTACGGAGGCTCTCAGAACCTTAGTTTTTAAGTCCTTTAAGTTATCAGAAAGTGATCAAAATGGCCTGAAATTCAACAAATAGTGAGAAGCAGGAGGGCAGCTTGCAGCAGTATGTGGTGGGTCCTGTGGCTTGAGTGCACCAGTCCTTAGCTGCGACGTCTAAATCAGTCCTCAGCCTTCTTATCTTTACCACCCTTTACTATAGTTCCTCAGATTATGGTGTCCCCCAACCATAGCATCATTTTGTTGCTACTTTGTAACTATAATTTTGGTACTTTTACGAATCATAATGTACAAATATCTGATATGTGACTCCTGGAGGGGTCTCAACCCACAGGTTGACAACCACCAGAAAAACCATTAAATCCAAACCTGAGGATTTTTTTTTAGATTAAAAAAAAAAAAAAAAATTCAGGGCCGGAGAGGTGGCTCAGTGCTTGGGAGCACTGGCTGCTCTTCCAGAGGTCCTGAGTTCAATTCCCAGCAACCACATGGTGACTCACAGCCATCTGATGCCCTCTTCTGGCATGTCTGAATTATAATAAACAAACAAACAAACAAACAAATAAATGAATCTTTTTTAAAAAAAAATTCAGGGCTAGAGTGGTGGCTCAGCAGTTAAGAGCACTAACTGCTTTTTCAGAGGTCTTGAGTTCAATTCCCAGCAACCACATGGTGGATCACAGCTATCTGGGATCTGATGCACTTTTCTGGTGTGTCTGACAGCTATGGTAAACACATATACATAGAATAAATAAAATAAATATTATTTAAAATATCCAAAATCAGGCAGGAAAAATACATTGGTATTTACTAAAAGTAATACAATACATAATAACATACAATATCATCTATAAGATAATACAATATGTACCAGTAAATTAAACTATTGTATACCTTAATCATTTTATATGTCATAACTATTATGTACATATATATATATATATATATATATATTGTGTGTGTGTGTGTGTGTGTGTGTGTGATAGATACTGGTCCTCCAGCACCTTGCTTCTATCCACATCTCTGTGTACAGCTGAGAAAATACAATTGGCCATGTGACCCTCAGCCTTCTTTCTGCAGGTAAGTCAGCCCAGGCTAGGCTGGGCTGTGGTAACAAATCCCGTTTGCTCAATCAAGCAGCCCTCCATGTCTTTCATCTCACTGATGTTGCAAAACAGACATGTAGGCACACAGCTGCCAAGTTGCTACAATAGAGTAAGGGAGAACCGGAAGGAGGTTTGGCCTGGAAATAAAGTGCATCCCTTTTCTACATTTACCCATTGTGTTTAAAACAACAACAAAGAAAACAAAACAACACAAACCCCCCCCCCGGGGGGGGGGAGTGAGAAGACTCAGTGGGCAATGCCCAGCTCTAGCTCAGAGGAAACTCTGACAAATGGGTTTCCCACCGAATGTGCTGTAACTTCTCTCTGAGAAATTCCAGAAGGCTTCAAAGGCATGCTGTATAAGATGGACCTCCTAGAGGAAGCAGCAGCGGGAAAGGCCCTGTTGAGGATGGAGATACGATGCAGATAAAGAGAGGATGCTAAATGGGCTACAGGTCTGTTTTGCCAGACGGGATAGGAAGCTATGGAGGAAGAGGTCTTCATTAGTCATTCAGCATCAGTTGCAAACCGAAGGGTTCAGACTACCTCTAACTGGTATAGGAAGAAATCATCTGAGCATGCCATACTGTGGTTGAAGATTTCCCACACAGTGGCAGAAGAAGAGATGCCCCTGCCAACCCCCATTCATGTAAGGAAAGGAGAAGCCGTAGGCGGCAGGTTTCGAGTCACAGTTCAGATGGTGTGCAGTAGTCCCTAAGAGAGCGCGGATTTAGATATCCGTCTAAAAATGCTGCGTAGAACAGAAACCATGGTGCTTTATACCTTAAGGAATGTATATGGTATAGACACTTTCATATATATATGTATATGTATATGTATATGTATATGTATATGTATATGTATATATATATATATATATATATATATATATATATATATATATTCTAAATGAAAGGGAAAAACTGTTTAACGAGGCCAGTTCCTGAGAGGAGTGGAGAATTTTATGATCAGGGAGTAGTTCTTTGTTCCGGAGTCCATGTTTGAAACAAGCACTTCAGCTAAGGGACAAGGTTGATGGCTCCATCTTACAGTCTTTGTTCCTCGTCTCCTTTGCTGGGCTGTGCAGGAGAGACAGATGATGCAGACCAACTTTGACTGAGTGAGAACATTCAGCTCTGTGTTGGGGAAGACAAGGTTTCCATACTCCTGTGGCCTTGACCTCAGCAAAAACCACACAACTCCACATGGCTCTGACTAATATTTGTCTGTCCTGTATCCTACTTGATTGAACTCGAGAGAAGAAAGGGTGGTAACTTAATACCTTCGTCTAACTGCATCGAAGGAGGAGATACTGTAAAAGCAGAATCCTAGGACTTTGGACCCTAAACCATTCAGGTCACCTCCTTTTAGTGATGAGAAAATGAACCAAGCTCCTGAAAGCTCTGATGTCATAATTTTGCCTGAATTATGCAGGTGCAATTTATGGATCTTTCTCCTACTTGATTATGGGTTAGATAGTGCTGGGAAAACATCAGCTGATAAAACCGGAATAAAAGCCAGCTGGCAAGGCCGGTCATAGATGCCTTCAATTTCAGCATGTCTGAGGTCAAGGCATGAGGTCTGTGTGTTCAAGGCCAGCCTGGGTTATATAGTAACACCATGTCTTGAAAAAGATTAAAAAAAAAAAAAAACCCAAAAAAACAAAACAAAAAAACCAAAGTAACAGCAATGAAAAAGTACCAGCAGTATCCTTAATAGGAAGTGGAAATTTAGGGTGAGAATATATTGGGCCTAGGACAAAGGAAAACAATCCTAACTGACTTGAAAACTCTCTCTTATTGACTAGCCTTTTTGGAAGGGGCCATGCATCCTGATGGGGGAACAAAGACATCAATGGTTTTAACTAGCATCAAACCCTGTACAATGTAATACTAACCTGCCGGCCGAGATGTGCCTGCAGATGCAATAGCACATGACTGTTTACGATGTTATTCAACTGTTCTCTTGACTGGATTTGAGGCTTATACCACAGGAAAGAATTCATGCCAACTGCTATAAGCATGGCCAAAGAATCAGCTGGGGAAGTCCTAAGTCCAAGAGAAAAAACTTTGGATGTTTTACCAAATGGTTGAGTTGACATGAGCCGAGCTGCCTTGTAAATATCTATGTTTCATCCACAGATGAATGTAACTGTCAACGCTGGTCAGAGAAGGTGCCTTAAACTAGTGGGTGGTGGTTAGTGCAGAGATTTAGCATTGTTCAAAGTACTGGAGATAAACTACTGTGAGTGTTCAGCCATAGATGGTACATCTATATTGACTTTCCCACCTTAAGCATCGGGGAACATCTCAGAAAGGTGGGTAGAGAGAATGGAAGAGGCAGAGAATGGGGAGGGGGTGGGGAGGATGGTGGGAGGGGGTGGTATAAAATTCTGGTCTCTGGACTTTGGCCTTTGCACAAACAAACACACAGAAACCATGACTATCTGCACAAGACTGGCCCAAGCTCGAGCCAGCGAAAAAATGTGGAACTGAACTAGGAACAATTCCCGAGGCTCCACCCCTGATGGAAGAGCTGTTGGTCCAGTGGCTGTCCCAGGAGAAGCTCACTTTCCTTTCAGGGGCGGTTTATGGCAGTTTGCTCATGTACCAGTAGGTAATCCTATAGTAACTGGATTCAATGGATTGTTAAAGGCAGGGAAGAGATATATTGGAGGAGGGCTGGTGGAGATTAAGAGGGGGGTTCAGGAGTTATATTTAAGATGTATACTTCTATGAAAGTACCAGAAAATGTGAGTAAAGATACAGGGTACATATATACATACTGCTAAATATTATTTTCTTATTTAAAATAAAACACTTGGGCCAACCGGAGTTTGGTGTGTGGTGTGATATGAGCTGTCAGGGCAAAGTTGAGTGGGAAGTCCATCACTCATCCCACTGAGCTGACATCCCAGCCATGCGCCACTGTTTCCGAAGCCTTCCTTTCTGTCCGGTCTGAAGATACACTAGCTCATTCTACTTTGTTGTGGGCAGAAAATCACCATGCACACAAAGTCAGGCCTTGAAGTTTTTGAATTCCAACTACCTGGGTTTGCATCTAGAGGATGTATTACAGATGTATGTCCCTAAAGAAGACACACACACACACACACACACACACACACACACCGAGTCCTGGATTTGACACTCAGCTTCACTTTTCTCATCCATTACCTGGTGTTAATAGCTACCATTAGGGAGAGGTGAGCATGAAATCAAATAGCTGGTACTGTGTGGGCCGTGGCTTGTTTTCACTTGATGGTGGCCACTGTAGATACGCCACATGGCAGTGAGGCTGGGCTTGAAATCAAAGGGGAAAAACACTAGAAATCTGTACATTGATTTAGAAAATGTAAATGTCAACATTTCGTAAATAACTGCACTCTGCAATTTATAATACAATTGCCTCCTACGGAGGATTACAAAGTGCTAATAATTTTTATTATCTGATGCCACCTGGCGTCTTTTGCAAGTAACTACAATTTATACAGAGAAGGTTTTTTTTTTTTTTTTTTTTTTTTTTTTTTTTTTTTTTTTTTTTTGCTTTGTTTTGAAATGTGCATTTGAGATAGGCTACGCCACTGCAGCAGATCTTATGATTCTCCTGCCTCAGCCTTCTGGGTCCTAAAATTACACACATGCACCACTATGCCTAGCTTATTCTTGTGAAGTTTTAGTAAAAATGAAAGATATAGTTAATATTTTGCAGGCCTTCTTCCTCCCCACCTCCCAGCCCCGACACACGTAGAATTTTGCTTTGTATTTGTTTGCGTGGAAATGAACTCATTCAATAAATATTTATTGGGAAAAGTCTGTCTTTATAAGTATGTGATCTTTTCATTACGGCATCTGTCTCGATGGGTTTTACTGTCTCCCCATAAGACTCAGTGGGTTAAAGTAGATACCCAAGGTCTCGCAGCCAGAGACTTCAGTACTGACCTATGGGATGGTTAGTTACCTTTCATGGCGTCTATATAGTACTATCTACTCTAGATACTGGGTAGCAATTTTTAAAAGATGGCCCATCCCATGTAGCAATTGTATCAATAATCTTTTAGTGCTTTCTTTGGGGCTGGTGGAATATTCCTTTTAAATGCCTCTCTTGCCTCTGTGTCTGCGCCTCTTTGGAAGGCTTCAGGACAGCAATCCTCATTCTTACACACCACCATCTACTTAGCTTTCATGTCCCACCACTTGGCAGAAACGGTGAGAGCCTTAAACAGTGTAGATTCCATTTGGACACTCCCTGTTGTAACTCGTCAGAGCTACAATGTATAACCCCATGCACCAGAATGTTGTAACACGTTTTACTTAAAACACCTCTGTCTTTTACTATTAATAAAAGAAATATATGATGATAGTGTCTACATTTACCAGCAATTGATTGCGTTTGATCTTTATTTTCTGTATTTAAATTTTCAAATGTTACTACTACTACTACTACTTATTAATTCCTCCACCCCTTCCTCCTTCCCTCCCTTCCTCCCTTCCTCCCTCCCTCCATCCATCCATCTCTCTCTCTCTCTCTCTCTCTCTCTCTCTCTGTGTGTGTATGTGTGTGCATGTGTGTGTGATTGTGTGTGTGTGTGTGTGTGTGTGTGTGTGTGTGTATGTATGTATGTGTCTGAGTGCACAGGAAGGTTATTGGACAACTTAGTGGCATCTAGTCTTTTCTTCTGCTGTGTGAGTAGATTCCAGGAATTAGACTCAGGTTTACAGGTTTGTATGGAAAGTACCTTTACCTGCTGAGCCCTCTTGCCAACCTATTATCTTGTATTTGATATAATTTTATTTCTTTCATTTATGGTTCTAGTAATTTGGTATCTCTCTCCCTGTCTCTCTCCCTCTCTTTGTCCCTCCCTCTCTCCTTGCTCCCTTCCCTCCCCATCTCTCTCTCTTGCTCTCTCTCTCCCCCATCTCTCTCTTCCCATCTCTCATATCTAGTGAAAGTTTTCTCTCTAAATTATATTTTCAAAGAAGTAACCTGTTGGCTTTATTGATTCTTTTCTATTTTTCTTCACTGATTCCCACTGGAATCTTTACTAGTTCCTTCCTTCTGTCCCCTCGGGTTTGGCTTTTTCTTTTGTCCCTAGTTTTAAAGCAGAAATCCGGGAGGTTGCTTTGAGATTCCCTTTACTTTTAAGCGGGATTCTCACCATGTCTTCACTTACCTTCATCGGAAGGCATTTTCTAGCATCCATTTCAATCTCCCCCTTTCAGCCTCTCTTTATTTAGAGAGTGTCGCTCAAGTTCACACACCCCCGAGTTTCCCAGAGTTTTCTGTTGTTAATTTCTATGTCATTCCACTGTGTTTGGAAGACAGGCTTTATATTTGTATTATTATTGAATGTAGAAAGGCTTGTTTGTGGACTAACACAAAATATATCTTAGAGATTGTCCCTTGAATATACCCTATTACTTTTGAGAGGAGTGCTTTGTAGCTATGTAAGAGAGTAGGTGATGGGTAGTTGCCCTCAAGTCTTCAGTTTTTATGATAATCTTTTGCCTAATGGTTCTGTTATTGAAAGGAGAGTATTAGAGGGTCCAATGTTGCTGCTAAATAACTGATATATTTCTCATTTCTGGAAATATTCTCATGAATGCTTATGGTTATTATATTCTCAGATATATTGACCCCTCTGCCATTTGAAAATTAACCTATTTGTGTGTTGTAACATCTAGTGATGTGATTTACTGTTTCTGATGCTGGTACCACCATCTTACCTGTAACATATGGTTATTGTCTGCACGATACAGTTTCATATTACTTAATGGCTGGGATATATCTGAGGAACTTAATCACTAGTGGATTCCGGCATTGTGTGAACGGCATGCGCGGAGTAAAAAGCTAGATAGTGTTTGTCGGTAACTCGGTGTGCCCTACACAAAAGAGATGTGTGTAACTGGCACTGTGCTGAGTTCTGTTTTTCAGGAGTGGAGTCCACAGTGATAAAGAGTACAGTGTCCTAAGTGCACGATTGTGTATTATCACTATGAAGCTTTTTGTGCTGTGTAAATCGTACGTGTAATAGTTTTATCTATAGCAGCCAATACAGCAGGTATGTTCACACACCACCACCACAAACATTTGAGGAAGGCATTAGGCTACAATGTTTCAAAGACCAACATCACTCAGCAACAGAAAATTCTCACCTCCATTATAATCTTACGGGACCATGGATGATGGTTCAATGACTGAAAGTTTTTTTGTAGCACATGACTGTGTTTTCCTTTTTGTTTTTATGTTGTTGTTTTATGTATATATTTGTGAATCTGCCTGTTTTATGAGCACATGTAGATGCTCTGAAAATGTAGCTTGCACTCCGTCACTGGGCCGTCTCTCCAGCCCCTTCTTGCACTGCTTTTGAGGAAGGCTTTGCTTGATAGCCCAGGCTAGCTACAAATTCTCCTCTTGATAGCCCAGGCTAGCTACAAATTCTCCTCCTGTGCTTTCTGTTTTCCCACTTTCTTATCTTTGACTCTAAAGTTAGTCTGCTATATATACATAGCATTTAGTGATCATTTAAAAAAAAATCTAGCTTTACAATTTCTACTTGTCATTTAATCTCTTTCTGCTCCTACTGAAATTATCATGGTTTGTTTTTCATTATATTAATATAAATAAAAACATTGACTAATTTAAAATGCTAATCAAATCTCGACTTTTTGTGACTGAACTGTTTTGGTTGTAAATTTATATTTACATGTTGCCTTATTATATTCCTTACAATATCTTTACTTACAAAATTTTTTTTTTAGTTTTTCTTCTTATAATGTGTTACATGATTTTAATGTCTGAGTAATTCTATCATTATAAAATGAATTGGTGAATGTTTTATATGTTTAATATCTTTTTAGTAGTGTCTTGCTAGGAAGTCTGGGCAAGCCTCGAACTCCTCAAGTAGCCCATACCATCTTTTAATTCAAGCCTCTCCTGCCTTCATACCTGGAGACCTGGGATTATAGGTATGGACTGTTTGGAACTCCTGGACGTCTAATTGGCATCATTTCCTCCCTAAGTTTTGTCAGAATTTATTCATGAAGCTGCCTGAGTTTTGAAGGTTTTAAAAACCTGCTGTGACATTTTAAGGCATGGATTTAGTTTATTCAGTCACTTTCCCTTCCTGTGCTGAACAAAGCATCTTCCAGATGCTCTTTGCTTTTGTGAGCCTACTGCCAGGTTTGTTTACCTTTTGGGAATATATGAATTTATAGTTTATATATCACAGTCAACCCTAACTATGACATGTATGTAGAACAGATGTGTTTAACTGCTCCTCTCCATGCCATATAATGGCCATATGTATGTGTGTATGTGTGTATGTGTGTATGTGTGTATGTGTGTATGTGTGTGTATTACTATGGTTCGTTTGGTTCACACCACATATATCAGGCTGTTCACAGCTGCTTAAAAATTCAGCTTCAGGAGATCTGATGTCCTCTCTCAACTCCTTGGCCATCTGTGCCCTCTTCTGTACACAGATACACATAAATACATGTAGACACAGATATACATATAATTGTGAACTTAAACGTATCTTTAAATAGAAGATATAGATGATTTGAACTTGTGAGGCTGCCATCTCTAGATTGAAAGATATAAAGGTAGCTCATTAGTGACTAGGTTGAAGGTCCATGACAAAGTGTCAAAAGGAAGGACTTTCACTGTGAGTTGTACAGGTGCTTCTTATCGGGGCGACTTCACGGCCATTCTGTCTTTTCATTTCCAGTGTGGTTTTGCTTTGTGTATAGTTTTTGCCAATAAGAATTGTTTTCCCCAGTGAAGTCACAGCAGTCAGATTTTTCTCCCAGGAACTTAATTCAATGGAATCAATGTCTAAGATCAGTTAGACAGTTGAGACTAATTCATGGCATGGGCTTTACTATTGATTCTCTAACTCCACCCCCTGCATTGTCTTCTGTGTCTCTGGAGCTGATCTTTCTTCTATTCTTTATGACTCGGTTTGCTTAAGTTGTTCACCCGATATCTTCAGAAGTCATTAACTCTGTGAGAGATGATTTCATTAGTGGTTAAAAGTTAAATTTAGGTTCCTCAGAAAATTGGACATAGTACCACCTGAGGACCCAGCTATACCACTCCTGGGCTTATACCCAAAAGACACTCCAACATATAACAAGGACACATGTTCCACTATGTTCATAGCAGCCTTATTTATAATAGTCAGAAGCTGGAAAGATCCCAGATGTCCTTCAACAAAGGAACAGAAAATGTGGTACATTTACACAATGAAGTACTACTCAGCTATTTAATCAATGACTTTATGAAATTCTTCGGCAAATGGAGGGACCTAGAAACTATCATCTTGAATGTGGTAACCCAAACCACAAAAGAACACACATGGTATGCACTCACTAATAAGTGGATATTAGTCCAAAAGCTTGGACTACCCAAGATACAATCCACAGACCACATGAAGCTCAAGAAGAAGGAAGACCAAAGTGTGTATGCTTCAGTCCTTAGCAGAGGGAACAAAAATATTCACAGGAGGAAATATGAAGACAAAGTATGGAGCAGAGACTGAAGGAAAGGCTATCCAGAGACCGCCCCTGGGGATCTATCCCATATACCAAACCCAACTATATTATGGATGCCAAGAAGTGCATGCTGACAGGAGCCTGTCTCTTGCGAGGCTCTGCCAGAGCCTAAGAATTACAGAGTTGGATGCCCTCAACCAACCATTGGACTGAGAATGGGATCGCCAAGAGGAGTTAGAGAAAGGATTGAAGGAGCTGAAGGGGTTTGCAACCCCATAGAAAGAACAACAATATCAACCAACCAGAGCAACCAAATAGTACACATAGAGGGACCCATGGCTCCAGCTGCATATGTAGTAGAGGATCAATGATAGGAGAGGCCCTTGGCCCTGTGAAGGTTCAATGCTGCAGTATAGGGAATGCCAGCGCAGGGAGGTGGGAGGGACTGGGTGTGAGGGTAGGGGAACATTCTCATAGAGGCAGGGGGAGGGGGAATGGGATAGGGGGATTCCAGAAGGGCAACCTGGAAAGGCTTTTACATTTGAATTGTAAGTAAAGAAAATACCCAATAAAAAAGTTAAAATTAATGTTAAACAAATTAATGTTAATAAATTAATGTTCAATTGTTAATACAGTAATGTCTTAATAAGCATTAAAAGTATGAGTCAAGAAGGTCATGGCTATTCTTTTCTGTACAAAGAGTGCATTGCAGTGCATGTAAAGGCTTAAAGGATTTATAGGTTTGCGTATGAAATATAGACCATAATAAAGTCACAGGGTTGGGGGAACTTGTTAAAAACATGCTTCTCTAGTTTGGACCACTAAGTAACAATTTCTTAGCAGGAGGTCTAGACCATCTAACATTTGAACAAAGTTCTCAATGATTACCTTGGAAAGCAGTACAGGTTTTAGAAGCTTTATCCTGCTAAGCTGAGATTAGTTGATGGGTTTCACTGATCCTTAGTTCTCAGCGGTAGCCTGGACACAGTAAGAGCCTGCTCATTCAGAGGATGTACGCGCAGACCAAAGGTGTTTTCCTGATACCAAAACAGAGCATTTGCATCAGTGTCAGGATTCTGAAATGTAAGTTTAAGGTAAAGATTGTGATTAAACTTAGCTCTAGACCATTTAAATCTACAGGAATGTGTGGCCTTACCTATGTACCATGTTACAGGGAACTCACTGTCACTCAGAAATTGCTGAGTGCTGTCTTCAAAGATCAACATAGATTAGGCTGGTAAAGATGTTGGTTTGCACTGAGAAACGATGTTGGATGTAAACCAAACCCCATGAGCTTTTGGCTCATGGTCCATACTACCACGTGTCTTAAAGCATCAGGTCAGGCACATGCCAATGGCTGCCTTAGTCTTTGAGATATTAGTACTTGATGTGACAGAGGAAGGGAACACAGAAAACTGACCTCTAGTTCTTATGTATTTTTCTTATCCAGGAGTAGTGTCTTTCCCTTATGTTCATATCCACTGTCAAAGCAAATCTCAGCCATGATTGATATCAGGTGGTTGAAGAAAGACAATCTGCTCAAATTCTTTAGAACTAGGAGAAATCTGGGCCTGTGAAACAGTAAATGTTTGCTGAGCATATGCAAAGGCCTTGGTTCAGTTCCCAAAGGTGCAAAGAGTAAAAAAAAAAAAAAAAAAAAAAAAAAAAAAAAAAAAACTGGAGAGGCTGGAACTCTTGCATTGCTAATGCTTATTAATGGGATATGGGTATTGTGTGGTATCTAAGGGTTGGGAACTACCATTTACCCTGGTCTTTGGGTGGTTTTACAGGCTATTGAGAAGTTGTCAGGGGTCACTGGGAGTTGGCCCCATGCTCTTCCACACTGGTCCCCACAAAGTCTTTCTATAAGAACTGTAGTTCTAATGAGGCCAACGGCAGGACATACAAAAGGGACAATGTAAGACATTGATTTTAGAGATGACCTTGCTGGATGTGGTAATCTTGGTTGGCAGTTATTCTTAAAAAAGTCATTTGATTTCAACATTAATGATTATATGAGCATTACTTTAAATTGGGACTTTATACATCAGGCAGTACTCATAAATTATCATTGGAATTAACACAATCACCATTGCCCTTGGACATGTCCTTTTACAAATTAATGTGTTTCTGGAAAACAGTGGTTCTTAATGTTCCCAGTGCTGTGGCACTTTAGTACAGGTTCTCATGTTGTAGTGACCCCAACCATGAAATTATTTTCATTGCTACTCTGTAACTGCATCTTGCTACTGTTATAAATCACAATGTAAATATCTGGGTTTTCTGATGGTCATATCCAATGACCCCAGCCCACCTGTTGAGAACTACTGCTCTGAAGCAATGACTATATATGCCTAGGCAGAAACTATCATTTAGCTATGAGCCACCACTCCCCCAGCCTCCGGCCCTGCCTCCTAAATATTCTTGATAGGATAAGCACTAACTGCAGAAAATGACACTTTGAAGGATGCCCACCACCTCTGCTCTGCAATGAATGGACTATGATTTCTGTCTGAGCAGGATGAGTTGGGTATCTAGAAGGCTGACCACCATCTGCTCTGAAGCCCTGTAGGAAGTAAGAATGCAGAGAAGGTTGTGCTATGTGCAGGGGTGGGGGATGGGTCAGAAAGGTGGTTCAATGCATGGGTTGCCTTAAAATTATGTTGGCAAAAACACTGCTTGGCACAAGCAGGGCTCTCAATGCACATATTGAACAGAAGGCTCAGCTTACTAAAATGATAAGAACCAAAATTAAAAAGCAAGCAAATCTTAGCAGGACCTAGATAAATTCTCCTAACAGTCTTCCCTAATATTGATCATCTATCCTCTACTTTATTTAACCCTCAGGGACCCACTGTGTATCTCAGGGTTTTATTGCTGTGAACAGATACCATGACCAAGGCAAGTCTTATAAAGAACAACATTTAATTGGGGTTGGCTTATAAGTTCAGAGGTTCAATCCATTATCACCAAGGAGGGAGCATGGCAGCATGCAGGCAGGCATGGTGCAGGAGGAGCTGGGAGTTCTGCATTCTCATCTGAAGGCTGTTAGCAGAATCCTGGCTTCCAGGCAGCTAGGATGAGGCTCTTACAACCTGAACTCACAGTGACACACCTACTACAACAGGGCCACACCTTCTAATTGTGCCACTTCCTGCACTGTGCATACACAAACCATCACACTTAGGTTGGCTTTAAACTTTGCTCCTTCAAATTTGGCCTCGGCCTCTGAAACAGCTCGAGTTGTAGGTGAGGTGCATGCCAGAGTACCAGGCTTTGCTTGTATCTTGTTATTGGCGGATAACTTACTACTTCTCAAGACAGAACACTCAACAAGACACACTTTACATTGAGTGAGAATTTGCCTTTTCCTGTGTAGTCTGTCCGTTTCACAGTTGACCTTGCTGGCTCTTGTTTGGCGGTTATTCCATGTCAGCGTCTGCAATGTACCATTCCATGCCTTCATGGCTTTTAGGATTGCTGATCAGTGATTTATTTGCTCTGCTGCTTGTGGAGTGAGTCGATGTCTTTCTCTGTTTAATCTGATCTAGTTATTTTGTGGTTTCAGCATCTTGACTGTGACGTGTCATGGAGACATTCCTCTCTAGCCATGTCTCTTTGGGATAACAAATATTTCTTGGGTTTGGATGTCTGTTTCTTTCCCTAGAGTTTTGGGAATCTTCTGCTATAATCCCATTGAATACATTTTCCATGTCTTTAGTGTTTATTTCTGATCTTTTTTTTTCCCTAGTCCGTGGATTCTTAGGTTTGGCGGTTTGGTCATACCCTAGTGTCCTGGTGTGTTTAGACTGTGTGGCCATACTGGTTTAAATTTTTTTGCTTTGATGTTCAGATGCCGTTTCTTCAGGCTTGCCTTTCGTCCTTGGTTTCTGTTTGCTGCTTTCTCTAGACTACTGGTGATGCTTTCCTTTCCTTTCACTAGTTCACCAAGCTTTTCATTTCCGACTTTGCTGTCCTTCCCTGACCCTTCTGCTGGCTTTCTTAACCACGCTACTGACGTCTCTTCTTCCTTGATGTTTTTTTTTTCACATCACCCCTCTATTAGTTTCACCCTTGAAGTGAGTGATTCATTTAGATGCAGATATTGATTTCGTAGGATTCAATGATCTTAGCTTCTTTGGGTTCAGGAATGGAGACGTCATCACCTCTTCGGAACTTACGCTGCTGCACTGTTCTTCGTTTTCTTGTACTGATGTTGGTGATCCCTTAAGGTTTGATTTAGGATCTTTTTAGTAACGAGTCTGTTCTTGAGATCCCAATCCCCAGTAACGCCGAGAGGAGAGAACAGTCTGCTGTGGTTGTAAAACATCCCAATAAACTCAATGTAGGAGGACACTTAAAATCGACTCAAGCTTGCTAACACACAGAAAATGGCAGGAGTGTGCTGTCATGATAAAAATTACTTAAGGTAAAAATAAAACTAGTCAGGGAGTCTACAGAGAGAGCTCCAGAACAGCCAAGGCCACACAGAGATACCCTTCCTCAAAAACAGAATGAACAAAGGAACAAAAAACCTCAACTATAGCAAAAGACCAAAACACCCTCCCCTAACCCCCAAAACAAAACTAGTAAAACTAGTAAAATTTACTCAGCAAATGAGTGAAAAAGTGAGAAGGAAACAGGGATGGAGCAAGAATGTAGAATGGTAGCAGCCGGAAGTAAATTGAGGATTAGAGATAGGCGTTGGTGCTGTGAAAAAGGAAAAGGTGCAGCAGAGACAAAACCATCTGACGTCAAGTAAAGAAGAGGCGGAGAAGCAAAGTTAGATAAATAAAGAAGAATGATAAAAAGTAAAATGATAAGAATGAAGCATTATCAGAGGGTGACAAAGGGCTGCTTGGGAGAAAGGTGAAAGGAAAACAAAAGAACCTTGGAGAAGCTTCTGAGTTATTAAGATTCGAGCCTGCCAGGTCTAGTCCGGGGTCCGGTGCCCACGAGAGTGCTCTTCTTGATAGAACCATCTGTCTCTGCGTACCACGATCATATGATGACCACAGTTACCTCTGCAGTCTGTGGACAGGTCCTTATTTTATTCCTGAATTCCTCAGTTCATATTCCTTCACTGTGGTACCTAATGATCTCCCTAAGGAGTTGTCCGATGAGTGCACTAGGAGTGGCGTGTGCAGACACCGCACTGAGGACCACTCCTCATGCTTTTCAGCTGTGGAAGGTCAGACACTCCATGGGAGTCCCAGAATTTTCAGGTCAGTCGGTAGGTAAGGCAAGTGGCTCCAGAAACTGATTTACCACTGGCTTCTCAGGTTCCATAGTTTGTGTGTGTGTGTGTGAACTTCTCATGTAGCCTGCAGAAGGTGTGTCCCAGATTAGAGGTGGATTTTCCTGCCTCAGAAGATCTGAATTAAAGGTGTGTCTTCCTAACTCAAAGATCTGGTATAGAAGTGTCCCTTTTCTTTTCTGTGAGTTTTTGTTTGTTTGTTTGTTTTTGCCTTTTCTTCCTCCCCCCCCCTACAGGAAGGTCTTCTCTTTGTGGCCCTGGCTGTCCTGGGAACTTGCCCTGTAGACCAAGTGGCTTCAAATTCACTTAATCAAAAGACCACTCACAGGTGAGCCCAGCCACTTTTGGTTTTCCATTAATCCCAGATACAGTCGAGTTGACGAACAAACTATCAGTCACAGTTGTCTCATTCCTTCATTTGTGTTTAACTTGCTTTTCTTGCTGAATATTGCTAATATTTCAGGCAATATTATCCTATTGCCTGAAAGCACCAGTTTACTCAAGTACTCACCGACCAACATTCACTTCCTTTGCTTGCCTGTGCCTATAACCCCAGCACTTCATAGCCAGAGACTGAAGAACTGGCTGCACTACAGAAGTTACTGTCTACAAAAGAAAAACAGAGAGCCATAAAGTTGACTTGAGTTTTTGAGTCACTTGAGAAAATATCAAGAGGTGTGACTCATAGATTCTAATGTAAGAGCATATGTAATTTCATAAGAAACCATCAAACTGTCTCCTAATGTGGCTTAGCTACTTTGCCTTTTGATGAGTCATATCTTTGTCTCAGTTTGGTTTCTATCACTGTAAAAAGACACCATTACCAAAAGCATCCTGTGGAAGAATGTGCTTATTTTAGCATATAGCTTGTCTCCCCACATCCAGGGAAGAAGTCAGGACAGGAACTCAAGGTAGGAACTGAAGCAGAAGTCACGGAGAAATGCTACTTACTGGCTTGCTCCTCCTGGCTTTCTTAGCCTGCCTTCTTACACAGAGCAGGACCACTTGCCCAAGGTTTTTCCCAAGAACCACTTGCACAGCCTACAGTGTTCTGGGCCCAGTCACACCAGTCAGTAATCAAGAAAATGCCCCACAGACTTGTGTATAGTCTAAGATAAGAGAAACATTTTCTCAACTGAAGTTCCCTTTTCCCACATGACCCTGCTTGCTTGTGTCAAATTCACAAAAGGTCTAATCAGGACAAGCAATTCTCTGCCCATTGAAGTTTTCTTTTTTACATTTTATTTATGTGTGTGTGTGTGTGTGTGTGTGTGTGTGTGTGTGTGTGTTCACCTGTGGGTATATACATGCCATGGCATCCTGTGGAGGTTAGAGAGCAACTTTCAGGAGTCATTTTTTGTCTGTCATGTCATCTTTAGGTATTGAACCCAGGCTATCAGGGTTAGCAGCAAGCTCCTTTATCCTCTCAGCCATACTCTCAGTCCTTTCTGCTCAGTTTTCATTGACTAATTTGTATTTTTAAAATATTGAGTCTAAAGAGGGCGCATATAGAACAATAAATCCTGTTACAAATCCACTATTAACTGCCAAATGTCTCCAAGTTTCTCAGATCTGGACGCCACGTTTTGCTGTTCTGAATGGAAAGTTAGCCTGAGGGCAGTGAATCAATCTGAGGAGAAAGCATCACCTTTCTACATGTGATCCCCAATCCAAAGAGGGACGAGTCTCAGCAGGAGTGGACTGAATAGGAAGTGGAGCCCGGTGAGAGAAAACGACACAAGAATCATGCTGAAGGAAGAGCAGCAACTGTGATGTCTGCTGGATCCATCTTCACCGGCTCTGTGTGTCCCCAGGGGTTAGTCAGACACCTAAGTGGAAATGACTCAAAGACGATGACCCATTTGCAGCATATCAAGGTGTCTTGCAGAACCCAGGATCGTACCATCAGAACTTCCAAATGTGGCCAGTCTCATCTTTTTAAAATTATTTTTTAGATTATAAAATTGCTGAAAACGTCTAATTTTTGCACTTCCAAGAGGCATTTAAAGGTAGCCTGACTCCCTGAAAGGAATCTTTGGTTTTCCATACGAAGTTCACTGCAGTGTGACTGGGGACGGGCACAGGCCAAGGCTGTCAGCACAGGAACTAGACAGTTCTTTTCTCATTCTTTCATGCCATCCCATGAGCCTTTGGGCCCATGTCACCTGTTTTGGAAGACTATCATTCTCTGTACTCTCTTGGTGACTTCTAATCCTCCGGGTGCAGGTCAGCCTTACCCCTGGAAGCATTTTCACCTACAAGTGCTTGGTTCTCTTCAGGCTATTCTAGGTCCCCTATCATGCCTGATTGTGTATCTGTCTGAGCTCTCTCCTTCGTGTGCCCTTTCAAACATTTAAAATTCCATTTCTACTCTTTCCCGTGCTTCTTAGCTAAACCAACGAGCTGTTAGGAGGTCACATACATGCTACAGCAGGAATGTTCCTCCCTTGCTCCTTCCTCTCCATTCTCTCAGTCTGTCACAATACTTCCTCCTCTCCGGTATCCTTCCCCTAGAATCTAGACATACTTTCTTTGTCTCTGTCCGGACAAAAATAGATGTTCTATTTTGATGGATATCTTCCAGCTAGCGGCTAAGGAGGACATATACTATAAATACTTAAATATTTTAAGATAAAATTTATAAAGTTGATCATTTTAAATCTAAACCAGTCATTTAACTTTTGCATGTTTCTAAGTTACACAGAGTAAGACCATCAGGTAATTTCTGTTGCACCTCGCTCGACAAGAATCCCTAGTGGACTTGAAGACTGAAATCTCTACAAAACAAAACCAATTAAAAAAAAAATCTAAATCTATTTATTATTTCAGAATAAGAGTGAAGGCTTTGCCAGAATTCTCCGGTTTTTCTGAAACTCGAAACCAATGCTTGTCATTGTAATTGCTAACCATTACCTTACTGCACTCACAGACTATGAGAAACATAGGAGGCATAGTTTTAAGACGAAAACGCTACTGAAGATGACACCGCAAAAATGACACTGGATAAGAACACAGCCAGTAGCGCTGTGACACCGCAGGTCGTGAAGCTGATTTTAGAGTGGCTTCCCACCCAGGGACCTCATCTGAGACTGCAGGGCCTTGGTAAGGCTTCCGTCTGCGCGAGCCGCCAGGTCATAGCGTCTCCATCCCCGCCCCCGAACTTCCACCTCCGATTGGTCCCATTCACGAACCCGCCCCTCGAGACCGCCCAATGAGGAAGTCTG
The DNA here is from genome assembly GCF_963924665.1 of Micromys minutus. Taxonomy (NCBI): domain Eukaryota; kingdom Metazoa; phylum Chordata; class Mammalia; order Rodentia; family Muridae; genus Micromys; species Micromys minutus. The sequence goes on from NC_137956.1 coordinate 17,178,720, forward strand.
AGTCTCAGCTCCGCCCTCCCTCCCGCAGCGTGGGCTGTGGTGCCTGAGAAGCGGGGATGGCGGCGGTGGCTGCGCGCGCCAGTGGACTGTTGCGGCTCGGGACTGCGGGAGCAGAGCGGCGGCGCTGCGGACTGCGCTGCGCTGCGCTGGTGCAAGGCTTCCTGCAACCCGGGGGCAAGGATGCGGCCCAGAAGCGGCGGGTGGCCCACTTCACTTTCCAGCCGGACCCAGAGTCCCTTCAGTATGGTGAGACCTGGCGATCTCGCCGAATCCCGGCACTACCCCTGCCTTGCCCTAGACTCTTGACTTTACCCTTCTGGTTTGGATCGGTTTGTGTTCCTGTTGCTCTTCCTGGTGACTCTTCCCTTCAGATGCAGCCCCTGGGAACTTCAAGATAGGTGAGAGGGCACTCTGCCTTCTGCGAGGGCCGGAGGGTGTAGAAGAGTTGTCCAAAGAGTGCCCTTCTTTCCCGAGTCCTATCCCTGCTTCCCCTACCAGATCTTAGGTGTTAGCTTGTCGTGGACTGAGTCGCTAACTTGAGGCAGCTGTCTGTAAAATACTTTTTAATTTTCATTTGGACGGAAGGTGGAAACCTAGGGAGTAAATACTAGAATTTGGTTTTCTCAAGGTCACAAAACAGGTTCTGCTTAAAGATGGGAAAGAATCCAGACTAATGTTTGAGCCCAATACAGAGCTCCTGCTGGGCCCAGCTGTCATTTGGCCAAGCAGTACTCCATAGAGGTGGTAGGAAAGAGCGAATGGAAGGGCACCGGGCAGTGAGCCACCTTTGCTACACTGTTTCTCCCGCAAGTTCGTTTGTTTGTTTTTGCAATCGCTTGTCATCCCAAGTCTATCTGCAGAACACCAGGAGAAAGTAAGTAAAACCTATCCTGTTTTCTTGTCTGATAGCTTCTCCCTCCTTCTCCGGGGCTGGCATTTTTTGGAAGCCCATCTTTACTTGTGAACAATAATGGAGTATTTATCGAAAGCTTGCTATTGGCAAAACTTACATTTCTCATCTCATTTAGTTCATAGGACAAGATTTGATTTCATGCAAGGCAGGTCATGTTTTAATGTTTGCTTTGCAGTTAGATAAACTGAAGCAGATAATTCAACAGTACACAGGGCATACATTCATGACACATAGCTACAAGGGTTAGAATCCAGTAAGCCGGATTTCAGACTTTCTACTCCATGGAAGGTGTTAAGACTTAAATGACAGGGTTTCCCAGGTTTGTGAAATAGTAGTATCAGAAAGATGGACAACAGTTCATTTCTCCTCCCAGCTTCCAATACTGTTTTCACAGAAAAGAAACTTTGGCCTAGTATTGGAGAAACAGAGCACATGTCTTCCTAATTCTCCTTTCCACAATTGTGAAATTACTGAAATCGGAGTGATGTCATGTCTCTAGGTTGTTACTGGAAAAACAGCACAAGCATATTACAGATAAAAGGCATAGTTTAGACAAAAAAGTAAAAATGTGATTGTGCTACTCAAGGTGAATGCTGCTCAACCTTTTAAAGTTCATCCTTCCAACTCACTGTATTTTCCCACAGTTGTAGTTTTAATACAAGTCTGTTCTGCATCAATTAGAAAAAGAATTTCCCATAATGCTGTAGAGTTTTGATGACCAGAGAGTCAGGGTCTTGAGTTTGGTCTTGTCCCCATCCCCTGAGACTTTGAAGTCCTTACTTCTGCAAGCCTCACTCAGGCTTAGGGAGTGGCACTATTAGGAGACGTGACCCTGTATGATGAAGAAGACTTTCAGCAACAAAGTCTTCCATAGTCCTACTAGGACAGCCCATTAAGCACCACTTAAAGGATCACACTGCTTTCCAAATCCAAAGCCCCCAAATCCACATTCTTCCAAACAAGCATGGCCAGGCTTATCAGCAGCTCCCGACTCCTGGTACTAACTTCTGTCATAGTTAGGGTTTTACTGCTGTGAACAGACATCATGACCAAGGCAAATCCTAATAACGATGATATTTAATTGGTTCAGAGGTTCAGTCCATTATCAAGGCAGGAACCTGGCAGCATCCAGGCAGGCGTGATGCAGAAGGAACTGAGAGTTCTACATCTTCATCTGAAGGTTGCTAGGAGAGCTTGTTCGCTTTTAGGCAGCTAGGATGAGGGTCTTAAATCCCATGCTCACAGCGACACACCTACTCAAACAATGCCACATCTACTCCAACAATGTCACACCTACTTCAACAATGCCACACCCACTTCAACAAGGCCACACCTCCAAATAGTGCTACTTCCTGGGCCTAGCAAACACAAACCATCACAGGGACTAAAGGTTCGGTGTGTAGTAAGATCATGACTGTATTCTATCCAGATCATACTATATAACCCAGAGCGTTCTAGCAGGATCACATAGACCTAGAAGGTCTTTGGATATGATTCCTTGCCAGAACAGCCATGTTCCCAGGTTAAAATTCCCCCACCCCTTTCCATTTCTGTTACAATCCCTTAAACAACAGCCTGAATATCCTTATGAAGATCTGTTGGTTTGATGACCCTTCATAATTACAGTCCTGATCATCTGTCCTTCAGCAAATGTTTATTTTGGTATCAATGCTTTCTAGTTTGCTGGTCTGTTGAACATCTCTCCTTTTTCAGCCAGTTCATTGAGCTGTCCCAATGGGGGGTGGTTGTTAGCTTTCTGTATATAAGTCTCTATGTGTCTCTTCCTTCCTTGAGTCCTGCCTTTCATGTAGAAGTTTCTCTTACTCAGATCGGACTTTTGTCAGTGTTGATGGATTCCATAATCTTTCATCACCTGTGGAAATATAGAAAAAGCCCCTTTCCCAATATAAGACATTTCCTGAATTCCATTCTGCTGTCAAACATCTTTAAGGTATACAGGCTGACCTAATTCAGTATACTGAATTAGTAGTTCTATATTCCACTGTCTTTCAGCAGATGTTGTTCCTGCCTCGTTGGTGTTCAAAAAATTCAATGTTAATAAAGCATTATCCAGTCTATTTCTGGGCATTCTTATTCCTGACTTCTGTTTACTAAGCATCTCCTTTAAGGTATGATTAGATCTTTCTATAACTGCTTGACCTATTGGATTGTATGGTATACCTGTAATATGTTTTATGCTCTAATATGTAAGAAATCATTTCATTGTAATGGAAGTGTACATGGGAGCTTTACAGTCTTAATTTGTAAGGGTATCTGCCTGATAGCCATCATTTCAACAAATGTACAGTTACAGAACCAGCCCTCTCAGAACTCAGAGCAGAAGCCCATCAAAATATATGTATTAATGGTATAATGTACAAATTTTAGTTTCCCAAATTCTACAAACTGAAACACATTCATCTGTCAAATTTCATTTCTTTGGGTATTCTTAGGGTTACTTTCAGCAGATAGTGGAACTTGATTATACAAAGAACAAGTAGGACTTCTTTTTCTCTTTTTTGTAAAGAATTTCTTCGGCTTGTTGCAAAGTAATGGAAACATTTCTCTTTAAATCTTTGTTATTAACATAATATTATTCTATGAAATTTTGAGGCTTCTAGCATATATTTTTTAAATTAATAATTAGTCAATTTCTTCATTTATTTGTGTCAGTGGACCAGGCAATCCATATGAGGTTGAATATGGGCAACGTATGACAGATAATTATCTGTTGCAGCCACATTAATAATGATGTTAACTCTGAATTATCAGGAATAAGTTCAGCAGTTTCTGTAAGCATTTTATAAGACAGGAATTAGTTTGATAGGTTCAGAAAAATCTAACAATACCCTAAGAATTGTATATAGCTCTGATTTTTGAACCAGAGCATATGGGCCTTGAATTCTTAATTTTCTAACTCATAGCCTGCCATTTTTGATTTATTTCCATCAGTATAAAATATATGAGCTTCAGAAATTGATGTCTCTTTTACTATAAGGAGTAGGATACAATTCATTCTTTTTGTGAACTAGAGTTGCTTGCTCTTTGGATACTTGTTGCTAATTTCTCCCAAAATAATTGCTATAAGCTCTTTGCCAATCTTCATTAATTACCCACAATGAGCTCATTTTCAGCATTAGTATAATGTACTATTATTTATCATGGGTCTGTTCCTGATAGTTGACAAAGTCTTCTAACTTTTACAATTAGACTAGAAACCTTTTCAGTATGTTTTTAGTTTTTTACTCCGTCTATATGCTAAGAAGGTCTATTCTAAAATCGAGCCTTCTTTCTGCATAATGAGCCCATAATGAGTAGAAGGCAAGTGTTCTTGATAATAATACAGTCACGTTTGGGATCTAGGCAGTCCACATGTGTGTCCTGCCATTTTTGCTCTGCCTGAGTCAACTCTTTTTCTGCTTCTGGTGTTTATTGTCTAGGAATGTTTAAGTGTGAATCAGACTTGTAAAGTTTGAAACAAATTACTCTTGAGTAGTTTGACCAGTAGTAGGCCATAACCAGTTAATATCTCCCAATAGTTTTTGCAAGTTATTAATAGTTTAGTTTGTAGTTTGATCTCTTCTGATCTGTATATTTTGTGGTTGAATATTTTGTTGACTTAATTTAAATCTTAGGTAGTTGATTGAACAGTCTCTGTATTTTTTTCAGGAGCAATCTGTAAACCCCAAATAGGTAAAATATTTTTTTTTTGCTTCATTAAACATTCTAGAGAGACTGTATTTGCATCAGAATCGACCAACAGGATATCATTTATGTAATGGTAAATTATGGATTGATAAAACTGTTTACAAATTATTTCTGGTGGCTGCTGTACAAAATATTAATGAAGAGTTGGATCATTCAACATTCCTTGAGGAAGGACTTTCCATTGGTATGTTTTCACAGGTGGAAGATCTATTTAAGTTGGTACTGTGTCTTAGTCAGGATTTCTATTCCTGCACAAAACATCATGATCAAGAAGCAATTTGGGGAGGAAAGGATTTATTCAGCTTACACTTCCGCATTGCTGTTCATCACCAAAGAATGTCAGGACTGGAACCCAAGCAGGTCAGGAAGCAGGAGCTGATGCAGAGGCCATGGAGGGATTTTGCTTATTGCTTACTGGCTTGCTTTCTTCTAGAACCCAGGTCTACCAGATCAGTGATGGCCCCACCCACAATGGGCTGGGCCCTCCCCCCTTGATCACTAGTTGAGAAAATGCCTTACAGCTGGATCTCATGGAGACGTTTTCTCAACTGAGGCTACTTTCTCTGTGATAACTCCAGCTTGTGTCAAGTTGACACAGAACCAGCCAGTACATACTGTAAAACTTATCTGACTCTACCTTGCTTTAGAAAGGGAATGAAGCAGTCTTTAAAGTGATTATTATTAGGTTTTTAAAAGTGATTATTATTAGGTCATATTATTAGGTCATCTTTTTTGTAATAGAGAAGGCAAGAGGATTCCAGTCTGTAATGGACTTATAGGTTTGATCACTTTATTTCTAGCCCTTAGATCAGTCAACATCTTCGAACCTCCAGATTTATCTTATATGACAAATGCAGATGATTCCAAGGACTTATAGACTGTTTTATATATTGAGCTTCCAGCTGCTGTTATACCTGCTGCTCAAGTTCTTGTATTTTTTTTTTTTCTTTCCCATTCAAAGTCCATTGCTCTGACTGACATATTCTGGTCAGTTAACCATTTTAAAGGTAGGGCTATTAGTTTCCCAGTACCTCCAGAACTTCTTGTCATATCAAGTGTAGCTGCTTTGCCCTTGTGTGATGGGCTCCTTGTGGTTATTGCCAGAGTAGTGTCGCCTTCCGCAGCATGTATTAGATATCCAGTACCGAGTTTAGTTTTCTCTAGTTGTTCCATGGATTGCTGAGAGGCGTTATCTGGCTCTTGTTTGTTGCCTGGGTATGAATGAATCTCCTTGGGAGTTTTCTGTATTTAAGCAGTTATCTCGTGGGGAGTTTCCCATTGGTAAGGGATTACCTCACTTGTCTTTTGCTGATTTGCATTAATTAGTCCAATTGGATCCTTACCACGCCTTCTACAAATCCTGGAAGTCCTCTGTACATTTTTGTAGATTTCACTGCGTTCATCTGTGCTGTGGGAACCTAGTAATATGATCCATGTAGTTATTGGTTCCCAGTGGCTGGGTACTAGAATAAGTGTCTGTAGGTAGGTGAAAGAGGAGCTATGTACCAACATGGAGTGGAAACTGACTACTGCCTCCTTGATGGACATCACCTTGCAGATTTTCCACAATGGTCCCGTATGTTAGATATCACTGGTTTTGCTTTGATAGAGGGGGAGACCGGATTATCAGTATCTTAAGCAGCTTTCACTAAGTCATATGGGGAATAAATAACGGAACAGACTTCAGACAAGGCCTGACTTAGGCTTATGTGCACTGCCTGCATTACAGAGTTACACATTACATTCCGGCCTCTTTTTGTTCCACAGTCCTGTAGCTGTGCGCATGTGTGAGCTTGTGCGCTAATCTATTCCACACATCCGTCCTCCTGGAATTTGAAGTCTGGACAGAGAATAGCAACCAGACTCATAATTAAGCCAATGCCAAATATAGTAAACGACCCTCAAATATTGTTCCAGTGCTAAGAAAGGATAATAAGACAGATCAGTCTTATCAGCTATGATGTTTAGCCAAGGTTTTAGAAGGATGCCCAGAGGTGTGAGAGGGGACTTCTGGCTGGAGGGTTCTTGTGTGTAGGTTCTGCTTACATAATAGAACTGAGAGACAGACTACTCAGTGGTGTGTGGGCCAGTGATGCCAGCAAGGCCTCATGGATGTGCACAGAGTGGGGCTTATTCCAGTGTGGTTGGGGGTCTTTGTAGGACTTTCTCTAGAGAGTCATGATGTGGTTTGCTTTGTAGGACTCTGGCTGCTGGGGAACTCACTCTCCTGACCAAGGTGGCTTTGAATTCAGAGATCCCACCGGTTCTGCCTCCCCAGTGCTGGGATTAAAAACCTGGCTGTGACAAGGACTTGCCTGTACTCCCGTTTCTGGGGGTGGAGACAGAAAGGATTTAGGGATATGTAGCTAGTCTAGCCAATAAGCTCTCAGTTCAATGAGGGACCCTAAAAACCAAAGTGGATTTGGGTATGTTTGCACGTGCCTTTATTTTCAACTCTTGGAAGCTTCGAGTTTGAGGCCAGCTGATTGATCTATGTGTTGAATTCCAGATCAGTCAGGGTCACAAGGTGTCAATAAAACAAAACAAAACCAAAACCAAACAAACAAAAGAAGGAAGCAATAAAGCAAAACATCAGCTGTTGACCCCTGGCTTTCATAGACACCACACAGGCACAGTTGTATTTAGACTCTTTGACCTTATTTTGTTGTTAGTTTTTGTTGCTGGCGATTGAAGCCAAGCAGGCCTGCTGGGCAAGCTTTCTGTCACTGAGCAATAATCAAGCCCTGTCAGTGACATTATAGTACAAACTGTGAGTGTATACACGTGTGCTTGCATTTGAGTGTGGACCCCCTCCCCCGTGTGTGTGTGTGTGTGTGTGTGTGTGTGTGTGTCCGTCCAGTTTTGGGTTCTCTCAAATCTTAAGGTTGTGGGTAGATATTTGGGATGTTTTAATGGGAATTAGAAAAGGATAAGCGTACACAGCAGACAGGCAAATAGAGGGCAGATCCAGAAGAACAGAGTGCCTGGAGAAGAGTGATCTCAAGTTCGAGGCCAGCTACACACTGAGACTATAAAACAAAGTTGTAACTGTGAGCAAAATGGTTTCTTCTATACCATCTATGTTTCAGCTTTAAAAAGACTTGAAAGTAGATGTTGCTGTATTATAATTTATAACTTGGGATAGTACTAAAAATTACTCCAACCTTAAACTTTGTAACATTTGGCAAAAATATCCACTAGTGAAAATATAATTGGTGTGCTGACACAGAAACACTTGTAAATTATTTCCCATAAGGAGAGAATGTCAAGAATACATTCACCAGGGAGCTCCTTTCATAGCCCTGGATGGCCTTGAACTCCCAATCCTCCTGCCTCAGTTTTGTACCACTTTGCTCCTTTTCTAGTAAAGCCTTGCTGAGCAGCAGTGTGATGATGAGAACCGGAGGGCTGGGGCAGAGCTCAGAGGTGGAGCGCTTGGGCAGCATATGGGTTTGGTCTTTAGCTCTGGGAAAAGAAAAGGTCTTGTGGGGACATTTGCCTTCAAATGGTCAGCAAAACTGAAGTGGAAACAAGCTTAGCTCTTAAGGTGTTCCTATCCTCCTGAGGCTCTCAGCTATGAAAATCCTAGTAAGCAAAAACATCTTATGACATGTATGAAGCCAGAGAGAGTGGGTATGTCATTAAGAAAAAGGTTTATCCTACACTGTTATGTTTTCTTCCACCAAAAACTGAAGAGCATAGATAGGTCTTTTAGCTCAGCTCAGCTGCTGATTTGAAGCCTAGGGGGATTGCTTCAATCAGATTGGCCCATGGGCAGCCCGAGGGAGTATATTTTGATTGTTAATTGCTGTGGAAGGTTGAATAGGTCCAGCTTGTGAAGGAAACCAGAGAATAAGGTAGTAAGCAGCTTTCTCTCTGCTTCCTGACCCAGCTTCAATTCTTGTCCTGACTTCCCTCAGTGGTGAGCTACACATAACCTGTACAACTAAATAAACATTTTCCTCCCTAAGTCACTTTTGGTCATGTTGTTTATCATAGCAACAGTAAAGCAAACTAGAACAATAGGGTAGAGAGAGATTTAACTATTTAACTAGAGGAAGGTAACTATTGAATGAAACAGCTGTAGTCTGAAGAAAAATTATGGAGTCTGAACATGGCTGATATCACAATACTTTCTGAATGAGTTCTTATAAAAAATTATTTCTTTTTATGTGCATTGATGGTTTTTCTGAACATGTGTCTGTGTGAGGGTGTTAGATCCTCTGGAATAGGAGTTCCAGACAGTTGTGAGCCACCATGTGGGTGCTGAGAATGGAACCTGAGTCCTTTGGAAGAGCAGCCAGTGCTCTTAACTACAGAGCCATCTCTCCAGCCCCTGAATGGATTCGTATTGTCTTCAGAACCAAGAGTATAGACAGGACATTATTCTGGGTGCAGAGAGAAGGAAGGTGTTCTGACAGGGGACTGCCAAGGCCTGGGGCTGGGGCGTGGAGCAGTATTGATGCAGCCAAGAGACTCCTGAGGTCAGGCTGAGAGAACAATGGAAGGCTTAAAGATGGCAGAGGTCAGAGCTCCCTGAGGAGTCTGGTGGACTAAGGAAGAGGAGGAAAGGGTGAGGGACCAGCCCTTCATGGCCAGGTCTGAAGCCAACAGCAGGAGCTGCTATGACCCATGCTAGCTATTAGGGTGTGCCTAGAGGGACAATGGCCAGAGTGGGGGCAGGAGTTGGAGACAGATACAGTGTTAACGTCAGGACGGACTGTTTATCAGAAGTCTCATGTGAAGCTTGTCTGTGTTCTAAAGGCTGTTGAGAGGAGTTGGCCTGAAGTTCCAGTGATTGTGGGCGTCGGCCAGCATTTAGTTTGTTCAAAGCTCCGAAGTCATGCTTATTCTTAATTTGTAACATTAGGAATTCTGTCTGTAAAAGCTGTTGATGAACTTGAGAGGGTCAGGAACAAATCTGGATCTAATGATTGACAGCTAGCTTCCCCTCTGCATTTAGGGATAAAATGCAGTCATCCCAAAGACTGTTTATGGACACAGGCATCGTTCTGCTTAGATTGTAAGCAGTGTGGAGTCTGCCATGTTTATGAAAGAGACTATAGTATTCTCCCAGCACTAATGGTCGGTCTGCACATCAGAGTTTATCATTAGCCTTCCTTACTGTTTCCTGGGCTATGGGCATTTGTTACTGTCATCACTGACCACGTGTGCTCTTTATACCTTTGGTTCATAACACCTGTCTAGGGTACTCCCTTCCAACACTGACTCCCCTCACTCCTTTTCTACTGAAAGTTGTAGCTTTTGTCTACAGACACGTCACCATTTGGTCCTGTCTCTCCATTTGCTTACTTTTCTAGGCATTGTTTAGCAACTTAGGGTTTACTTCATCCACCCACATGGAGGCTTACTGTGTTCCTATTTTTTATAGATCTGGGATCTCTACAGATCGTTTGGTAAATTCCTGTGGTAGATTCTGTGATTTTTTTTCTTACTTTGCCCTTTTATTTTATTTTCAAAAACCCTGTTATAACAACTGTTAAGAAACTGGTCATTTCCCCCCGTATGTTACTAGTTTTGATCTAGTATCACTTTGCTTTTCACAGGGCAAACTCAGAAAATGAACCTCTTCCAGTCAATAACAAGTGCCTTGGATAACTCATTGGCCAAAGACCCTACTGCAGGTAAACTTTGCATGCATGTGGCTTTGTTCCTTCTAGAATTGGACACCTAAGCAGATCATCAAAGGGTCTACTTGCAGTAATAACCCTTGGTTATACCATTCATTTCTGATACATCGCATCTGTCTTTGCTAACTTGCCCTTCACATTACATATGGCCCCCTTATTATATGTTGCTTTCTGACTGATACCTGTCGGCTACTCCCATTAGCTTAGTGTGTAGGAAAAACCAGAAAATGTTGCTTTCTGTAGATATTTAGATAGAGCATAAAGATTAGATTTGCATGCATTTTGGTTGTTTTTACATTGAACTTGTTAATATATTTTGGAAATAATAATTTTAGTATTTTTGTTCTTAAAATCAGTTTTTAAGTTGCCATACAGAGCAGTGGAATTTACTATGGCCCTGTCATACGTAGGTGTCATAGTTTGTCATGATGTGTCTCCTCCTCACCCACTTTCCCCTTGTTTACTTCCCACCCTTAGGTTGTCCCATCCTGTCTTTAATGCTGAATTTTATCCTCTCTTTATCCTCCTCTTCCTTCCCTTAAGATGTGTTTCAATCCTCTCATGATAACCTCTCTGGTCACATACATACACATACACACACACACACACACATACACATGTGCACACACCTAGGTTCTATATATGAGAGAAAGCCAGTGGTATTTACTCTATCTTTCTGAGTCTGGTTTATTTGAACCAATGTAATGATTTCTGGTTCCACCCATTTTCCAGCCAGTGTCATGATTTCATTTTTCCTTGTGGCTGAGAAAAATTTGCTAGTCTATGTGTAGCACATCTTTGCAACAATTTTATCAGTAATTTAATTTTTAAAATTATTTTATGTTTGGTTATGTATATGTTCTTAATGCTTGGTTGACTTTGTATATACATACATAATTACGTGTGTGTATGTATATGTATGTATGTCTGTATGTGTGTGTATACACATATATGTATTATATATACACAGGATTATGTGTATTTATTTATGCATATATTAAAATTTGTGTAAACAGGTATATATGTATGTATGTATATATATATATATACACACACACACACACACCACTCTTGTATTACTCAGACATGAATATATATATAATTTCAAATCTAAATATTTAAGTTCCTTATTTTTCATGACTTAATATTTGGGGCTTACTAAGTATATTCTTTGAACAATCATTTTTCAGTAATATTTGGTGAAGATGTTGCCTTTGGTGGAGTCTTCCGATGCACTGTTGGTTTACGAGACAAGTATGGTAAGTTATTAGCTGTGTAAACAGCATTCAGTAGAATATTTACTCAAGACATGTCTGTAACATTGTCTGGTTGGTTTCCTTTTATTTTGGTGACATCCTACAGAGAGTTCTCTGGCCTGAGTTCTTCCAAATCCGTTTTAGCTGGAATCTTCTAATGTGGTTTATTCTATTTGTGCCACAGATTGCAAAATGCCAAAATAATTCATAACATGGATTGTCACAATGTTCATCTATCCAAGGACTTCTTTCTCTTGCCACTCACTGTAGTCAAGCTGAGTCCTGTTGTCTCAAACTCAAGATTCTGCCATGGGTCTATGTTAGTAAGAGTGGATGGATCTTTGGTTGTTGTTGGCAGTTGTTGTGGTTTGAATCTGCTTGGCCCAGAGAGTGGCACTGTTAGGAGGTGAGGCCTTGTTGAAGGGAGTGTGCCACTGTAGGGATGGGCTCTGAGACCCAGTTGGATCAAGATGTAGAACTCTCAGCTCCTTCTCCAGCACGCTGTCTGCCTGGACGCTGCCGTGCCTTCCACCTTGATGATAATGGACTGAACGTCTGAACCTGTAAGCCAGCCCCAATGAAATGTTGTCCTTTAGAAGAGTTGCCTTGGTCATGGTGTCTCTTCATGGCAGTGGAAACCCCAACTAAGACATTGGTGGACATTTAATTTGTATTACAGCATTGCTTTACATGGTTGTGGAGATCTGGCCAGTCTGTAGGGAAGCTCAGGCAGGATTCCTATGGTTCAGTCTTAGTTTCCTTTGGGAAACCTCAGACTTAAAACCTGGGGATGACCAAAAAATGCCCACTCTGTGCTGTGAAATACTCTCTGCTTAGAGGATTTAGAGCTATGGACTTAAAAGTTCTTCATAGCTAATGGGCATCTCTGAAGCAGCGTCTAGATAGACCTGTGTTTGAGTAAATGTAACAGCACTGTGGCCTGCCCAAGTTGGTGATGTAGTCCACCAGCCTGTAGCCCCTTCTCTGAGTCTTTGTACACAGCCAGTCTGTGTCTCTTGCCTTTCTCCATGCCAGTTTCATTGTCTTTACACTCAGAGGTAGAGCCGTCTGAGCTTGCTCTGATTCTAACAATGCTCGCCCGTCTGACTTGCTAATGAATGTGTTTCTGCTCTCACTGCTAACGATCCCTTTCCAGTGCCCCATGCTTTATTTCTTCATTCACTCTCCCCTAATCTCAGAGCACAAAGCAGGTACATTCAGGCTTAGGAGAAGTTGATGTCAGTCATCTGCCAGTGGCCTCTGCCCCGAATGCTCAGGTACGTTCTGAATGGGCAGCAAGGGCGGTTAAGAGCTTTAACACAATTATTGTGTTTCCCTATTGCAGCGTTCCTGAGGTCCGGGGTATCGAGTTCCATGTGGTGTACTGAGAACAATCAGCATGGTTCTTTTTTTTTCTGCCTCTGATAAGCAAGGTTCCAGTCCTCTGTTTCCTCCCAGCTGTGTGTTATGTGAACCTTTGAGGGGCGGAAGAAGTTGGTTAAAAGGCTGTCTTCTGTACTGCCTGTTTTTAGAAACTTTTAAATCTTTAGGGAAAAAAAGAGAAACTTTTTATATGTTTGATCTTAGAGAGACCAGTGTACATTGTATACTGTTTCAGGAAGTTAGGAAAACATAGAAGAAAGAGTCAACATTGCTCAGGGATTTCCAGAGAGAATCACTGGGCACATCTGAATATCTGCACCTCTGGAGCATATCTGAATAGGTTTGTGTATATTCATATTTAAAAGGCAGAATTACCCTTCGTACAACTTGGTGTTTTCTTTGTGTGGCGCAGCCGCAGAGGAGAGTTTTTCTGGCTCCTCCCACAAGGTCACATGTGTGATTCTTTACTGAGTTCATTCTGTCTGGGACCTTAAGGAATGGGGCAGAAACAGTCTAATGCTTTAGACCACCTTACTTCAGTTGCAGTGTGCTTTTATACATGGATGTAACAAAGAAAGCAGTGAGCTAAGTCAGGTTGTTTGAGGTCATAAAATAACGATCAGAAAGACATGTAAATAAACACCAGTAAGCACATGACTAGATATTAAAAAAGCAGCCATTCCCAAGGACTATCTCAGGACCGACACATTGGTACATGGTTGCCTGGTGCGTACTATAGATTATATTCGGGAAGCACAAAGGCCGAGACCAGGTCCGGGTCCGTGGCTTTCACCTGTACATCTCTAGCTGCAGTACTGTGTCATCAGCGTGAAGGAGCCGTGAGGGTCGGCGTACGAATCTCAAACGGTCTGGCCTGATGAAGATGGACAGTTAAGTTACTTGCTCTGTGACCAAGTTCATTTTTTAGAACTAAAGGGTAATGTGGATGCTGGAGAGAATATGTGAAGATAGGTTTTTCTTACACCTACAGAAATATTTTTGGTTCATGGCACGAAAAAGAAAAAAATAAGAACAAAACACCCCCCCCCCAAAAAAAACAAAAGCAAAAAAAAAAAAAAAAAAAAACAAAACAAAAAAAGGAAAGAGACAAAACCCACAAAACTCAAATAAATACTTTAAAAAATAATCTCTGCTCTTCCGAGTGTATTCCAGGAATCTTCCGGTTTCACATAAACATGTTTGCTTACCACCATTATTTGAGGAAGTTAGAATAATTTATACAAACTAAAAATATTGTAATAATATAGTTGGAGACGCTTGTTTTTTATGATGTGCTGACTATTGGTTTTCAACAGCTCGACACAAGCTAGAGTCATCTGAGAGACAACTATCTAACTGTCCTGTGGACACACCCGTGGGGCATCTTCTTGACTAATGATCTGTATGGGAGGGTGAAACCCACAGTGGGCCGTGCCATCCGTGGGCGGGTGGTCCTGGTTCGTGTAAGAAAGCAAGTGGAGCAGGTGACGGAGACAAACTACTAGTCACTCCATGGTCTGTGCCTCAGTTCTTGCCTCCTGGTTTGAGCCTTGAGACTCTGCCCTGACTGCCCTTCATGCATACATTAATTAAGCTGTAAGGTGAAATAATCCCTTCCTCTCCAAGTTCCTTTGGTCACAGTGTTTTATCATCACATAATAGAAAGCAGACCGAGTTACCCAGGCTTCCTGTTCTGGGAAGCCTTGTGTGTATGGTGCAGGAAGGCTCATGGCCAGTAGGTGGCAGCCTGTGCTTTTCAATGAGTGCTGAGCCTTGTACTGGTGTGGAACTGTGGCCAAGGGTTTTGCATCCATCAGGAGGTAAAGACTGAAGTTGTGCAGGTTTACAGATGTAGTGTTGGAAAGCTGGACACTGCTTCGTATTACTGTGAAAGAGATGCATGATTAGAGGCCACGCTAAACCAAAAGGATGAATGGAAATCTAAAAGCATCAAACTGTTTCTTTTTCTCTTCCCTGCCCTTTGATAGAACAACCTGAGTGCCTTGGAAATGAAAAGCAATAGCATGTTCTGTCCCTAGCAACTCATTGTGTACTAAACGGCAGCTTTAAGTGCCATGGGCGCTGAGATTTGTCTCAGAGCATCATCGGATGGAGCTAGCACACTTCCAGGGAAGCAAGGGTCAAGAGAGTGGTTTGTGGGGACAGTGTTTTCTCCTGTTGAAGGTCACTTGCATATGCATGGTCTCCTTTGACCTTGTGTGCGAGGTGCGTGTCTTTCACGAGACTGCTGTATGCATCTATAATTTTTTTTCCTTTAAAAATCTCTTTGTTCAGTTAGCACACAAAATAACAGGCTTCTTAATGGTGGCATTTTCACACATATCCAGCCTTGGGTGATTCTGTCTCCACCTTTTCCGGCCTCCCCATTTCCCTGTCCTTGAATCCTCACTGTGTACCCCGTGTCTTCTATTACATTCCTTACCTATCCCAAGCTATCCCCCACCCTTACCCCTCATGGCTCACTTTCCAGTTTCCGCTCCTGAAGCTGTGGTCTGCACGGCACTGCTCTGCACCGCTCCACATACGGCTGCACTGTGCTTCTTACACTCCCTTTGGCCCAGACACTGCAGCAAACTTAGGTGAGAAAGAGAACTTGAAGGAGTCTCACGCCCGGCCGACGTCTGCCTTTTCTCAGGCGCTGGGGATTTTTCCATTACAGCATCCATTCCTTCATCCATGTGAGGCTACCATAGCAGCTCGAGAGAGCTAACATAACCACTTAGCTGTTTTCCTCTCTAAACACCAATGCAGTCGTATGACCAGACACTTTAGGATGTCGACGTTGGGAGGGAGAAGGAGGGCAATGGTGAACAAAAGAGAGAGTTCATGTGCCTGCGTTTGTGAGTTGACCTTTGGCGTCTGTCCTCACTGGTAGGGTGGAGACCCCATGGACTATTCAGGCAATTCTTTCTGCTTTCTTCTGGTCCCCCTCATGTGTTGCTCTCTGGATGACCATAGGCACTGTTGAATGTTATTTTAAGAAGTGTCTTTTCAAGATTAGTTCCAGACCTGAGAGGCATATGCATCGCTTTTTGACAGGTCTCCAGCGTTTTTCTGAACAATGACATCGATATCGTCAGCATAGCAAATGGCCCTCTGCTATCCAGCCCTACTGTCCAAAGGCTGGTCAAGCTGATGGCTTTGCTTTTGGACTCAGCGTCAGACCTGCACTGAGGGGCAGCAGTTGGTGAGGTGAGGGTTTGGTGTCTAGAAAACTGAAGCTCATTTTTTGCTAAAGAAAACACCTTATTAAAAACACACAAAAAAAATCTTTGGAGAAACGGAATACATGATTTGTTCATTCTGTTGAGCTGTGCGTGTGGTTTTTTTTTTTTTTATCAAATTCTTATTTTTTTTGTTTGTTCATTTGGTGGGATTACCTTCAGAAATGAGATGAAATCTCATTTCTTAATCCGTGCTTAATTTATATTGACTTGCTTATTTGCTTTGTCGATTTTTTAAAAAATCACTTTTTATTACACTTTAGAATCTACTAAAATTCAAGTTGTCAGAAGTAGCCACCTTATTTTAATCTCTCAAAGGTTAACTGAGTGTGCTCTCTTAGCGGCATTTCTGAACAATGGTTCAACAAACGGCATTTAAGAGGATGAGCTAGTTAGTGTTTTATAAGGTATCAGAGTTGGAGAGAAAAGAAGGCTGTGTGTAGTCCAGAGAGTCTTGGCTCATTAGTACTGAGGCTGAGAAGCCTTAGTCTGTCTGTTCATCTCTCACAAAAAGCCACAGAATGGAAGCTCTGAGAGGTTAGCCATCCGGAGTGACCAGTGCCAATCAGAGCAGCAGCTCCTTTCTATAAAGAAGTTAAAAATGTAAAAGTGTGTTTTTAGCCCAGGGTGGTGTCACACACCATTAATCCCAGAAGGCAGAGTTGAGGCAGGCAGATCATTATGAGTTTGAGGCCAGTGTGGTATACATCCTAAGTCTGAGGCCAGCCAAGGTTGTACAGCGAGCTGCTCTCCCCCCAGCTCCCCTCCCCCACATGGGTAAGAGAGAAAGAAACACAAAGAGTTCTGGAGCTAGAGGACGTATATGTATGTACGTCAGCTTAGTTGACAGAGTGCTTGTCTAACATGCAGGAACCCTGAATTCAATCCCCAGAACTTGAGAAACCCATCTCAGCACAGGAGGCAGAGGCAGGAGGATCAAGAGGTTAAAGCCACTTATGAATTTGAGGCCCACCTGGTATACCCAAGCAAAACTGGAAGAGAGAAAGAGGAATTCTAATTCAGCAAAGCCCAAAGCTTTTGACTTATGTGTGGAGTAAGGACCAGCTATTGGAAGTTCATCTTAAAATGTTTGAGAACTCTGTGCTTTTCTCCCAAACAGCTTCTAGAGCATTAAGTCATTCTGCTGGAAGCTGGTACTTTCCCTCTTTTCTTCCTCCCTAATTGGTTAAACACTAAATGTTAGAGCTGCAGACAGGTGTTCTTTTTGACATTTTAAGCAGAATGTGATGTCCTTATGCCAGCTTTCCTCAGCCTTATTTGACGGTGGCACAGTTTTAAACTTTTCCAGTGTTGAGTGTGAGCAGGAGCTTAGGAGATAGACTGAGATCAGCCTGATCAGGTAGTGAGCGTCCGTAGCACAATGCTGACTCAGCTCTCTTTAAACTTGACCATTTAGAAGTAGGGAACTGAGGCTTTGTATTTTTATGAAAAGCCACATGTTAAATGGTAAAAGTTTTTTTTTACATTTTCAAGTATGACTTGCCTTGGCTGTGATGATGTCACATATCTTTTGAGGGATGGATTTCCTATAGTAATCTCTCAGACCTGGACCCCATGCCTCCTCTGCATGTCTTTCTTCATGATGATCCCTTTTAATCGATGGAAGTATTGTTTGTTACTTTGTAGTATAGTATGCTCTAAGTATTTTTGTTTATTCCACTTTTAAAAAAACTTTCTATGTATGCAGAGTTGTTTGACTCATCTAGTCTTTGGTGTAAAACTTTTCCACATTACTGTTCACTTTATCACAGATCACTGGGGAACGTTTGATGTGTTTCCTTTAGTGAAGAGTAAAAATATAGGCTTTAAACATTAGATAAAGCCGGGGATAGACATTTACCTAGGAAGAGTGAGGCCCTGGGATGAAATCTCAGCACCACAGACAAACAAGAGCAAATGAATGAAAACAGCACAAATACATTGATTTCTTTCTTTCTTTTTCTTATTTGTTTTTAAAGCAGGTCTCACTATGTAGCCCTGACGAGCTCAGAGTGCCCTATGTAGACCAGGCTGGCCTCTAACTCATGGAGACCCACCTGCCTCTGCTTCCTGAGTGCTGGGATTAAAGATGTACCCCAACATACATGGCATATTTTAAGGGAGATTTAACATAAAATAACAATCACCAAAAGACAAATTCTATTCATCTGAAGAGTTCAGAACTACCCAGCGAATGCCACATGACCGCCTGCCATCCCTGGGTTTGGCTGACCTTCGCATGAAGACTAGAAGGTCGTGGCCTTAGCTGCCCTTCAGTATTTTGCACTTTAGCTCAGCTGCAGTAATTATGTATCTACAGCCACAAGAGCCCCTCTAGAAGGGACTCTTAGAAATTTAGAAATGGGACTGTGACCACTTTGAGACTTTTGTAGTTTGTGAATTCAACACATTTAAACAAACAAACAGTGAGGCGGTGAGAGAGGTGGCCCATTGGGTAAGAGCACTTGTTGCTCTTCCAGAGGACCCAAGTTTGGTTGCCAGCACTGATGTTGGATGGCTCACAACTGCTTTTCACTCAAGCCTCAGAATCTGATGTCCACTTCTGGCCTGAGAGAATACTCATGCATCTCTGGAAACACACACTTTATTATTATTATTATTATTATTATTATTATTATTATTATTAATTATTATTATTATCATTATCACCTCTGGAAACACATTATTATTATTATTATTATTATTATCATCATCATTAGCACCTTTGGAAACACACACATTATTATTATTTATTTTTTTAAAGTACTTTTTTTTGGTTGATTCTTCACCCTTTTGATGTTCACACCATGATCCTGGCCATGCTTGGGAGAGTCCAACACTCAGTTTCTGCGCCTGCTCCGTTCAACTGTTGACGGTTGTTGATGTATCTTGTCATCATCATCTTCCTCCTTTTTAAAGTAAAACCATGGGTGTTGAAGAATTACAAACAGACTTGTGGTCACTGCTGACTTGGAGATTTAAAGATCAGCTTAGATGGGGTTAGGGTAGTTACAAAAGTAGACTACCCTATAGCATTGTGGGTCCCTTAGTTTCAGTTGCTCAGGTTTCTTCGGGGATTACCAATTTAATGATTTATTAAATTTATTAAGGATCGTCAGGCAGTGAAGGAGTATGATTAACAAAAGCTCATCTAGACTTCTGGATCATGAGGATGAAGAGGCTGGATACGAAGGTCTTTTTTTTTTTTTTTTTTCCTGGAATGGTTCGGATTAGCCTTTAGCATCTCTGTATGCCCAGATTCTTTCACCCTCTTTTGTTCAACTTGAAACAAATCGTCATTGCTGAGTTCTTTCAAGGATGTTTTTCCCCCAGTAGAAGCTGTATGCATGACAACTGTAGCCACTTCAGGGCGGCTTGACCTGGAGCTGATATTGTCACTTACACAGTCACTTCAGGAATCTTAATGTACAGGTCATTATAGCGAACAGGGAGGCACATTCTCTGCCTCTAATCCTAGCTTGGGATTTCGTTGCTTAGTGTGTGTAATACAGCTCTAAGATCACATAGTAATGATTATTAAATTCACTAGGAAAAAGTCATTCTCTACCCAGACTAGGCGTAGCCAGTAAAAACAAACCTTGCATGGAAGGGACAGACAGCATGAATGTCATTTGCCAGGTATTTGCTGAGTGAGACTCCTTTGTGAGAGCTACAGAAGTCTGGAGAACATTGGCTTTGTTTTCTGTTCCCATTTAAATAGATGGGGGTTTCTCACTTGCTTTGATTGGCAGGGTTGATGAAGATCAGTTAGGTAAAAGTTGGCAAATGTCATGAGCTGAGAAGTCACTTGGGAAGCTTGCTGGACCGAAAGTTTTCAGTTTCCTGGTGAGCAGCTACACCCAAAAGCAGCATTAGCCATGCAGTGCGTGACCTTCTCTGTGGCACCCTGCCACCCCTTCCCACAGGTCCTCTGGCCCCCAGCCAGAAGCAGTGGCGTCTGGCCAGACATAAATTAGCCAAAGGATTCTTATTCTGTAGTTCTGGCTCCTGGAAGCACAAGTGTCTTTAGTAATAAGGAATTTCTGTTCATTTTTCTGGGCAGGCTGCTCATTTAACCCATCTTCTTCTTTTCTGGTCTTTGTTAGTGGGGAGTCCAGTAGAAACAAAGAAGAAACGCGTGTCTGAGCCAGAAGGGAAGACACCCCCAGCACTGGACTCTCAATTAGACTAGGTTTCTTCTATATTGAACTTTAGTGTTTGTTTTAGAAAAAGTGGGAGTTCACCAAGTTCAGGAGGAAACTTTAAATCACTGTAGGAACATATTAATTTTCTAATTAAAACAAGAAACAGAGCATACTGCATGCCCCAAATCCATTGTGCTTATTTGAATTGAAATTAAACAATAGGATGGTATATCTGTTTCTCTCTTCCCCCTTTCTTTGTCTCCTTCCCTCTCTTCCTCCTCTTTTCCTCCCTTTCACAGGGTCCCAGGTGGCCTCAATCTTGCGATCCTCCTGCCTCTGTCGCCTCAGTGCTGGGATTACAGGTTCGTACATTGTATTGGTCTACTTTCCTTGTGTTAAATAAATATTCAGTGGAGGTTCTGTCCACGGAATACTTTTAATCACTCTGTCTGTATATACCAGTGAATATTGTAGCCCTTTGCTGCCTTGGCCACAGAGTATGTTTACAGGGTATGACTACATTAAAAGAGAAATGCTTGCTAGTGCTGTCTTAGCTGTGTTCTCTTTAATGGCTTCCTTCACCACACAGGATGCTGAAGGTACATTCTGAGGATCCCATCTGTTGGGAGGCTCTGACCTACATACCCTGTCTTGATTGCTCCCAGAGACTCCTAAGCAACTCTAGAACTGAAGAATTCCAATGCTTGGTTGTTCTTCCGTTCTCACCAGTTATCTCGATTGGCTGTGTGGGTAGCAGATGTTTTTCCTTAGAGCGTGAAGTAGGAGAAGAAGGCAGCTCACTACTCCGAGTTAGCTCCCATTGTAGTTAAAGACGTTAGCAAAGTAAACCTTGTTCCCGGTTTTCTCAGCCTAAGGATGCTTACTCCCCAGTCTTCATTAACAAAGGAAGAAACAGTCAAGTCAGACTGCATGGCTCTTTGAAACTGCCTTCAAAGGACAGTGCCATGACTCTGGTTATGGTGTCCACCTCTTGTTGTACATGGAGGGGTCCAGGGAAGCATGGATCACGGGACAGTTATTGGCACCAGGGTCTGTTTCCCATGTGACTTCCATAGGGTTTGATGCACCATGATTTACCTGCTCAACTTTATTTGCAGATCTCCTTCTGGTATTAGTAGTGTCTGTTTAGGTGGTTAATTTCTGATGAACTGTGAAGGGATGAGGTCCAATAGTTAGGACACAGTGTAGTCTCTTCTTTCCAGACCACAGGGAGTCAGTCTTTCTCAGTTGACTCTAACGAAGGCTTGGTGTCCTGCCTTGCCTTACTCTTCTTGCCTTTTC
The DNA here is from genome assembly GCF_963924665.1 of Micromys minutus. Lineage (NCBI taxonomy): Eukaryota > Metazoa > Chordata > Mammalia > Rodentia > Muridae > Micromys > Micromys minutus. Next base: position 17,200,323 of record NC_137956.1, read on the forward strand.
CAAGAGTACTGTCCATCTTCTAGGAAGAAGGGAGATAGGAGGTGTTTTTGGTTGTGTAGTGATATAGGCCTCTAAGGTCCCTGCCTTCACTCGAATTGAATTTTCAGGGCTGCTTGAGGGGGACTTGTGGCTTCTGTAATTCTCCGGTATCACTTTTTGAGTAGTCAGATCTCAGGGACAACAGGCCTTCTGGGGACCTGCAAGTTCAACACATGCCCTCTGGCGTTTGTTTCTGGCAGGAGCAAGGTTCCTGAACTTCTGCTGTATAGCCACTTTGAAACCCTTACTGCCTGGCAACTCTGTTTTGTTTATTTGGGCCTGTTTTATAGTATTTGAAGAACTGGAAGGTTGCCACTCAAAATAATCTCTGGTTTCCTTCACACATGTGCTATGACTGTTGGACTGTTGACCACAAGTTATGAAGAAATAACAAGGCAGAGATGGGCAGTACACACAGTAGAGAAAGGCTGTCATGCACTGGTCCCATTGGTACTTTGACTAGTGGTCATGAGACATATACTGTGCGAGTTTTTTAACAGGCTGGAAAAAATATGACTAAACTTGGTCTAGGCCGATGTACTTCAGTGGAGTTGCCTTCCTGGTTTAAGGGCCAGTTTATCAAGATCAAGAATTTGTTGGTGTTGCCATCCAAGGAGAGCAGATGCCTATGGTTGCTTATGTTCATAAATGGCGTAAATATCCAGTACAGGTCTGCGCAGAGAGCTCCAGTTCTGCTGAGTGCCGCTCCCTGGTTTTGCCCACGTTCAGCATCACTGATGCCTGTCGTCACTCAGAGACGCTGAGTTCCTTGAAGGAGTAGGATGCGGTATTGCAGTCTGAAGATGTCTTTAGGTCGTTCACATACGTAGCCAAAACTGAGAACCAATGCCCCAGAGGGTACCTACATTTTAAGATGTTCTTTCTTTTTTTAATTAGATACTCTCTGTATTTACATTTGAAATGTTAACCCCTTCTCCCACCCTGCTCCCATCCTCCCTCCCCCTCCACTTGTGTTCAGGAAGGTGCACTCACTCCTAATCACCCTCTCCACCCCAGTGCCTTAGCATTCCCATACATTGGGAAAACACACCCTCCCTGGACCAAAGGCCTCTTCTCACATTGATGCCAGACACTGCTATCTTCAGCTACATATGCACCTGGAGCCATGGGTCTCTCCATGTGTGCTCAATGGTTAGTGTTTTAGTCCATGGGAGTTTTGGAGGGTTTGGTTGGTTGATAATTTTGTTCTTCCCATGAGGTTGCAGACTCTTTCAGCTCCTTCAGTGCTTTCTCTAGCTCCTTCATTGGGGTCCCCATGTTCAGTCCGATGGTTAGCTGCAAGCATGATCAGCTGTATCTGTATGACTCTGGCAGAGCTTTTGAAGAGGCATCTCTATCTGCTTCCTGCCAGTAAGCACTTCTTGGTATCAGCAATAGTGCTTGGGTTTGGTGGCTGCATATGTGGTGGATCCCCAGGTGAGGCAGCCTCTGAATAATCTTTTCTTCAATCCCTTCTCCTCTATTTGACCTTGTATTTCTTTCTGCAAGTGTTTTGTTTCTGCATTTAAGCAAATCAAAATGTACTGGATAAACCAACACTACATTACATATGGAGTAAAATATTTAAGTTTGAAGTAACAATATAAAAACCACATACAAAATGCCAAGAAACTTTGTTTCTTTTCTTTAGGACAGACTTTAACTAAAAAAGGGGGAGTTAAATTATGTGAAGTGTATGTAAACTGTGCACCAAGAGTTTTGACAGCAAATGGCCGTGGAGACCTCTATAGAAAGACTAATATGTGATCTATTTTTCTCTCTCTCTAAAGGCTACTGAAATATAAGGGTCTTCCTTTGCAAAGCAGTTATCATGGATGTGAATGGTGAGACCAGGGATAGCCTTGGGAAAACTGTTAGAAGTTCAAAAGTAAAAGGCCTTATAGCATGGGAAAATGGGATCTACAGTGGCTAGCCAAGAATTAGCCGAGCTCATGTCATAAAACTGCCCACTCTGGGCATGGCAGTACCAGAGACGTTTGGAAACAGGGTGTGGTTAAGGCAATGAAATAAGGTGAATGGGTGGAAAGTCTTCTGAGGAAGCTCTCAGACCCTCAGCGTCCCTGCACCATCTGGCAGAATCGTTCAGTTGATCCACATGGAAAAGGCAACATGTACAGAGACGAAGCGTTGACTATGGAAGGTGTCCTGTGCATTCTGTGTTAGATGGGCAGCCAGGGGTTCAGAGTTCTGGCATGTAGAGGTACAGGAAAGTGAATTTTGGAGGCAGCTAGGCATTATGCTTCCATGCCCTGGTACTTGCTCCCTTAATATGAGAATATGGACACTAAGGGGATAAGATAAGGATGGTATCTTAATATGAGAATATGAGAAGTCCGTGCTTAAACCACAGCCTTCCTCAGGGTTATCACACCAGTTGGTTATCCAATACTGAAAGGTCATCCCTGAAAGCAGACATACAAGTTTGAGTTAGTATCTGACTTTGGCTGCAACATGGGGGAGCTGAGTAGAGAGGCGGGACAGCCAGGGGTGAGGTGACTGCTGGGCCAGGGATTTGAACTTGGAAGGTTTTTGAGGACCCAGACTGCAGGAGCCCAATCTCCAGGTATCTAACTTGTGATACCTGGGAATTTATACTTCTGGAAGGTGCAGCTGTCGTGACGCCTGGTGGAGAAGTGTGAGGATTAGTCGTTGGCCCTATTGGGAAGACAGCAGGAAAGGACAAACTGTCCGTCAGGGTAAATTGACGGGATTTGTGAGTTTTGGGACGTTCAGGAAAATGGGGCGAGACGAGGCTGGGGCAACAGTGAAGGGTGAAATAACGAGTGGAGGGCAGGCTGAGATACTTCCACTGTTCCCACCAGAGGTCACCGCTGACTGGCTGACCCAAATGAAGGCAGTTATTCCATAGTTTTTCCATATTAATTATATGGAAAAGCATGGTCAGAAATAGGTTAGATTACTAACGTGTCAAGACACTGACTAAATCCTCCCATGGTGTGGACGATGAATGGAGGTTTCTTTAATCTCAGAACACTGGGTTAGAGTCTGGATCCTGGTTCGCTTTAGCTGTGTGTCTGACTTGGAACTGACTGGGCCCATGCTTAAATAACAGTCCTCGTCAGGAACGAGCCTATCAGTTGGTTATCCAATAGCAAATACCCTGAAAACAAATAACCTGTTTTAGACTGAGAGAGTTGTATGTATGTATTTAGGGGGAAAAGCCACATGTGCACACATATATGTATTTACAGTTAACAGAGGACGAGGCCACGAATTTACATGAGATCAAAGAAGGATATAGAGGAGGGTTTGTAGAGAAGAAAGGGAAAAAGAAAAAAAATCTAAAATCCATGCCTCCCAAATGTCTCTGATACTGAAAAACAACTGTCTCTATTCCCTTCATTTCAAGTGACATACATTGCTTCTTCTTCTATTGCTGGCTGGCACAGTCCCCTGTAGAGAGGTTTGTGGCCATCAGTCATATAGCAGCAGGACCATACATGCTCTTCCATAAGTATGTGAGGTATGGCCAAGCCAATAGGAAGTACCTGTTGTCAGATTCTGACCCACCCCAAGACAGTATATAAGAATCCTATCCAGACGGAATAAAGGTGTGTGTGTGTGTGTGTGTGTGTGCAAAAATCACTGTGTCTTCTGAGAACTTCTGTCCTAAGAGCTGTGACACCACCACTTGGGGAAGAGATCTCCTCTCTTGACATCGCTTCCGGAAGCTCCCCTGCACCCCTCACCAGCTAGCCTGTCTTCTGCTGGCTCAGCCCTGCCTGAGACTTCCAGGAGCAACTGAAGCAGTAGCTGCGGAAAGGAGGCGGGGCAGCCCCAGCAACTGAGGTGGGCGGAGTTCCTCCCTGCCCGAGTTCTCTCCCCTTCGCCCGAACCCACGCACCCAGCAGGACCAGAGAGCTCCATGGAAAGCCTCCAGTACGCAGGCCCACAACACATCTGAAATTAGTATGGGGAAAACACGTTTCCCAGCCAGTGGAGATATGCATTTGGTAGCCTGATTAGTGACCTCTCCTGCCTAATTTCTGCTTTTTTTTTTTTTTATTGGATACATCTATTGGTGCTTTTCTTTCTTTTATCATTCTTTTAATTCTATGTATGTGATGTTTTGTCTCTGTGTATGTCTGTGAACCATGTGTGTACCTGGTGACCTTGGAGGTCAGAAGAGGACATCAGATCCCCTGAGACTGGAGTTACAGACAGACGTGAGCTTCCATGTGGGTGCTGGGAGTTGAACCTGGGTCCTCAGGAAGGGCGTCCAGTGCTCTCAACCTCTGAGCCATCTCTCCAGCCCTTATTGATGTTTTTCTGATTCTATATTATCTGTTCATTGGAATATAAAACAGAAAAGTGCTCTCTGCAAGCAATTAGGCTGTAGGAATGGGCTGTAGGATTTGTTGGCTATAATTGATTTTAGAGGAAAAAATATCTGGAGCTAGCTTAGGAAATGCTGATGTGAGACGCTATAAAAATTAGAAAGCACTTCAGATTTGGAGAAGAATAATTTATATTGTTCAAAACTATTTTTTCCCTCTTTGGGCAAACATCAGTTCTTCGGGGACATTTTTACACTGAGCTGTCTTGGGGCTATATTAAAGCTCATAATTATGGAATAAGTTGTGTTTAGTTTTGCTCACATGTTTGCCTTGAGTTTGTTCCTGGCTGTGAAATTGATGGATCTTTTTTTTTTTTTTTTGAAAAAAAAAATGGCCGATGATATTTGAAGAACATTGTTTGTTTTCTGTTTAAAATGGATTCTTCATTTTCTTGTGCTTGTTTTATTAATAGCCCCTCAGTTTGGGTGTAGAATTGGTTTGCTGTCAACCTTCTCCTGTTTACAAAGGGGGAAAAGCTCATTTATTTTTTATACTTCTGTGTTCTGTTCCCTTCGCTTCGGAGAAAAGGGCAGCATCCTATTTAGATAGGGAAGTTTAGGCTATTTTTAAAGCCAGGCAGGTTAATGGGAATTGGCAGCTTGGTAATGTCCTTCTTGGTGAATGACGCACACGGGTTTCAGATGCTGCTGCCTGGTTGTTTTCCCTTACAGTCAAGAATCAGCTGGAGGAATTTGTGTGCTTAGAGCTTTGCTGTTGACGTAGGTACTGGGTACAGATACATTTTCGGAAACATCTCATTTCCATATAAATGAAGGGAGAGTAAAAAGAAAAATGGGGTTGGCTTGCCCTTAAATTCCAGCTGCTATCACAAGGATGATTCAAGTCTGTCTTTGGTGTTTCTGGAAGGGTGGGCTTTGTCATATAGTCAGCCGAGGTGAAGCAGCCACAGGGTCATTCAGAGGCACCTTCTGCCCGTTCCCTGGAATCTGTTTATCAGAATCAGCGATGTGCAGGTTATTTGAAAAATTACATTTCCAGTGTTAATTTTTCTAGTCTCCAATGTTAAGGACAACCCCTACCTCCCCTTATGCCAGGGATAGAACCCAGGAACTTGTGTACAGGCGGGGAGGTTAGAACATCACTGAGATGCATCACTAGGCCTGAATACATTTTAGTTACATGCACTAGGGAAGTTTACATCATCCCACCAACAAACATGTCCCTTTGATCTTAGTAAAAAGATGAGAGCCAGAGCTTGAGGTGTATCTTAGTGGTAGAGTGTGTGTTTAGCAGGCATTAGGCCTGTCTCCACCTGCAACAAAAAGACAAAAGAGTTCTCTCAAAATTTCCCCTCCCTGTCTCTTTCCATTGGTTTGGCTGAAACAAGTCATCTTGTCTGAAATTAAATTTTATGTTTTTCTTTTCAAATTTCTGAAGCTTAAATAGTTGTAATAGTCTGAGTTTTTTAAAACTCAGGCCATTAGACTGCCTTTTCTCCCCAGAGTCATTCACAATGCTACAGCGATTCCTCAGAAAATTGGACATAGTGCTGTCTGAGGACCCAGCTATATTACTCCTGGGTATATACACAAAAGATGCTCCAATATATAATAAGGACACATGCTCCACTATGTTCATAGCAGCCTTATTTATAATAATCAGAAGCTAGAAGAACTCAAATGTCCTTCAACAGAGGAATGAATACAGAAAATGTGGTACATTTACACAATCAAGTACTACTTAGCTATTAAAAACAATGACTTCATGAAATTCTTAGGCAAATAAATGGAACTAGAAGCTATCATCCTGAATGAGGTAACCCAATCATAAAAGAACACACATAGTATGCACTCACTGATAAGTTAATATTAGCCCAAAAGCTAGGACTACCCAAGACACAATTCACAGACCACATGAAGCTCAAGAAGGAAGACCAAAGTGCAGATGCTTTAGTCCTTTGAAAGAAATACGGAGACAAAATGTGGAACAGAGATTGAAGGAAAGGTCATCTACAGATTGTCCTACCTGGGGATTCATCCCATATACAGTCACCAAACCCAGATAATATTACTGATGCCAAGAAGTGCATGCTGACAGGAACCTGGTACAGCTTTCTCCTGAGAGGCTTTGCCAGAGTCTGACAAATACAGGGGTGGATGCTCTCAGCCAACCATTGCACTAAGAACAGGAAGGGACCCCAGTAGAAGAGTTAGAGAAAGACTGAAAGAGCTGAAGGGGTTTGCAACCCCATAGAAAGAACAACAATATCAACCAACCAACACCCCCCCACCCCCAGAGCTCCCAAAGAGTAAACCACTATCCAGAGAGTACACATGGAGGGAACCATGGCTCCAGCTGCATATGTAGCAGAGGATGGCCTTGTTGGGCATCAATGGGAAGATAAGCCCTTGGTCCTGCCAAGGCTTCATGCCACAATGTGGGGGAATGTCAGGGTGGGGAGGTGGGAGTACGTTGGTGGGGGAGTACCCTCATAGAAGTAGGGTAAGGGGGATAGGATAGGGGGATTTCAGAGGGAAACTAGGAAAGGGGGTAACATTTGACGTGTAAATAAAAAATATCCAATAAAAAAAATTAAAAACTCACAACAACAAAAAGAAATGAGAACTTTATCTCCTTCTGCCACATCGATCAGTTCATGCATAGAAGCAGAGTTCCAGCCTACAGTGCAGTATCAGAGCCAGTCCTAGCAGCTGATTGACCGTCTTCAGAATCAGAGGCTGTATCAAAACCATTGATGGAAAATTCCTGAAGTTGCTCAGGGCATGCCAACCTTACCTTCATGATGTTGCCTTGTGGACCACCTTGGCATAATGTTTTTACTCAACTGTGTGGTAAGCAGCATGCTGCTCAGCCATTAGACAGGAGGTTGCTCAGGAATGTCCCCAAGAGACTGCTAGCCTAACAGGACCTTGCTGTCCTCCAGGATCTCTGTTCTTTCTCCTGTGCTCAGGAGCCTCTGTGCATCCCTCTTTTCTGTTCCTTCCCCTGTGCTCAGGGGGCTCTGTGGACCTCTCTTTCAGATCTTGGCCTGTGCGGTGCCCAGGTTTCTGCAGAGACATAGTAAAGGCTAATGTCTCTGCTCATATTCTTTAATCCTGAGTTGCCTTTGATTCCTCTTGCTTGCCCTCTGTCTTGCTTTTACACACATCCATCCATGGCTGAGCCTCTTGCCTACAGCCCCTCTCTGTCCAGTGCTTGTCCTCGTGATATCTGGACGAAGGTGACGGCAGCCTCCTTATTGCCCAGCCGTTGTCTTATCAATGGATCAATGTTAGATTTCTGCTGCTGTGACTCAGTCTTCGGGCAATTAGCTTGAAAGGAGGGAAGGCTGGTTTTGGCTTTGTTTATGGTGCGTTTGGGCCTATGGAAGTATGAGGAACACGTAGCCAAAGAGGAATAGTCATCTCATGGTCACGGTGTCTGAGAAGTAACATGTGAGAGAAAAGGGCTAGCCCAGTGCTTCTCAACCTTCCTAATGCTGTGACCCTTTAATACAGTTCCTCATGTTGTGGTGACCCCCAAGTCTAAAATTACTTTTGTTGCTACTTTATAACCTCAATTACGTGGTTTGCATTATGTCATGGAAAGATCTGTGCTTTTCCTGCAACAGGGTTGTTTGACCTTCAAAGGGGTTGTGACCCACGGTTCAAAAGACCGTGGGCTAGAGTCTTAAGGTTCCTCCCTTGCAGGTTAAATCCCTAGTCACCCAACTTCTTTCTAACAGGCCCCACCTCCTAAAGACTCTAGCACTTTCAAATATGCACCAATGCTAAAGTCTTCCATAGGTGGGCCTCTAGGCTAAGCAGGATCTGAGGCTCTAGGTTTAGAGGCTCTGTGTTGTTGTTTCCGCCAGTGCTTCTCACTGCTGGCCCGGGTCCCACAGACTCCAGGTTGAACTTTATCACAACTGGGCACAGGCAGCATGTAGTCAGCGTTGATCGGCCTTTTCCAGCTGATGGTCTGGGGCCCTTCAGGACTGTGTGCCCCAGTACTTCCCAGTGCTAGAGAAGCCTCAGTTCCACGTGCCCCTTCACTGACTACTGCGAATCCCCACATTTCTACAGCGTTTCTCACGTTTTCCCTGGCCAGTACCCAGATGATAGTGCTCCATTTGCTTTTGCATGCTGTAGCTTGCCTTTTTCTTAGATATCCCATCCATAGGTTAATTCTTTTTTTTCACTAATGGATGGGAAAATTGAAGCAGGATGCAAGATCACCTGGCTGAAAAGCTGGTAGCCACATTTAAGCCCCGACATTCTGACTCTGAGGTCCCTGTAACTATGGGCTTTTTCTATGTCCATCCGAGTTTCCGAATGATGATGTGGAAGCTTAATTTTATTTACAATGATTTTGGCCTCAGCTTTGACTTGTTCCCAACTAGCTCAAAACACATTTATCCTGTTTATACTAATCTAACTTATGCTACATGGCTGGTTACCTCTCTAAAGTTTTATGTCCATGTCTGACTTCCTCCCCGCCTGATTCCTTCTCAGAGTTTCTCTCTCTGCCAGATGTCCGGCCTTACTAGCCTGCCTTTTGGTATAGGCCATAGGCTTTTCCTTTTAACCAGTCAGAAGGTGCCTTAGCTAGGTAAGGAAGGACAGAGACACATCTTCACACAGTGTATAAAACATTACTCAGCAGGTTCCACTTTGAACTGCTGTATTAAATCTGATTTCTGGCATGAAATGTTGGATGTGGCTCAACTTTCTTCGATTACCAATGCATTATAATTGTGGTTATTTGCTTAATTATACACGTGGTAAGGCAGGTGGAGATTTCCGAGACTCTGAACTTACAGGAGAATTTACCTGAAGTTGTTTTTTTGATTAGTCTGTTGTCTCCCCAACCCATTTGCTTTTTATTTTACGAAAGGAAACTAAAGCCTTCCAGCGGCCAGGCAAGCGTTGTACCATTAAGCTGTATCTCCAGCCCTACTGTTTTGTATTTTGAGTTAGGGTCCCACCAAGTTGCCCAGGTTGGCCTTGAACTTCCTCAGTAGCTTAGGCAGGCTCTGAACTCTCTATCCTCCTGCCTTAGCCCAAGGTCTTAGGTGTGATCTACTACTATACCCAGCCCACCTTTGTCTCCCATGAAAGTAGGTTGTATAAAAACATCCTGATACTTTACAACCTATGGCATCTTAATTCTGGTCAAAGAAGAGGTGGGATTGTGTCTCTGAGGCACAGCTGCTAACATTTCTGCAGGGTTTTCAGCACTGCCATCTTGTACAGTTAATTATTCAGTCACTATTAAATCAAGCCTTTTTGGAAAGGTTGTCCAGAACCTGCTCTCATTAAGAGTTTTCTTGACTATTTTAAACACTGTTTTGTGTTTAAAGAATCGTTTTATTTTATTGTTGGTAACTAGGTCACATACTGCAAAAGTTTAAATGAACTGTCTATTTGTTTTAACTTTTTGGAGAAACATCTGAGAGAGTTTTAGGACATTGCTCACAAAGACCGATGGCATTTGGAGTCCGTGTTTAAAACTATTTTGTATCTGTAGTTGTGGCCAGATGATTAAGGTCTAATGTGATATGTTTTAAGCACTTATGAGTAGCTTGCAATAGAAAATTGAGGGACAGCATTTTTGTGGCTGAGGGGACCAGGCATTGGTCAGACCACTGCTGTGGACTTTGGGCAAGTGACATAACAGTGACTTTTGTTTGTACCTGAAGAACCTGGGGCTGGTAGGTATGCCTTACTTAGAGCTAGGATTTTGCAACTTGTTGGTTTGCTCCCTTTGGATGCGTAGTTGTAACATTTACAGCTCATTATGTCATTTGACTGGTCCTCTACCTGCCTTCTTTCTTGTGACAACACATTTGAATCTTCTGGAATCCTTTTAAGTGTAGTCATAAATTTTTAATCTTTTTTTTTTCTCTCTTACTGTGATTCAAGTAAATAGACAAAACCCCAAACACACCAGAGAGATTAACTGTGGGATTAGACCTGCATCTACATTGTTGCCAAGTGTAATTTGTATGCATTCATAAAACATAGTAAAGGGGAGTTAATATGTGGGATGTAGGCACATTGTGGACACTCTTTTCAGATAAACAGTTGCTATCTCCAGAACTTGCTTTTGCAGTTCCATATGTCCAAAGTACTGCTCTGTGTACTAGAGAAAGGTTGGACACATTTGTAACTATATGCCTCAATGATTGTGTGGTCTTTGTTGTTGGGATGTTTTGTTTTTCCAGGCAGGGTTTCTCTGTGCTGGCTTGGCTGTCCTGGAACTCACTTTGTAGACCAGTCTGACCTCAAACTTACCTAGTCTGCCTGCCTCTGTCTCCTGAACACTGGCAGTAAAGACTGGGAGTAAAGGTGATGTCACCAAGACCTAGCAATAGTCTTTTGCTGTCACATTTCCCATTATTTAAATTAAGTATTTCATGTGTGTATTACTCCCTCAATTCCCCACTTAGTCACTCAGCTCAATCCTGTCTGCCTTGTTACCATATCTGTTTGTGTTAGTATTTGGTGGGGTATGGGCCATATATCTGTATGAGTTCCACAGACATGGTTGTCTTTAGACTCTGGTATCTTGTGTATATAAGCCTGTTCATTTACCCACTATCAGATAACTGCTAAGCTTAAGGCATTGTACCTCCATTACATTTCTAAAGGTGATGGGATGGAGTCTGTGTTGTTCGTAGAAAAGCTTATGGGTTTTTTTTTTTTTTTTTTTTTTTTTTTTTTTTTTTTTTCCTTGTCATTCATTGGAATTGATTTGGGCTTTTCTGGTTTACAGCACTGTTAACCTGTTGAAAGCAGAGTGGGGCAGTGGGAGATGGCCAGGTATGATGTAGGACCCATGGCATCCAGAGCCAATTCCATGAGATGTGCAGTCAGAGTGACTTCTGAGCCAAACTCAACTGGGCTGAAATGACCAGGCCTTTGTCCTCAAGATAAGATTCAGCAGTGCATGTGGGTTGCCACCCATGGCCTCAGGCTGGGTGGGTTGCTGTTGCTGAAACTGCCCTTAGAGGAAGAGCTGATATTTAATGCCTCCCATGCAGCAACATCCTTAGCAGCCAAAGGGAACACTTCGGGAGAGCTTCATCTGGGAGTCCCTGTGAACATCTTGGTAGTGACCAGGGTACTCCCTTCATGGCTGGTTGCTTCTTCCCGTTCTCGTCCTCATTTCTAGGACTGGGTAATGAGCAGCTCACCAAGAAAGCCAACACTCCATTTTCCCTTATTAGTTTTCATGCGTGTTGCTATCACTGATGTTTAATAACAAGGAGACTGCAAGTCTTTGTTACCTGGAGCTGTCTTTTTGTCTAGAGCTGCTTTTGAAGATAATTAACATCTATTTTTTTTTTAAATAATACCTAGCACCCTGAGACGTGTTCCAGTTTTGGAAGATAAATTATATGGTCATATCTCATTTTTAGAATGAAAAAATAATCTCTAAGAATATTTCATTTTATGTTTTTAATATTGGAAAAAAGAACATTTAATTTATGGGTGCAGAATGATCTAGATTAATTTTGTATTGGCCTTAGGCAACCCTGAAAAATGCTTTCATCTTTATCAAAGCTTTGGAGAGCAAATTAAAAAAAAAAGGGGGGGGGGATTGAGCAATCACAACATATTCCAGAAAGTCTATGACAAAGAAGATAAAGATGTGGTGTTTCTTTTCCTATTGTTAAAAGTGTACCTGTAGAGGAGCTGGAGAGATGGCTTAGAAGTTCTCAGTGCGTACTGCTCCTGCAGAGGACCTTAGTTCGGTTCCCAGTAAATGTGTCAGGTAGGCCACAGTCACCACCAAGTCCAGCTCCAGTGTATCTCTCAGCCTCTTCTGGCTTTTGCAGGTAACTACATTCTTGTACACACACCTCCTTTCAACACCAACACCATAGTCTGAACATAATTAAAAATAAATCAAGCATTTAAAAAAATGGTACCTGTAATTACTTCTAGTTCTCTGATCTGTTTTGTGCCTTAGTCACATATATTCATGTCTCTCCTCTTTTTCCATAAATGCTCTGGAACAGATGGTGATTAAGTTGTCCCATTGTGGTGGATAGAATGAGAATGGTCCCCATAGGCCATAGGTAGTGACAGTATTAGAAGGTATGGCCTTGCTGAGGTAGGTGTGGCTTTGTTGGAAGAAGTGTGTCCCCAGAGGTGGGATTTGAAGTCTCAGATGTTCAAGCCAGGTCTAGTGTCACTCTCTTCCTGCAGCCTGCCAGTCTCTGCTCCCTCTCTAGCACCATGTCTGCCTGCAAGCCACCATGCTTCCCGTCATGGTGATAATGGACTGAACCTCTGAACCTGTAAGCCAGCCCCAAATATATGTTGTCCTTTATAAGACTTGCCTTGGTCATGGTGTCTGTTTACAGCAGTAAAGCCTTAACTAAGAGAGGCATAGACATTTCTTCCTTTTACTCTAGTTTTCTGTAGCTATATGTTTATTTGAAATGTCAATTACTTTTTTTTCTTGTGTGTTAACTTTTTGGTTCTGGAGATCAAACATAGTAGATGGAATACTTTCATCGAGCTACTCTACTCCGATTACCTTAAGTGTTAATTTGATTCACAGTTGAAGAAGTACATGTAATATTTCCTTTTTATTTTTCCCTGACCCAGTTAAAGATGGTGGATTCTGGGGCTGTTTCAGGGGAGGTGTGCTTTTCATTCGTCTAAAGTGCAGTCCCTAAAGTTAATGATGATATCCATGACAATGCAGTATATAGGACTGCTGTGTGACTCTCCCTGAGCCCCAGAGGCTTGGAAAGATGAGGATTTCAAGTTATCCCACATACTAGCTGTCAGGTAGATGTCTGGATCCCATATTTCAGAGATCAGCAGTTTTGGTACTTGCTAACATACACAGAGGACAGCTCTATGATACTTTTATGTCACAACATGTATACTGCCTAGGAGTACGAAGGAACTTGGTTCTAGGTTTCAAAAGGCTGAGTTAGTTTGGTCATTGCAGAACCTAGGACAGGCTCATGAGGTGGCTCACCAGTTAAGAACACTTCTGCTATTCATTAAGATCAGGGTTTGGTTTCTAGCACCCACATTGGGCATTCAAACTTGACTGTAACTCCTGTTCCAGAGGGCCTGGTGGCCTCTTCAGGGCTCTGAGAGCACTTGCACTCATGTGTGCAGACACACACACACACACACACACACACACACACACACACACACACAGACATGCACACCCACCCACACACACACACACACACACACACACACACACACACAATAAATCTTAAAGTAGGACAAACTAATAAAGTGTACTTCTAAAGGCAAATGTAGCTCTCATTCAATAATTTAAAAACAAGCATCTATTAAATGTTTGCAGTGTTGATCCTTAAGCATGGGCTGAGATTCCTTGTCATTTGCTGGCCCTGAGCAATCCTTGCTGAGGGCAGACTGTTCATTCTGTTTCTTCTTCCTCATCTCTCTTGTGTCTTCAAAGATGGTCTCCCCGACATCCTGGCCATTCCATTTCTCATTTGTTTTCTTTCTGTTTATCTTGCTCATCACATTCAGACCCTCATTCATCCCACCATCAATAACAGTGTATTCTCTCTAAAATCTCATTTTGAAGCACCCCCAAATCTTGATCTCAGCCTTGAACTTCTCCAACTCCCCCCATCTTAGGACTGCCACTCCAGCAATCTTGGGTTGTTTTTCTTTCTGATTATTGTTTCGTTTAAAGTAAGTTTACATTCTTCATCATTTCAGAAGTTCATTGTATGTTACAGGCTGGAAAGATGGCTCAATGGTTAAGAGGATTGACTGTGTTTCCAGAGAACACAGATTTGATTTCCAGTTGCTCCAAGGCAGCCTATAACCATTGTGTCACTAGTTTTTAATGATATGACACCCTCTTCTTGGCCTTTGAAAGCACCAGGCATGCACATAATACACACACACACACACACACACACACACACACACACACACACACACACACATATATTCAGGAAAAATACCTATACATATTAATTAAAAGTAAATAATTTAAAAATTATGTGTATGGGTGTTTCACAAGCATCTGTGTACATCACATGTGAGCCTGAACCAGAAGAGGGAGTTGGATTACCTGGAATTAGTGTTATAGACAGTTGTGCGCCACCATGAGGGTGCTAGGAATTAAACTTCAGTCCTCTGGGAGAGCTCTTCACCACCGAGCCACCTACCAAGTCCTGAATTACTGGTTCTTAAAGCCACAAATTACCCCCTTTTGTTTCTGTCTTCTCTGTTGTTCTTTCTTCTTTTTATCCCTGTCTTGAATTCTGTACAATATTAGCTTGCTGGGAATCTACCTTGCTGTCTAATCCTAAGGTCACCAAACTGAATGGTACTGGTACAAAACAAGCCGTTTCATCCAGTTTGGGCTCAAGGCTGTTGCGGGACCATCAAGGACCACCCTTGCTGCCTGACTCCCCGGGTGTGTTTGTACTGTTTGATTCTTTCTTCTCCTCAGTCCCGCCTTCCTCTTCTTCCCTCTGCTAATAGTCTGTTTTGTGGACGTGAGAACACTTGTTTAGTACACAGGAGACCCTTAGTTTGATCCTTAGAACCACAAAGAGAGAGATGGGTCTAGTTAGGTTTTAGTAAAAAGAGAAGTACATGCCCCGAGAACTTGGGCAGGCCCCTCTTCCCTTGCTGCTTTTGTCCATGTGTGGGCCTCAGGGCTTCTGTGCTTGTTTCCTTTCCTTCTGGATCTTGAGGGATGCCACGGTGCCCTGACACCTGAGACATGGTTCTAGCTATTCTCTCTATGTATTTCATTAATTTTTCATGGACCAGTTTCCCTTTCTCTACTCATCATTTCTATTAACCTGAAATTTTGATATTTCTTCCACCTTAAATATTTTTGGGGGACAGGGTCTCATGATGCAGGTTTGGCTGGCTTGGAACTCCCTTTGTGTACTAGGCTGGGTGCTGTAAGAAAGCAGGCCGAGCAAGCCATAAGTAAGTCAGTAAGTAGTGTCTGTGCTTCAGTTCCTCTCTGCAGGCTCCTGTCCTGACCTCCCACAGTGATGGGCTGTTACCTGCCATTTGTAAAAGGAAATAAGCCCTTTCCTCCCCCAGGGTTGTGATCATGGAGTTGCTTTTGGTAATCTTGTTTCATCAACAATACAAACCCTAATTAAGACACCACTCGTGCAGAAGATCAAAAACGATATGAGAGAGTTGAGTGAGATGCGGGCCCCTCCAGCAGCTACAAACTCTTCCAAGAAGATGAAGTTCTAGGGAGAGCTCAAGAAACCCCTTAAGAATGGTTACCGGAAGTTCTCCCAGGAGCTGCTGTCCAATGGGGGAACTAAATCACCTGCCGCTGAAGGAGCTCACAGTAGAGATTGGCAGCTGCTGGCAGCGTATCTCGCGGAGCCAGAAGGAGCACTGTAAGAAGCTGGCAGAGGAGCAGCAGAGGCAGGTGCACTTGGACCTCAAGAGCCTTTCTCTCCAGGACCGCGCAGCATACAAAGAACACATTTCCAATAAACTTAACGTGACTGAGCTTCGAGGCCCAAACCCCAAGTCTAGCCGGATAACCCTACAGTCCCAGTTGGAGTCCGAAGAGGATGATGATAAGGAGGATGAGGATGAGGAGGAGGAGGAGGAAGAACGGTGACGTGTCTGAGGACGGCGGGGATTCTTCTGAGTGAGCAGTGAAGATAAAAGCTAGGATGGGGATGAGATTGAGGAGGATGATGAAGACAGTGAGTCTGAGGGCAGTAGCTCCAGCTCTTCATCTTCAGGGGACTCAGATTCTATTCCCCTTCTCCCCCAAACTCCCTCCCTTTCTTTCTTTCCTTAAAAAAAAAAAACAAAAAAAAAAACAAAAAACAAAAAACAAAACAAAAAAAAAAAACCAGTGGGGTAGGAGGCTGCGCGAGCCGAGGGTAGGACTCTGTAGCTTGGAGCCTCAGCTTCAGGGGTTCTCGAGGGACAGCAACCATCAGACTGAGCCAGCACTGGACCAGCCCGCCCCACCCCTCTTCTGCACTTGCAAGGACAATGGACCTGGAAGTTTGGGGGTGGAAATGTGTCCCAAAAAGTTTGGCGAGGCCTTTCACATCTGCAACCTGTAGCAAGGTGAAGTGGAGGGTGTGGCGGGCTTTCCTTCCCAGACAAGCTTGCTACCTGCCCCCCCCCCCCCACGTTGAACTGGATGGAGAGAAGGGTGCTGCTTTCAAGAAAGCAGGCAGTGTCTATGTCCCTCTTCCCTGCCCCTGCAGGAAGGAGCTGCCTGGACCCATTCGTGGGGGAGGGGCAGAGTGTTTTTATATGTGTGTGTGTATGTGTGTGTGTATATATATATATATATATATATATATATATATATGATGTGTGTGTGTGTATGTGTGTATATATATATGTGTGTGTGTGTGTGTGTGTGTGTATAAAATGTATTTTTTTTTTAAGCTCTGAGCTGACGAGACTTTCCTACCAGGAAAAAAAATACTACCAGTGACCACCTCTGTTCATTTCTCTACTCACTTTGCCCCCTAAATTCACTCAGTAATTATATCCCATCATGTGTCATTAATACATAAGGTTACTTATGCCAAATACTTCTAACTCATGTTTGACAGTCCTATGATACTCTACCCAAATGCCCGAGGCATGGCATTCGTGTTTGAAATAAAACTTTGGAGTCTCATCCCCAGAAGCTTTTATGTAGCACTGTATCTAGTTGCTGTATCTAGTTTTCCTTTCTGAGCCTCACTGATTGGCCGTGCTATCTTTAACCTTACCCGGGCCCAAAGGCTCTGAGTATCCTTTGTGTGTCTTTGACTCAGACTGCAGGACCTGTTCATCAGTGAATCCTTTGACTCGAGTTTCAGGATTCATCTAGTCTTGCCCGTCCTGCCCTTCTCTGCTGTTCTGAGTCTCTGCTTCTCACCTCAGTGTTACGGCGCCCCGCTGTTCAGCTTGCCGTGACTTCCTTTGCTGTTTACAGACTGTTCACAGAACACCAGCCAGAAAGGTAGATATGAAATGACACTCAGAGTGGCCTGGCTCTGCCATTTCCTGTTTATCTGACTCACCTCCCTTCTGACTCAGTCTCAGGGAACCTGACCTGTACTCACTCACCTTGGAGATGGGCCTCCGGGCTTGCCGGTGGGGATTATCTCGATTGTGTTGATGAGTTAGTGTGCACAGATGGTGTTAATTGTGGATGGGACACTGCATTACCATGTAGTTCTCATTCTCTGCTTCTTAACCATGAATAGAAGGTGACCGGTTCCTTGGAGTTCCTTCTGTTGTGACTTCCTGCTGTGATGGACTATATATATATTCTGGGACTCTGAGCTATAATAAACTGTATCTCTTTTATGTTGCATTTGTTAGAGTATTTGATTACACCAAGAGGGAAAGAAACCCAGACAGTGGGCTTGGAAGGCCCAGCCTGATCCACGCTGCTCCTCTATAGCCTCTTCCCTAGGCTTTGGCTTAACCCTGCCACGTTTCTGTGTTCAGACTCCTGGTTCTCCTCTGTCCCCTTTCTCTGTGTGCTGAAGCAATTTGTTCAGGGTCTTTCCACTCTCAGCCCCTGTGTTAGTTCATCTTGCACTGCTGTGACCCAAGTACCTGGCAGAGAGATGCGCTCATTGTTTCAGAGGGCTCGGCTTCTGGTTGCTTGGGCTTAGGTGAGTCGGCACAACGTTGTCATGGAGGGAGCTGGTGGAGAACCATGGCTCTTCACATCTCAGAGGATGGGAAGCAGAGAGAAGGGTCAGGCCACTATTAAGCTAGTTTCCTCTTTCATCCCTTCGTCTGAGACCCCAGCCCATGGGATGCTCCCAAGCCATGTTTAGTGTGGGTTTGACCTGCCCTCACAGGCGCATCTAGAAGTGTGCCTCTGTCTACTAGATGCTGGTAATGCAGTCTGGTTGACAATGAAGGTTAACTATGGCTGTCCATGTTAGTTCCAACTCTCTATTATCCACCCCTTTCTTTGTTGCCCTGCACAGCACTTAGTGTTATAAAACAGCCTTCGAATCTACTCAGTTGTTCTTTATTATAGTTTTCATTGTCTAGAATATAAGCCTCACCCATGAGGCAGGGGAGATGAGTTTTTGTTTACCCATTACTAGTTAGGTTTGGTCACCCTGATATAATCATAGATGTGCTTGGGAAGAGGAACCCTCAGTTGAGAGAATGCCTTCACGAGATTACTGAAGGTAATGTGTGTGTGTCCATGTGTGTCCATGTCCTTGAGAAATGACCTGGGAAAGTCTAGGTAAGCACTATTAAGTTGCTTTAAAAAGCAGGCCGAACCAGCCAGAGAGAGCACCCCAGTAAGCAGAGTTCCTCATGGGCTTTCGTTCAGTTCCTGCATTAAGCGCTCTTCCTGACTTCCCTTCAAGATGGACTGTGATCTGGGCATGTAAATCAAATAAATCCTTTCCTCCCCAAGATGCTTTTGGTCATGGTGCTTTAATTACAGCATAAAAACTAAGCTATGGCAACTCTACTGTATAGAAAAGTGTTAATGTAATAATATTCAGTGCTTTGTGATCACTAGTGAGATAAATGTGGGAATGAGTTTGGTCTGTTTTGCGGTTTCTTTTGTTGCAGATAACAAAGAGCCTTAGGTAATTTAGTAATTTATGAAGATGTCTATCCTGGTCTGTCTTGCTTCCCAGTACCCTTGCTGTTTGCCGTGTTTCATCTCTCAGTGTTGTTAAAAAATGACATCTTGGGTTTCGGCACCAATGTTAGGAAAAGGATGAAGAGAATTGGGGGGTGGGTGGGCGGATGTGGCGCATGGAGGTGCAATGAGGAGAGGGGGATGCCTCTGGGGGATCCATGTTGGGAATCCCTTCTCCCTAAGGGAACTAGCCACATGACAGTATAGTATAGAATAGAGTTTATTCAGGTCATGGGGGAGTTAAGAGGGTAATAGAGGAAGAGAGAGAGAGAGAGAGAGAGAGAGAGAGAGAGAGAGAGAGAGAGAGAGAGAGAGAGAGAGAGAGGGAGGGAGGGAGAGCAAGAGAAAGGAGGGGGCAAGCAGCCCCTTTTATAGTGCCATGTCATGGGGGCGGAGCATACCTGGCTGTTGCTAGGTAACTGAGGAGTGGGGTTTACAGAATCCCGACACTCAGGATATTATATCCATGAGCTTTACATTGGGTTAACTGCACTGTAGGGGAGGGAAAGTCATCAATACTGTGTATCTTATTAGTGCCTACACCACCAGTCAAGATTAGGCAGAAGACAGAGCTTTTAACTTTCGATTACATGGGAGCTCTTTCTCTTGGAGCATTTAAACATGTCCTTTGTTAAACTGTTTCCCCTAAAGTAAGAATTCCGAGACATTCACCGTTGTGTCTGCCTTCTAGTGGCTAGACAAGCTGTACTTTCTTCACCAAGACGAAAAACACCTACCTGTATCCAAGGAGCACATTGGTATAGGCTGCCAGTTTGGTTAAGGGCTCAGACTTGCTGGATTTGGCTTCCACTGCAGGCAGCTGGGATTCATGTTTGTTTGCTGCCACCAATGGAAACTGTTCTTTTCTTTTTTTCAAAAATTATTCAGGTACCTTCACTGGAGCAGGGCATTGATGAGATATAGAGGTCACACGCTCAGAAGACAGTCGCAGATTATGATGAGTGTGAATCACGCCGTCAAGTTTCTGCAGCTGCTTTTAAGAGTTACAAAATACAGGATGTGTCTAGTCGGCATTTCCAGCACCTGCCCTATCTGTGACTCATATTCAAAGGGAGTGATTGAGCTGCAAGTGAATTCTGCATACCAAGATGAGCTGACATCCTGGGTTATAGAAACAGAGTTTGAATACCAACTGGGTCTGTCCCTGAATGTTTGGGTTCCTGATCAGATTTCTGAAATTAGATTTTTGTCATCAAATGTTGTCAGTAGCTAAGAAGCAGTGATGGTTTAACTGAGACTTGAGTAGTGTGTAAATGAAGTGTGCACTGTGGTTTGAAGGCAAAGCCTGCCTTGAGGGGGTTATCAAGCTCCTCCCACCTAACACTCTCCTGCCTGGCCCTTCCTGACCCTGCCTGGCCCTTCCTGGCCCTTCCATATCTGTCCACATCCTTGACAGAGTTTTTCATTGTCTTGTTTGTTTGGTTTACAAATACTATATTAAGAGTTTTTGCACCTAAGTTTATTCATTGAGGATATTGGACTACACATTTATCTTTTTTTCTTTTGTACCTTTATTTGGGTACAAGTATCAAGGTAATTCTGGTTTTATATAGAGTTTTCTAGCATTCCTTTCTTTACTATTTTATCTAGTCATTTAAGAAGGACTTCTGTTAGTTCTTTTTTAAAGATGTGGTAGGATTGTGCAGTATATCCATTGGGCCCTGGACCACTTTTAGTTGGAAAGTTTGTGTGCATGCATATGTGTGTTTGTGAGTGTGTATGGAGGTCAGGGGACAACATTAGGTGTCAGTTCTTAGGCATTGGCTTTTGAGACAAAGTCTATTACTGGTCTGGAGCTTGCTAAGTCAACCAGGTGAGCTATAAAGTGAGTCTTGGGGAATCTTTCTACTTCTGCCTCCTGATTCTTGAGATTATATAAATACACTTGCCTTTAAAAAGTATCACTTAATTTTTTTCACACAATATATTTTGATTATATTCTTTTCTCTTTCCCAGCTTCTCCCAGCTCCTCCCACCTCCTACCCACCCAACTTTATGTTCTTTCTCTCCTTAAAAAAATAAAAAAAAAGCAAAATCCTCCAAATCAAAACAAACAATCAAACAACCCAATAAGATTGGGGTGAGGTGGGCAAACAAAAAGCACATAAAATCATGAGTTCATGTGCCTGCCAACTAGGACTGAGCATGGGGCTCTGTTGTAGAAAACTGATTTTCCCTTTCAAGCATCAACCAAGCATCAGTCACAAATGGCTTCTTGGTTGATGGTGGGACTCTGTGTATGCTCTCTGTGTTGGGATTTTTGTCTGGCTTGAACTTGTGTAGGTTTTGTACATGCTGTCATGAGTTAATTAATATGTGATCAATTATGTTTCATCTAGAAGACACATTCTGAGGAGCCATTACCATCTCTGGCTTTTTTCTCCACCTCTTCTGCATAGGTCCATGAGCACTGGGGCAGGGGTCGGTGTTGATAAAGATCCTTTTTATGACCAAGTGTGCTAAAGTTAGACTCACTGTGGTGCAATGTTCAGTTATGGGTCTCTGTGTTAATTGCTATGTCCTGGAAAAAGAAACATTTTCTGGGAAGGGTTGAGTGGTACACCCATCATTTCCCGTCCTTTTGCCCCAAGGTGATGTCTGTTCTTGGTGGTGAAGTGTGTTTCTTCAGAAAGATGGAGCCTATTTTTTAATCTAGTTTTTTAGTCAGTGTCTTTTTTATTGAGGAATTGAGACCATTAGAATTATTAAGCAGTGTTTATTAATTTCTTTAATATGTTGTCTATTTTCCCCCTTTGACTAATTGTTCCGCATTATTTATTCTTTGTATTCTTTTGGGTGTTTTTTAAGTTTTTCTTTCTAATGCTTTCTGTACGCTGGATTGGTAGACAAACATTGTTTAAGTTGGTTTTCATTGTGAACTGTTTTTATTTCTTCACCAATTGTGATTGATAGTTTTTCTGGGTATAGTAGTTCAGATTGGTGTCTTGCATTTTTTCATGCCAGTGGAATATCTGGAGCCTCCTATAAAAAGTCAGGTTTTAGTCTGATGGCCTTGTTTTTATATGTAACTTGGTCTTTTTTCTCTTGCAGCTTGTAATATTCCCTTTCCCCTGTATACATTTAGTGTTTTAATTATTATATGTTGTGGGGAGTTTCTTCTTTGATTCTGTTCATTTGGCATTTTGTATGCCTCTTGTACTTGATAGATATTTCTTTCTTTAGATTGGAAAGATGTGCTTCTGTGATTTTGCTAACAATGTTTTCTGTGCCTTTAATCTGGGTTTCTTCTCCTGTATACCAACAGTTCTCAAATTATAGGTCATGATCACTTTGGAGGTTGAATACTCTTTCACAGGGGTTGCCTAAGACCATTGGAAAACACAGATATTTACATTACAGTTCATAACTGTATAAAGTTACAGTTATGAAGTAGTAACAGACATGACTTTATGGTTGTGGGGTTACCACAGCATGCTGGACTGTTAAAAAGATGCAGCATTACAAAGATTCAAAATCACTGCTTTCTAATTATTATTTGTAGTTTTGGTCTTTTCACAGCGTCCCAGATTTCCTGGATGTTTTGTGC
Organism: Micromys minutus; assembly: GCF_963924665.1. Lineage (NCBI taxonomy): Eukaryota > Metazoa > Chordata > Mammalia > Rodentia > Muridae > Micromys > Micromys minutus. The sequence continues at coordinate 17,222,931 of NC_137956.1, forward strand.
TTAGCCCCCCTCCCTTTTTAAACTCTGAAACTTTACTAATAGGTAGATGGTCCAAGTTGGAAGCTGATCATCATTCTTCCTCATAAGGGTATTAGGAAGTTTAGTTTAGTTTATCTTTGGCTGTATTTCCTGAATTTTATTTTTTAATTGTTTTTTTTTTTTACTAAGCTTTCATTGATTGCATCGAAACCTCTGTTTTGTAAAGCAAAATGATGTATTACCCAGTCTCTTACCTTCTCTGTTTATTATGGCCCTCAGATCCTGCTTTGACAATGCCTCCTTTACTAGGTGGCAAACTGTCTCTAGTGGTTTTATTGTGTTTCTTTCTTTCTTTATTTTTACAGTCAACATTTTCTTTGAGCTGCCCATTTCCTCTCTATTGTCTTCAACACCTGAAATTCTCTTCTACTTCATTCTGTATGTTGGTGAGGTTTACTTTTGATCTCATCTCTGACTTCCTGAGCTTTTCATTTTGAGTTTTATTTCCCTTTGCCTCTTCTTTAGCGATCCTCTTTTTTTGTTGAATTCTGCTTTCATGTCTTTAATTGTTGTTCGTATTTCACTCGATGGTTTGTGTTTTCATGATCTCATTAAAGCATGTATTCATATCCTCTTCTAGGTCCTTGAACATATTCATAATTGGTTCTTTGAAGTTCTTGTTTTGTGCTTCAGCTAAGTTGCTTTTCTCAAGGCCTATTGCAGTAGGATTTCTGGTTTCTGGGGGAGACATATTGTCTTGGTTGTTCATGTTGTGTTTTTGAGCTGAAATTGAGCGTCTGGAGTTATGATGGTTGTGGTATTTCTTAGTATAGATGTCTGGTCTCCACTATGTTGTGTATGTGTTCACTTCTTTGGTTGTTACTGCTCCAATATGGTTCCTAGCCAAATGTGGCAGCTGTGGGTTCTTGGTAGAGAACAGTTCCATGAGTTGGTGTGCAGGTTGGTTAGAAGGAATGACTGTATCTTAGTTAAGTGTGGTGGCTGTGGGTTTCTTGGTAGAGAGTGGTTCTGAATCTCACAGCTAAGTATGCAGCTATGGGTTTCTAGTAGAGACCTTGTTCTGTGGATTGATGGGGAGTCACAAAGGACTTGAGATGGCCTGGAAGGAATGACTGAAAAGGCTGGCAGTTAAAAGCTAGGCCAACTTTAATTCTGCAGCAACAGGGTTAAGTCTCAGGAGGATGGATATATGCTGGCAGAGGGGAAGCGGGGCACATGTAGCATACCTGATTCCCATCTTAGCGTGGCAGCTGTGGGGTTCCTAGTGGGGGGCTATAATGTAGATCAGAAGGCGTCATAAAGAAATGGAAGTAGGCTAGAAGAAATGGATGAAAGTGGGTGAAAGCAAAGTTCCAGGGGACCCTGGGTCCACAGCAAGAGGCCAAGTCACAAAGAGATGGAGGTCCATGGTTGGCTTTTTAAAAATGTGAGTTTTGGGGATTGGACCCAGGTTCTCACATTCATTTCAGTCTTGCTGCTTGTCACAAATATATTAGATATATTTAAACGATGCCATCTTGGTAGGTCAGATACTTTTAGAGATTCATTTATTTCTTTTATATTTTTCAATTTAAGAAGATATGCTTTTTGTTTGTTTTGTTTTTAGACAGAGTTTCAATTCATAACTCTAGCTAGCTTGAGACTTGTAGACCATATTGGCCTTGAGCTCAAAAAGGTCCATCTGCTTCTACCTCCTGCACGCTGGTATTAAAGGCTTCTATGACAAGACCTAGCTAATGGACTATGTTAAGGTTTGTCATAACTATCTGTGTTTCCTTAGCATCTGCCATAAAATTTCTACCTTTTTTGGGGGGTTAGTTTATTTAAGGATATGACAGCCTTATTTTCATTATCCAAGAACCAACTCTTGATTTTTTTGATTCTTTGTTTCTTTCTTTCTCTCAATTTATTTATTTCTGTCTTTCTGTCTACTGATTTTGGGCTTGCCTGCCTTGTTTTTGGTTTTTCAGGCACATCATTTAGTTATCGGAGATTTCTCTGACTCTTTCTTTTCATGATTTAATTGTATCCTGTAGGTTTTGATCTGTTGTGCTTTCTACTTCATTAACTTCTAGGGAGTTTTGGATTTCTTTCTTACTTTCTTTGGTGACCCATTCAGTAGTGTTCCTTAAACTCCGTGAAGGAGGAGCTAGGACTCCATACTCTTGAGTTCTCTTTAGTGGGTACAGGGGACATTTCTGCTGAGCTCTTTTAACTCCCAGAGGTTCTTCTCTAATGAGTTTTTAGTAGAGGGCTGTACAGGCCCAGGTGTCAGTGAATGGAATGCCAGTTTGTGCCAAAATGGGACATACTTTTTGGTTTTCAGTTAATGGGCACACCCACCTCACATTCTCCTTGACACTCATTAATATAGTCTGTCTGTCTGGATTCTAGTGGCCTCTGAATCCAGGGCAGAGTACCTTTGGGTAAGCATGCGAACTATGATTGTTTGTTCTGTGTCTCTTCTTTCAGGGTTCAAGTGTTCAGTTAATCCCACTCTTAGCTTTCCAATGCCTCTAAAAATGGATCACCCTTTGCCCGGAATTTTAAATAAACAGTGGAGGGTTCGTTTGAAAGAAGCAACCCCAAAGTTAACCTCAGTAGTTCAGTGAGTTGAGATGTGGGGTTTAGTTACTTAATTCAAACACATTTTCTAGTTTCCTTTTTTCTCCCATTTTTTTTTTTTTTTTTTTTTTGAGCTGTGTGTTATAGAGATGCATTTAGTAAGCCATCTAACACAAAGTGTACCGCACCTCCCCTTCTTTATCTACTCTCCTCCTCCCTTTTCTTCTTTTCTTCTGTTGCTTTACTCGAATAATGGGGTAGAAGCAGATCAAGGCAGAAAGGCTTTGTTTTGGCTCACAGCTCAGTGGTACTGTCCGTGGTAGTGGGGACGGCATGATGCCTGGGGTTGAGGTGTGGGCGGGAGGAGGAAGTGGCTGTTTACATTGCATGGAAACTCCAGTAGAGAGGAACTAGGAAGTGGGGGTGGGCTTTACAGCTTTAAAGCATGTCAGTGTGACCTATATGTGTGTGTGTGTGTGTGTGTGTGTGTGTGTGTGTGTGTGTGTGTGTGTACAAAGTGTATTCTGCTTGCTGTCCCCTTACCTTTCTCTTGGCTCCCTCCCACCCACTAACCCACTTCTCCCAACAAGTCTCTTTCTCACATTTAAGTCTTCTGTTTTGAGACATGCTGGGTTTGCTTTTACTCTTTACAAAGTTGCTGAGTTAGGTTGATAGACCAGCATATGGTTGGCCCTGTATTGAGCTCCTGGTATAGGTGTTGTAGCTGGCATCTTGCATATGTCAGTTAACTCACGTGATTTATTGTGTTATATCAGCATTTCTAAAGCCCCTTTCCTTTCAGGGGGTAGTTTTTTCTGTTATTGCCCAGGCGGTGTTTCAGAATCTCATGTTGACTTACGTACCTGCCCGTGTTCCATTTATTTGTGACAGTCCGCGCAGTGCTCGGCGCTCGTTCCTGCATGTCCGCTTAGCTCTTTGTGAGTCTGACTCTTTAACAGTATGCATTTTGCCTTACCATCTCTGGCAGTGTCTTCCTCTTGATGTGGGCTGTTGATTGACGATGTGCTGTCAACTTTCTTCTGATTAGGGTTTTCACTGTGTAGTGTTCTCTTCACCTGGGTTTTGCCTTTCAGGCCGTCAGTATGGCCCTGTTTCTTTAATTGGCATGTTTACGTTTCTTATGTACTGAAATCGTTCATTTTGTTGTTTTCTGTTTCCTCTGTCTGTCCTATTTTTCTCTACCATACTTATTTTCAGATGCATATTGCATTGTTTTGATTTGCGGCATTTCTTTTGTTGGCTATTTATGTTCCCATGAACCTTATTTAATCTTTTTCTTTTAAAGGAAAAGATAGAGTGTTTAACACTCCGTTGTGCGAACAAGGAATTGTTGGATTTGGCATTGGAATCGCCGTCACTGGTGCTACGGCTATTGCGGAAATCCAGTTTGCCGACTATATTTTTCCTGCCTTTGATCAGGTAGGTTGTCTGATGCTTTGCTGGGACCGGTGTCTCTTCGGGTGAGTCTCCAGTGTTCAGATGCCGGCTCCGCCCACTCAGCCCTCCCTACCTTTAGTGATGGTTGTCTGTGCGCTCAGTTTGTACTTTGTAGTGGGAATACGTTTGAAGATACAATGCCCCGCCTTCAGGCAGGGAAGAGTGACTGTGGCATGTCCCTTCTCTCTCCAGATTGTCAACGAAGCCGCCAAGTATCGCTACCGCTCTGGCGATCTTTTCAACTGCGGGAGCCTCACCATCCGGGCCCCGTGGGGTTGTGTGGGCCACGGGGCTCTCTACCATTCTCAGAGTCCTGAAGCCTTTTTCGCTCACTGCCCAGGAATCAAGGTATCCTTGTTTACTTTCTTTATTTGATCGTTACTGGTTGTTTCCACCTTTGCTCATGCTGTTAGTATTAACCAACAGCGGGGCTTTGGAAGTGATATCAACTTTACTGTATTTACTGTAAAAAGAAAGGTTAGCATTTCTTTTTAAATTAACTTGCCAATGCCCGGTTTTCTAGAATGTGCCTCCTGAAGAAGCACTGTCACAATGATGGCATTAATTAACTGCATAGGCTCTAAAGAGTATGGCATTCTCCCAAAGTCCTAGTTCCCTCTTTCGAACGGATTTTTCTCTTTTAGGGGATTTTGAGGTATTTTTAATAAAACCTACTGTTTTATTACTTCAAAGTCATGTTTGCTTTTATCTCAGTTTTCCATTTTGAGCAGATGGAGTGAAGGCTGTTATTTAGGTGTGAATCTTTCATTCTAGAATAAAGTGTCATTGCTCAGTCCCTTTGGAAGACTCTCCTATTTGTAAGTGACACTTGGAATAGCTTTTGAGTCTTTTTGATGTCACAAATATTGTGAGTGTTTTGTGTCTTGATATCCACCGAACAGCCTTCCAGAGACTCACAGAAACACACGAATGCTTTGCAAAGAGGCTTGTTTGTTTTTGACAACACAAATCAGTTGTAAAAATGTTTACAGTTTTTCCTTATTTTTCTTTTTTCTGCTGGATCATAAGAATAAGGTTTGTCTCAGTTGGAGTCTGTGCGTTTCTGATACAAGCCAGCAGTGGTAGTGTGGGACAAGAGACACCTTTGAGGCAACACTTGTTCTTGAGTTTGATCTGCATATTGATTATATTTAGTGTTTACACCATATGCCAGGGTTTTAGACAAACAGAACTTTTAATCTTTTGTTGAATTTTCTAGTTTTTACTTTTAAACTTAAAACACACACACACACACACACACACACACACACACACACACACTAAAAGGCTAATAAAAATAACTATATGAAGAAAGCAAGGGCTGCAGAGATGGCTTAGTGATTAAGAGCAGTAATTTTTCTTGAAGAGGATCGGAGTTTGATCACCGGCAGCCAGGGGTGACTTAGAACCATTTGTGTAACTGAAGTTCTAGGGGATTTGATACCTTCTGGCCTCTGTAGGCACCGCACACTTGTGGTACATAGATATATATACAAGCAAATTACTCATGCACATAAAATAAAAATAAATTTTATGGCAGGGCAGTGGTGGTACATGCCTTTAATCCCACTGCTTGGGAGGCAGAGGCACGCAGATCTCTATGACTTTAAGGTTAGCCTGACCTACTGAGAGAGTTCCAAGTTCTAGAACAGCCAATGCTACATAGAGAAACCATGTTTGGAAAAACAAAAACAAAAACATAAAGGACGAGAGACAGACTAAAGAATAGAAGCACAAAGGCATTGTGTGATATGGTTAGTAGAGAGATTTGTGCTATTTTATTTTTAAACAAAATTCTTTTAATAAAAATTCCTTTCAGGCAGTAAGATTAAAAGTATGAGGTTAGCTTGGTCTACCTAGAATGCTGTCTTTGAACCAGATCAAGTGCTGGGAGTGTTGCTCAGTGTAGATCATTTGCAATCTAAGGATTTGACTTCTAAATCCACAAACCCAACCCAACCCAACCCACAATAATGTGTTTGAAATCCAAAGGTAGTTTGCTTCTTTGATCTTTGAATGAGGTTCAGGCTTATTCTAACAATCCTTTCAATCTAGACTTTGTTCTTAATTATTTTACAATCATGAGAATTTAGATGAAGATTTGTGATTTGATAGTCAAGAGTGTGGTCTCCAGTTTTTTATGGGGAGAGAGAAAGAATCTCTGTTCTAGCAAGCTTTGTGACCTTGGGCAGTGTCTTTACCTCTCTCTATGCTCCAGTGTCTATTTCTAAGAGGGAAAAAGAGTAGTAGCTGCTTCCTGGGGTCACGTAAGGATAGACAAATGACCCACACAGTGCCAGGGTCACAGAAGGATAGATAAATGACCCAACAGAGTGCTTTGTTAAGTTATCTCATACATGTTCTCCTGTCAACAATCCTCCTCATTCCTAAATGTCTTGGAGCCCTTTCCTGTCCACTGGAGATGTGGAATAGCCATGTTTTTCTCGTCTCTGTGTAATGGGATGCTGTAATACACAGGACACAGCTCAGCCTATTGCTTTTTCACTTAGGAAATGCAAGTTGCATTTGCCTATTAGAACGAAGGGAATTGTGGCACTTTACACTGGTGAGTGGTAGCTGCATGTCATTTTAGAAATGCTTAGCTGAGGGGCAAGGTGTAAATTTTATAGTAAATACAAATGCCTATTCTTTAGTTGAATTAGTTATATGATTGGTTGAGTATCAACTGTAGGAGTAGACCTAATGGAATGTGTTTTATTAAAATTGTTTTTTTTTTTTTTTTTTTTTTTTTTTTACAGGTGGTTATACCCAGAAGCCCCTTCCAGGCCAAGGGACTTCTGTTGTCATGCATAGAAGATAAAAATCCATGTATATTTTTTGAACCTAAAATACTTTACCGGGCAGCAGGTAAAGATTTCTTATATTTCATATTTGTGACTGTCCTTACATTCTTTTACACGGTTAATTTTTTTTAAAAAAAATCCTTTTTTCCCCAACCTTGATTTCCACTTTCCTTATAGATTGAGTTTTATGATACTTAATTTTGTTCTCAGATGTAAAACTTTGGAGAAAACCCATTTAGTTAAATGTTGATTGTGGGATGTAAAATGTCAACAAGAACACACGATCACGCTTAGTTCTGTTTAGTCCATGTGGGTTGAAAGAGCAAGTGAAGGTTCGTGTTGTACTTCATGACACTGAAAGTCTACTTTATGTAAGCAACTCCTATGTCCTCTAGATCAGGGGACTCTGGTGAGGCCGGTTAACAGTGTGCTGTGGTATGGGGCTTCTCTGGGAGTCTCTCTGCTGTACACCAAGATGCCTGGTGGCCCTTCCTTTAGCTCACAATCACAATTCCATAAACACACATCTGTGACTACTTATTTCTCAGCTGTAATGGAAAATTTAAATATCAAATGATTTATTTTATCTAAAATGTATCCTCCTACTCCCGGAATTCAAGAACATTACTTTGGCAAATTACTTTTGAACAGTTAAATTTGAAGCCACATGTTTTTGTTATGGTGTAATTTATGTACAGGAAAACACACAGCCATTGTGTTCGGTTTGGTGGGTTTTTGACAGCCGCATACATCCACGCAGTCACTGTGCAAAACAAGATGCAGGAGATTTCATCACTCCTGCAAGCCCTTTCCTCTTCTTTTCTTCTTGCCCGTCTATTCTCTCAGCTCTAAGCCTAGTTGCTTTCTGATTGCGATTAGGTTAGCTGTTCATGCTTATTTTAGACTAGCTGGGCTCTGTGGAAATGGAGTCTCCCATGTATTCCGTTTGTCTTCTTTTGCCCAATCTAGCTGTCACCTGCATCTAGTTTATCTGCATTGCTGTGTCACAGCCTGTTGTGTGAATAGTCATTGTTCATTATTATTGCAGTTGTGATGGTTCTGCACAATATTACGGCATCATTCAGAGGGTGAGCATGCCTGTCGGTTGTATGGATAGTTGTTGTTCATCATTATTACAATAATAATATTACTATTATTATCGTTTTTATTATTGTAAGAAAAGTTGTTTCTACCGAGGAAAGTAGGTTACTTCTCTCTGCAGCAAGCTACTGACCTGTAAATATTGTAATTGCACTTCTGCCTCTAGCACCTGACTGCTAATGAGTTGATCGGGAAATGAATCTCAGTTATGAAGAAAAAAGTACTTGACAATCTGAGACATATACATATACCTTATGTTTATATCCATTGTATGAGCCCACTGTCATTTATTGAAGGTTCATGCACTGGGGCTTCCATTTCACTTTATCCACTTAGTTTTTGAAAACTGACTTGTATTGCCAGGAGAGAGAGAGATGTTCCAAGATCTGAAGTAGTGTCGTTCTTCTGTTGCTCAGTGGTTTACTAATTTTCAGAAGCAAGAGGCAAACCAGGCTGTAACTCACGACGGAGGTAACCCGAGTCTCCAGTGCCAGCTGTTTAGTTCCTTTCTGTATCAGTTCGAAAGTGATGTTCCACTATATGTAGAAACCAGTGTTTGGTGGCTGTAAGTGACTGAGAACTGCCATGAGTGTGGAAGAGTTTTAGGGATAACCCAACCCAATTTATTAGGCCCATGCTTTTGTTTCGGTATGTGTGTGTGCCTGCATGAGTTTGTGTGTGCCATGTTGCTTGCAGAGACCAGCCCAATGTCTTCTGGAAGTGGAGTTACAGACAGTTATCAGCTGTTGATGTGTGTTGGGAGACAAACTCAAGAGCATTAAGAGCTCCCAATCACTGAGCCATCCCTCTAGCTCCCATTTTTGTTTTTTAAATAAAAACGTAATTGCTTAAATTAAAAAGGAAAATTCTGAAAAGATGCATCAATTTATTGGTGCTTTTCTTCTTATTAGCTTAACAAAACAGTGACCCATTTTAAACTGGGAGTAACAGTCATTTTTTTACTTTTTTTCCTTTCCTCGGTTCTTGTGTTAAGTGATTTTCCTCTTCCTAGTTCTCTGTTGCTGATATGTAGTAACTGTGATTTAGTGTTCAATTATTTTTCTCATATGACATTCATATATTTTTAGCTATAGAAAATGCACTTGAGAATACAATTCACTTTTAAATATTTCATTATCTCTTTGAAAATTTCATACATTGTATTTTGATCAGATTTACCTCCTCCTACAACCTCTCCCAATTTCATATTTGATCAATTTTGTGTATTTCTTTCTTCTTCTGTTTTTTTTTTCTTTTTACTCATCAAGCCTCATTGGTGTTGCCTAAACACTGTTAGGTTGTGTGGCCATCCACTGAAGCATGTGAGACCCGCTGGAGCCATATACTGCTGGAACCCTTAACGATAACTCTCTTTTGTTCAGCATCTATAAAGTACCAATAGATCATCAGCTATGGATGGGGCTTCATGCCCTTTTCCCCTCTCCATACTGGGATTTTGACTGATTTGAGCTTGCACAAGTCACAACCATTGTGAGTTCATATTTGCACCTGTTCTAGTGTGTCTGGAAAACATTGTTTCCTTTCAGCCTCTACCTCTGGCTCTTAGTTTTTCAGCACTCTGAGACTTGGCAGTAAGGGAGTGTGATAGAGATGTCCAGTTTAAGTCTGAGCCCTCTGCCTTCAATTATTCTTTGCACCTTGGCTAGTTGTTAAGCTCTAATCACTGCTTGTAGGCTTATATTTTTTGAAACCTACTTTGATAAGGGTTCTTAAACGCTTCAACCTTCCTTATAGCCCATCACTGTTGCACAAGAAAGGAGAGCAAGATGGCTAATAGGACAAGGGGGAACTGGGCCTGTTTAGAAGTAGTTCTTTGGGGAAATTCCCATCTTCCTTGTCAGCTGTCCAGTCCACTAGCAAAACACCGAACAGGAATCAGCAGTGGCTTGATCCATAAGAAGTTGCAAGACTCTGAGGATCAGCACACGTACCCTGTAGGAATAAGAAGCAGCCAGAACAGCACCAGATGCGGTTTGGTACATTTCTTTCTACAAAACCACCACAAGCAAAGATCAGTTAAGAAAGCAAGGAGAATCAATTTCAGAGCCTCATCAGCGAACACCAGCAAGGTGAAACCCAAGGAATACTAGCAAGGCAAACCAATGCCAGAGCGCTGTCTGCTGTCAGTTGGGTTCTACTTACACTCTTTCCAAACATCGCGTGTCCTCCCAAGCATCTGTTTCAGCAAAACATCACATGCCCTCTCACCAGGCAGCTTCCAGGAAAGCACCGTGTGTCTGTTCTCAGCAAAACATCCTCTCATGTTCTTTATCAAAGCATCCTCCCATAAGACAGCTTCCAGAATTACATCACATGACACAACTGAGTCCTCAATGAAACTGGAAATTCCACACTTCAACCACTGACTGCAAAAAGAAGCTTCTTCAGTGAGGTTTGAGAGATGCTATAAGAAGACATCATTAGGAGTTGGTTTAATACTGTAATCATAGTAATCATACTAATCAGAGTAGGTCCTCCTCTAGGGTGTATGTCTTGTCTAGCTAGACACTGGCTCTTGGCTCCCCACATATGGGTTCCATCTTGGGGATGAGGCCTTATTTCTAATTAGAAAGTTACTAATTAGAGGTTACTCCTGTGCTATTTGTGCCACTGTTGCACTAGTCAGTGTGTCTGGAGAAGCCCGAGTTTTACTTTCTTCCTCTAGTAGCATGCATAGTGACTTCCTTGTAGAAACTAGCCAGTAAGGATTAAGCTTCCAGGTCAGTACCTGCTTGATTTCTCCATGGTTTATGGCAAAATATGTGACATATACTCAGCAGCAGGGGCTGGCCGTTAGCTCAGGAGGGTGACTGAGAAGTGGGAATAGCCTGTGAGACTTGAGAGTCTATAGGACCTAACTGGCCCACAACTCTGATAGACTTAACCCATTCCTGACATTGGGTTTTTATTAGTTATCTATTGCTGTATCTAGGAGGGAAATAGTTGTCCTGGAAAAGTGTACCTACAGTCTTTATATATGAAATGTTTATATTTTAGGAAGCATCTGCAGTAGTTTTTCATGTTTTCAGAAAATCTTTAGTGTCAGTCATCTCTCCCTTTTCTTTGGTTTTCTCTTCCAAACCCCAGCCCATTTAACTCTTCCGGTGCCATTATTCACCCTTATCCATTATATTGCTGCGTCCTTTCCCACCTTGAAAGCCCCCCCCCCCATGAGCCTTTCTGATCTCTATGTGGTGCATTTATACAAGGGAATATTATTCGGCCGTTAAGAACAATGAAATTTGTAAGTAAATGGCTGTGAACAGCCTGTCCGTGTGAGGTAACCCAGATGCAGAACTATAACCCTCACGTGTTTGCTTTCATTGTGGATGGCAGCTTTGAATCTTCATGTGTGTCTCATTTGGAACAGCCAAAGAAATCCCAGTGTTTTAAAGAAGAATGAACAGTTGTTAGTACAATTGGTTTAGTGGCACTGTTGCCAACCTGGATATGTAACATACTGCTGATTGCTTGGAAAAAATTACTCTGAGTATCTGAGAAGATGGAAAAGGCTGCAGACGTGGTTAAAGTTCCCTGCACTCTGAGTTATGAAGTATCCGTCCCATGGAAGCTTTTCTTTGTCATGTCAAACAGGACTGCAAAATGTACTGAGGTTAACTGCAAGTCTTGCAAAGAGCAGAGAGATTATCTGTCATATCACTACTGCCTTTGCCTGCCTGCTGGCCAACCATCCTGAAGCAGCATTCTGTCTCATGCAGAAACGCTGGGCATGGAGGATGTGATTATTCAATTAAGTGATTATTAAAAGTGACTTCAGGGGCTCTCTTTCTTCTCTCCTTTCTGTCTCTGTATCAGTCTGTCTTTCTCTGTGTCTCTGTCTCTGTCTCCATCTCTCTCTCTCTCTCTCTCTCTCTCTCTCTCTCTCTCTCTCTCTCTCTGTGTCTCCCTCCCCACACCCTACTCCCACCCTGTGTGACTCAGTTAAATAATTATGTTACAATCAGGAAGAACTGAGTTTGATCACCAGAACCCATGTAAAAATGCTGTTTATGATAATGTGCACTTGCTATGCCAACCCTAGGGAGGCAGAGGCGGGAGGAATCCTGCGGCCCATTGGCCAGTCAAGTATACTTGATGAGCTCCAGACCAGTGAGAGACCCTGACTCGAAGGAGTGTGTGATGTTTCTGAAGGTGACACCTGAGGGTTGTGTTCTGGCTTCCACATACATGTTCACACATGCACATGTAGCCATACTACCCGTACTACCCACGCTCACACATGCACTAAAGTGATATCAGGTACACATAAGTTGAAAAGGTATAGACTTTTCCAGAGTAACATTGCCATTGAATTAGAAACAATAGGTTCTTTAGTGACATTTCAGTGGTAAGAAAACATGGCCTTCTGAAATAATGGCGTGCATAAAGACACTTACAACCTTAAAATGATTATGTAGAAAAGTATCTGCATGAGAAGTCTTCTGGTCACATGCAGGATACTTGCGGACTCTTGTAGCATTTGTTCAGATGGCTTTTAAATAGTCAAGTCTCTTAAACCATTAATAACTCAAGAGCTAAGAAGATAGCCTTGTGGCAATTTTTGGTAGTTAAAAATCATTAGGTTTAATCTTTACATACCAAAAACTGACTATTTCCATGTTGTGTTTTGTTTTACATATACTTTATGATCTTTGTAAATACTAAGATTTCAATACATATACTATCAAACTTTTAAAAAAATCAAGTGCTATGAAAAATATATTCATATATATTTACGCTAAAATGCGTTTTAATAATCTGTATATGTATCTCTTGTCTTTTTAAAAATAAAGTTGTAAAAAAAATAAAATTGAACTAATATGTCTCAAGGGAATCATTGTCTGGCATGCATAGATATGAGCTTTGTATCTTCTGTCTTTGTAGTTAAGCTTGTCCAGGATACAAAGAGGTTACAGAGTGTTGGCTGTGGCTCTGATCCACTGACAGGTGCATTGTTTACTAATAGCTTCATTTGCGTTATTTGTACTAAATTTCAAAAAAAATGAGTATTAATTCACAGCCTCTCTGTGAGATTTATACAGCAAATGGCCCTGTAGGTAAGAGTAATTCTTCCTGGATTGGAAATGTCCCATGTAGCTTTACTGATGGGGTCAGTGAAGCTTTGGAGATTGTAATGCTGTCTTCTTCCTCAGAACACAAAAGATAGATGTCTGTTGTGATTAAGATAATGTGTCCCCATGTTCCTGTGATATTTCTATACTCACAAGTGGGATCCTGGGACACAAAAGTCATATAATAATTTGTCAGAGATGACCAAGTTGGATGCAGAGATAATGCTGGAGCCTGGCTTCTGTTTGGACAGATTTGTCCCTCTCCCCCTTTCCCACGGGACTAATAGGTGAGACAGGATGTTTTCAGGATGCAGTGCAGACATTAAGTATATTTAATCACCAGACACCATGGGCTAACATTCCAGAAATGCGCAGTACTTTTCTACACAGGGAACATTTATATCTTGTCAGGGCATCAGGTATAATAATGCTCTCTCCATGTCTCACATTTGTGGGGAAACTGCCATTCTTGAGGTTCATGTGTGGGGAGGGATCGATGACCCCCATGTACCTGTGATGGTCCCTCACACTTCACGGGGGGACTTTGTAGCATGAAGATCAGTGCAAGTAATTAATATGGGAAATCGGAAGGCATTGGCAAATTCTTTCAAGGCATTGGCAAATATCATGTCTGTTTTCTTAGATGCTGTGTATTCTTGGTGGCACATTTCTATGCTTTTAGTTTCCTCTCAAATTTTATTTTTTGAGATAGGTTTTCTTTGGGTACCCCTGGCTGTCCTGAGGTTAGCTCTCCAGATAGACCAGGATCCTTCTTTATTGTCTCTCATGCCAACCACCTCTGTTTCCAAGACTTCCCAAACTTGTGCCATACTTGGTGAGACCTCTTTGGTTTCCATAAACAGGCTGTTACCTTCTCCTCCATCCCCAGAGTGCCTGGTGATATGTTGATATCATGTTTTTATTTTCTGAGCAATAGTATCTTTTATCTTTATATTTCCCAGAGAAGGCTGCATTTTTCAATAGTATGAGTGGCTGCAGGGTTTGTTTGTTTGTTTGTTTTGGTCTTATTGAGGCTTAGATATATTGGATGACTATATTATACATAGTGAATATATTATTTATGCTTTTTGTTTCTTGCACAAAAATCTGTTTAAGATGGCTTATTAGAAGAAAATTGGGGGAAAAGCATGGGAAATGAAAGGAGCTATTTGTAAATAAAATGAACATGTTCATGCCGTGGGTCTGTAAGTGAACATGTGTTAGGCATGTAAATGTGTTCTCATGTGCAAGCAAGTGTCGAGGTGAGAGGTTTAAATATTTGTTTATAAAACCCGTCCTGCCCAGTAACTGTCCTCCTTTAGGCTTCATAAGGACTTCCTGCTCACTCAGTTGTACTGCCATCGCTGGGCGCTGTGGATCTGGTGCCGAGGATTTCCCTGTGCATCGCTGTTAGGATGTGAGAGCGATCAGCACGAGGGAGGGGGGAGTGGATTCAGTTGGTGTGCATGCTCTGAGCATATGTGATGCTCCGTAGCTCCCACTGCCGGAGTCCCAACTCCTGTTGCTTGCTCCTTTTCAGAAAGCATATAACACATAGGAATGCATGCTTGCAAGTTTGAAATAACTTTCTGGGATATCATTTAAATGATCATTTAAACCAGCATAACTACGGAGTACCTGTGGATTTTCACTGGCTCATCCAGCTTGGATCACTTACAAATGAGCATATTCAGGCTGTGCTCTTACTGTCGAGTGCTTAAGATTAAGCCGGTGCAAAGCAGAGAAGAACTCGGAAGAGGTCTGCGGCCTTCAGCATGGCTCCAGGGACTGACCTGCCTGGGTTGATGGGGAAGGAAGAAGTGGGTCACACACAGACAATGTACGAGAAGACTGGATTCGGTGGTTTGGGATCTTGAATGGAGGAACTGCAGCACCCCGAAGAAGCTCAGCCTATTAAGTATACACAGTTGAGCAGGGAGGCGGGGTTTGATGTACTACTCAATAAGGAGTCAGGTTCAGCTAATTTTGGTAGGATTAGTCCACACACGGGTAATATTCAGGCTGTAAACATGGGGACGGGGCCTAGAAAATTGAACGTGGACATTTTCTGTGCATGCTGTCAGCACTCACCTTGGACTAGTGGAAGGCTTTGCCATCCCTCTGAGCCTTACCTGGGGAAGGCTCAGTACTCCCATGTGGCTGAGACATTGGTTCTTGCCATTTACCCAGGACTTGCCCCCTATAGACGGTTCATGGCCCCCAATTTGGTCTTAATATCCCTTTCCCAGAATCACATTTTCTGTATGATGTAAAAAAAGAGAGAACACAGCATTGTTTGCCATGCTGTTCTTTAATTGCTAAAGTAATGAGGCCTTATTGTTCTGGGTAATTTATTTAAGACAATAAGGCAGTCATTGCTGGCAATTTTTCAAAGAAGATGTGCCAAGATGCCAAGCCATCATGGTAGTGTGCCAGCCTCAGAGCCCTTATTCCAGGGATTTGCTATTCACCAGCTGACATTTGATTTATAAGACAGGAAGACGGGGTTCTTGCATGTCCCTCTCTGACTCACAAGCAGAATCGAATGTGTGTTGGTTTCCCGTCCTTTCTGCTGGCCTGTGATCTTGCAGCTAGAGCATGAAGTCTAATGGCAGAGGGCCAGGGTGCTATCTTTGGCCAGGTGTCCTCAGTTTGGTCCTGACTTTCCTGATGGTTAACAGCCTAATAGAATTTAGTCCCCTGGTCAAACATGTCTCTGTGTCTGTCCATTTCCCCATCTGTTGGTCACTTACGGGTAATATGTTTCATCGATGCCAAGTACAAAAATGAAACACAATAAACTTAATCCTACTGTGTGATTCCCCTATGTTTCAGATGTCCATGTATTTCCTGCTTGATAGAAAACTGGTGTAAGAACTTAAGAACTTACTTGAACAGTGACATAGGGCTTTGGCAAATTTGTTAGTAATTTTTGAGCTTTCCTTAAATTAACTTTTAAATGGTTTTGTGTGAGTATGACAAAGTATGTTCATGGAGTAGGAGGACACATTGTCCAGTGGCTTTTCTTTCTTTCTTTCTTTCTTTTTTTTTTTTTTTTTTTTTTAAGGTTTGATAGTGTCCAGTGGCCTTTCTTTCCTGATCCTTTATGTGGGTTCTTGGAATTGAACTCAGGTCTTCCAGCTTGTGCTGCAAGAACTTTCACACGCAGAACCATTTCACTGGACCCAAATGTATAAACATTTTAACATTTAACAGAGAATTCCATCCACCACAGCCCATTTTTCTTGGTCAGCATCCTTCCACTGAATGCTCAGTTCTTGCGCTTTGACAATTTTGATGAGTTAAATTGGACTAAAACATGCTTTGTTAAGATTTATTCAGTTTCTGACTGTGGTCTTTCATGTTTCAGGATAGATGATATATTTCAACTGCTGCACATATTTATCTGGGCTGTGGTGTCATAGAACTATATGATAAAATTTATAGTTTTACATGAAGCTTTCAGCCATGAGACCCTCTCACACCGAGATTTCTTATATTCTTTCAGATACATACACGTGTCACTTCGGAGACATTAATTACCCTTTGTCTTTCTCTCTCGTTATGTGTTTAGTGGAACAGGTCCCAGTAGAGCCCTACAAGATCCCCTTGTCTCAGGCTGAAGTCATCCAGGAGGGCAGCGATGTGACTCTGGTTGCCTGGGGTACTCAGGTCTGTAATGCTGATTACCTGCTAAGGCCACACTGCACTGGGGACCTCTTGTTTGTCATTCTGGGTGTGTTCTTTATGTCTCAGATGGTCTCCATACTAATGATCTTCATCCTCAACTCCGTCTTTATTAAGGCATAACTGACAGATACAAATGATTTAAGGTGCATAGCACAGTGATTTTCACATATGTACATACTGTTAAACGATGGCCCCAATCAAGTTAATCGATAGTTTGCTACTGTAGTGCACATGTGCATGTGTGCATGCAGACTGAGGAGGCATATGATCTTCTCTGAGCAAATTTTAAGTAAGTGATCCAACTTCTTTTCAAAGCAGGGTTTTATTTATCTTTGTTTTTTGATTGATTTTCTGCTTTCACACTTTCATTCACACACACAACACACACAAACACAAACACACACACACATACACATACACACACAATGTACTCTGATTACTTTCATTTCTAACCCCCTCTCTTCTCTTTCATCTTTATCACTGCCCCTCCTTTATGCTACTCAGTCTCGTTCCTAGATTTATGACGTTTGTGACCCAGTCAGTTTAACCTCAGATATATCCATGTGAGCACTGGATGGGAGCTATCCACCGGAGCCTAGTCGGGGTTACTAGTCTGAAGGCAGTAGTTCCTCTTCCCTATACATCTACCAGTAGTAAATATTTGCACAGTGTGATGTGGTGTCCCTAAACTCTTTCTGTGTTCAGGATTGGCCATTGATGATGCGCCCATTCTTGTGAAGACCAAATGCTGGTCTAAGGTTTTGGTTTCAATGTGAGTGTCTTGCCAAGAAGATGGTGATTTT
This sequence comes from Micromys minutus, assembly GCF_963924665.1. Lineage (NCBI taxonomy): Eukaryota > Metazoa > Chordata > Mammalia > Rodentia > Muridae > Micromys > Micromys minutus. The sequence goes on from NC_137956.1 coordinate 17,240,445, forward strand.
ACAGCTCTTCTCCCATCTTCCAGCTCTTTCTGGCCCCTCTACTGCATTGTCCCTGAGCCTCAGGTGGAATGTTTTACTTAAGGCTGAGAACCCAAGTATTACTTATCCTCTGCACCTTGTTTAGCCATGACTGCCTTTAAACAGAGACTGAATGGTGCTCAGGTCTGGTCTTGGACTTGCTAAGCAGCTGATGATGCAGTTGAACTTCGGTTTCTCCTGCCTGTACCTCCCAAGTGCCGGGATTGCTGGCTCTTACCACTGTGCCCAGTTTATAAGCAACATAGTTATTAGCTTAGTCCCTATGTTATACTTTCCTTCCTTGGCATTTACTCATTTTGTGAGTGGAGGTACCTATTTAGTCATACTGAGATCTTAAGTGGGTATATACAACGGTGCCCGGTAAGAACACCTTTATAGCTCGTATTGCATATCTGTGTTACACTTTGCTCTGAGGTCTTTCACATCCTCTCCTTGCTCTCTCTCATGAGTACTTTGCTGGCCACATGGACCACCTGACCTATGATCCTGTGACAGATTTAGGTATCTTAAGCTGTCTTTCTCTTTCCTAATGAGTTTCACTATGGGATTTGGTTCAGCCGTAACAGCAGGGCTTGTTGTCATAGCTCTCCACTTTGTCTGTCTGTCTGTCTGTCTGTCTGTCTGTGACCTGGCTGTCAGCCATCGTGTGTAATGCTAAAGATTGAATCCAGTTCATTTGCAAGAGCAGCAATTTCTCTTAACCACTGAGCCATCTCTTCAGTTCCTCTCCTAGTTATTAAACCCAGTACTTAATTCTTGGTTTTGTGTGGATACTTGCTATTTTGTCTATGAAACCATTTAGTCTTTAGCCTTTGGGATTACTGACTTTTCTTTCTACTTTCTTTAGCTGTTTTCTGTTTAGAACTCTTGTTCCGTCCCTTCCCCCCTTTTTTTAAATGTTGGTGGTGTGTGGGTTCTCTGTATACTCCATAGTTATCCTCCCCTTTCCTCTGCCTGTTTGCCTTCTGAGCTTTTGGGATGACTATTTCTCCTTTTCTCCTGGCAGTTTTTGCGAACTGATTTCTAGATATTTGTCCTTGATTGTGACTTGGTGATCAACATTAATTCTCCCTGCAGATCATTTCTCCAACTGCAAACAGTATCATTATGAATGATGCTGACATTCAACTAGTCTTTCAGCTCCAAGCCATTCTAGTCATTCTTTCTGTATTTCCCCTCATTTTCAGGTTCATGTCATCCGGGAGGTGGCTTCCATGGCCCAAGAAAAGCTTGGAGTGTCCTGTGAAGTCATCGATCTGCGGACAATTGTGCCTTGGGATGTGGATACAGTTTGTAAGGTATAAGTCTTTAACTGATGCATCACTGTTTCCCTAAGGCCTTCTGTCAACTGTTTTGGATGTTTAAAAAGAACCATTTTGAAATTGTGAGTTGCATGAGCATTTTCCACTGATGTAAAGTTTAAATCTCTGATGTGGATGGTACAGGGGCTGTAGTTTAAGATTCAAACAACCAGATTCTTTTAGACTGTCTTTGTCCTCCCATGGTTTTCTCTGTCTAAAATATCTAGTGTTGTCCTTGTAGGCAACTTACATTGACTTCTGTGGGAAACAGGGGTATAAAGAGAGAGTGTCAGGACCATTGACGTCACCCATTCAGCTGACTTCTCACTGGATAGGTTCAGCAAGCCTGGTTTAATTTAGTGAGGTAAATGGTTTGGCTTCATTTTTGAAAGTCTTTTTTTCTCTATAATCAACCACATTATTACTTAGGATCTTGCTCTAGTTATATCAGATTGATCCCGTGGGCCACAGACTGAATGTTATACTGTGGGAATCTGGCTACTCTGAATTATGGTTTCTGTCCTGATATTTAGATTAGATTGTTGATGCCCTGTTACTTAGTAAATCCACACAGTTGTCTTTGAAGAATAGAGCTCAGTTTATAACCAGTGTCTTAACGCATTGACTTCTGCGTAGTTTATAGAGTGTCAATTCTTACATTAGTGCCCAGGGAAAAGCCAGATCTTCTGTTTTGTGATCTCCTCTACTAAAGTCAAGATAACAATTACAGGTGTTTCTCTCTCTCTCTTTTCTCTATATTTGTTGATATAGCAAATAAATCCTAAGATTTCGAGAATTTTGTGACTACTGTTTTTAAATTTTAAAAATATTATTAGTTCTTTTGAGAATTTCATGTAATGTCTTTTGATCCTACTCATCCCAACTCTTCCTAGATTCACTTCTCTCTGTACTCACCCAACCTCTTTTCTCTCTTTGTAATTGCTTTTTAATTTTTTTATTATTATAACAACATTATCTCCCCTCTCTCATTCTTCTCTCCAAATCCTCCTTTATAACCCTCATTTCTTTCAAATTTATGGCCTCTTTTCTCATTAACTATTATTGCATACATATATGCATATGTATATTTATATATAGTCCTAAATATATAAGTACAACCCCCTCATTCTGTATAGTGGACTTGTATGTATGTTTCAGTTTGTATGCCCTTCCCTGGGGAAGATTATTCTGCTGCCCTTGGCATTCCTTACTTGCTTATACTTCTTTGTCATGGGTTGAGGCCTCTTGCCCTCCCACCAGTCCTCATTAGGATGTCTATTGTCCTTGTGCGGCTCATATTTGGTCATTTGGTCTGTCATGTTGGTGAGATTTTTATAGGTGTAGCTTGTGACATTACTGAGAGACACAGTCTCACAACAAACTCCCAGTTCTTCTGGCTTTTACAGAAGAACTTTTGTAGGTGCTTCTGCAACCATTCCTGAACCTTAGGTGTGGGAGTTGGTTTGTAGCTGCATTCACTGAGACTTGGCTCCCCAGCCCTGCATTTTGATTGGTTGTGGTATTCTGTTATACGCTCCAGCAGTTGCAAAGGGGAACTTTCTTCATGATGGGTAAGGACTCCATTTGTCTCTGTGTAAGAGCAGATATTTAAAAGGTAGTTAGGGATTATGCTGACTTAGTAAAGTAGTGATTGTAGGTTCTTCTCTAAGATCCATGACTTCACTAGTTCTGGGTAGTTGGCTAGGTTTTCAGTACCAGGTATGATTTTCTTCTTGTTGAGTGGGCCTTACGTCCAGTTAGAACTGCTGTTGACTATTGCCAAGATACTGTACCTTTAGGTTATTGTTCTAAGCCTCCCGTTGTTGTGGTTCATAGGCATCACAACTGTGTAGACTGTTGGTTCCTTCTGTCCACTGAAGGTTTCGTGGTGCCTCCTGGCACCGTGAAGGCTAGTCTTCACGGAAGAGGCATCATTTCCAGCTCAGGGGTCTCAACCCTGTTTCTGAAGTTTATGGTGTCTTCAGCAATAGAGACTTATCTTCCAGCTCTGTTGGGGGCCACTAAAGGCAATAGGAATACCGTGTGACGCTTTAGGAGTCTCTTGGACAGCCAGGCTAGTGACCCGAAAGACGGCTTTTCATGTCTGGTGTTGGGATTTTTTGTTAGATAGCTTTTGGCTCTTGGAAGGAGTATTATTGTCAGCACAGATGAGAAATTTCATTTAGGCTACATGTATATTTATACATAAATTTATTTGTATTACAGTTTATTTTATTTTACTTTTTTTAGGGTGTATGATTCCTTATGATTTTTTTTCTGGCGCCACTTCTCTTAACTCACAGTAAAGCCATGTGGGCAGAGGGTTTTCTTTGCATATGGTTAGTGGAAACGCACTCAATTCCTAACACAGATAATGACAACGAAGATCTTCTAATCCCTTATTTATTAATTTTAAACAATTTTTGTTTTTATAGAAATTTTATACAGATTTATTCATAAAACTGTTAGGATTATTTAATCTGTTTATATTTAATTGTGTCGATGTGAGTTTCCATCTGTCATCTACCGTCTGTTTCATACGGACCCCAGCTGCTTCCTGTGCATTTCATTCATCCTTTTGGGTTCACCAGCTATTGGTAATTTACAGTCTTTACTAGCTTGCTAGACCTGTAGCCCCTTATTGTTATTTTACTCATTACACTAGAGATTATAACGCACGCCCCTGGTCATTGTCACAAACATGTTACAGTTCACTTAAAATCTCAAAAGTAGACAGCAGAGTTCTTGTTATAAATTAAAACTTTTTTTTAATTGTAAGGGTTTATTTGATACACTCCAGTGCTGTGATTTCCTGGGCAACTCAGAACTCTGCTGTGTACTCCAGAGGACATACCCTCCTGTATATACCCAAGCACACAAACACACACACACACACACACACACACACACATATGTATATATATATGTATATATTTTTCCTATGCACATATACATGTACATTCTGTCTCATACATACATGCATATACTATAGATACATTTACACATATAGTCACACATACTACTACACTAATACATAGAGTCATACATACACACAGATATACATATGTATATATATACATATATACACACAGATATAGTCTCATATACACACTCACAAATATATATACATACACTCAGATATATATGCTACTATATATAAATACATTCACTTATATAAACACAACATACATTTACTCACTCACATATATAAACACAATCATACATATATATTTGGACACATACTTATATATACACTCACACATTTTCTTATACACACTCCCTTATCCCCCCCCCACACACATTCACACACACACTCACTCATACATCTTATGAACGATGTGCAGAGCTAAGGAAAAAAAATCTTCAGCTCTCCCAGAGTCTCTTTCCTATCAAGCTGCTGAGGCATGCATCACATTTATCATCTGTCCTTCTAATGACACTTTCTGATTGAAAACTCCAAAAGATACATATGTGTCTCAAGCCATAGTAAATAAAACCGAGGAATCCAGTTTTGTCCTCTGACAAAGCACAGCTACTAAAAATATGACTCCATTTGATATCTATAAAATTCATAAAGATGAGGAAAAGCTGACTTTGAATGAACCAAAACAAACCAAAAACCGCTTTCATATTTAGTATGCTTATACTATGCTTATAGGGCCATGTTTTCCCCCAAACCATTTCTAGGATTCCAAGTGATTGCCGCAGAGAGTAAGAACTCTCTCTTACTATGCTCACAGAGAACCCAGGTTTGATTTTCAGCACTCACATAGTCTTTCAAAAACTGCCTGTAACTTCAATTACAGGGGATTCGACTCCCTCTTCTGGCCTCTGTGGATACCAGGCACACATGTGGCACACATACATACATACATACACACACGTACATACGACAAGCATGTATAACACTCACAAGATAAAAAATAAATCATCTCTAATTTCCCAGGGGAAAAGACTAAGCACCAAAACAATTTCCCTTTTGGTATAATAAAAGGAAAACAAGAATTGTACTAAGTTAAGCAACAAAGAGAGTCACAAGCGAGACCCAGAGCGATTCAGGACTGCCAAGCTGGCTTCCATTGTCAAACTGGAGGACCATCAACCAGAATCAGCATGATGAAAGTAGCCCAACACAGAACCAAGATAAGGAGGCTAATAAGCCAGAGGCCTCATCCAGTAGAAAACTCTGGCCTTATCTTTTACCTTCCTGGGGTGAGGGGAGCTTTCAGCACAGTGGCTCAACAATCTAGGATCACACACAGATGCAACTAGTACATCTAATACAGGAAGGAAAACCCAAATTGATAGAAATACCAATATTCTTCCTTTCTTCCTCTGGCTATCTCTTCGATCTCATGATACTAATTTGGTATGTTATATTTGTGGTTTGCCCTAGATCCTTGCTGAATGTAGATGGCATAAATACAGTTAAGTAAAATTCTAAACATAGTTTACCTGGTTACATATCTAAACACAGGCCACTCCTCCCTATCCCCAGAACCATACGTCATATCTCTAAGCTGAAATACCATCCACACCAAGAATACACATGAGAAAGACAGCATGGCAAATGAGAGCAGCTATCCAGGGATCCAAGATACTGTTAAAAGCACTTATAACCAAGCCAAGTGTTTTACTGATGTTGACTGGGTTCGCAAAGCCCTTAGCAGTCTCAGATCTGCTAAATCACAACACGGTTTTCTTGTGAGAGCACCTTACCCCACCCTTTTGTGGCAGCATATCTGCAAATTATTTTCCTGTGACTTGCCTAAAAAGTAGTCTGTAAAAGCTATGAGAATACCAGCTTTAGGAGAACCTACTATTAGTCTGCTGGGGACATAGTATCAAGGTGACTTATTAGTATACCCAAAGATTAATGCATTTCTCAGGCCTCACAAAGAAGTTTCTATTTACAGTAGAAAACAATTAACACAGGGAGTCATCTTTGGCCAAGACTTAGAGAATGATCTGCTACAGGATGCTCATCACTAAAGGGAAGATATATCTGTACTTCCTGCCCCCCATCCAAGACTCAGGGATCATTGTAGAAATGATGGCAGAAGTGTAAGAGCCAGAAGATTTCCTATAAGGAAACTGTATCTGGACACAACAGGGAAGTTGTACATAGGTTTGTTTCCAAGGGTTGTGACAGCATGTATAAGACCTGTGCAAGACAAAGCCAGTACACATCCAAAATGGAGAGGGGGAGGGAGTTGACTATGAAATCCCTCCCCACTGCTGGCAGTTGTTAGGGTCTGGAAGAGAGAGGGAGAGTCAGTTTTCTCTAACAGTGTGGCTTCTGGTAAGTTGACTGTGCTCCAGTGGAAAGCCACACATCCAAGAATATTTGGGCAGCACAAACTGGTCCTGATGGGTTTTAAAAATATCCTCTTTTAGGTCTTGCTCTTTTTAAATTTTCATGTTGACCTCACTGTGCATTTTTGCTTAGATATGCTCGAGAACCCCATGGGCATACTCGGTAACTGAGACACGTGCATTGTTCGAAGAAGACTGGTCTATGGTGTTTCCTCATAAATCATGATTTACCCTTCAGACCCTGTTCTGTCAGGCTGTGCCTTGGCTGCCTTTTCCCCTCCCATTTTCTAGTCTGCACCACAGGTGGGCCACTGTCAATGGGAATTTTAGCTGGAGCACATGCTAGTAGTCGATTCCCTTTTGTAGGTCTTCCCATGCCCGAGCTGATTGGCTTCCATTCTTTATAAGCATCCTTGTGTGTTGAATCAGTGCTTTTCTCTTTGGAGAACTGTCTAGTACAAGATAGTGTCACAGCTTCCATGGCTTCTCCATACCCACCATAAGGCAATGTGTACTGGCTGGTTTTATGTCAGCTTGACCCAAGCTGGAGTCATCACAGAGAAAGGAGCCTCAGTTGAGGAAATACCTCCATGAGATCCGGCTGGAAGGCATTTTTTTTTCCAATTAGTGATCAATAGGGGAGGGCCCAGTCTATTGTGGGTGGTGCCATCTCTGGGCTGGTGGACCTGGGTTCTATAAGAAGGGAGGCTGAGCGAGCCAGCAGAACAAAGCTAGCAAGAAACATCTCTCCAAGACCTCTGCATCAGCTCCTCTCTCTAGGTTGCAGTCCTGCTTGAGTTCCTTTCCTGGCTTCCTTTGATGATGGATTGTGATCTGGAAGTGTAACGTAAATAAATCCTTTCCTCCCCAACTTGTTTTTTGGTCATGGTGTTTTGTCACAGTAATAGAAACCCTGTCTAAGACACAATGTTTTAATTTCCTTAAGATTAAAAAAAATAACATCACAAAAGAATATCGATTTTATTTTATTTTATTTTTTCATTCTGCCTCCTTTTCTTTAGCACTCTCTGTCACCCATTCCGTTTTGTTAAGTATCAGTCATATGGCTGACTGTGGACTCTGGTTGTCCACACATGGGAGTAGCTGTTCTGTGGCTTCTGGTCAGGGGCACCTGTAGTTAGTTATGTGTGCTTTGGAGCTAGGTGATCATAGGAGTCAAGCAATGTGAATTAATTCATTTGTGTCATTGAGCATGACTTTAGTTGTCCCTGGTTTAATGTCATTCTTCCCCTCATTTCTAGATAGTGATTTCTTTTCTTTCCATAAAATACTCTACGGGGACATTGCCTAAAGGCAAGTCAGGTGATAGCTGCCAGGGTTGGGCAGGGAAGAAAGAGTTTGGGAGTAGAAAGGTCTCAGGAAGAAAAAAGAAGGCTGCAGGTAGCTCTGCACACATTGAAAAGGACCAGAATTGCTTAGCCTTGTCATTCCTACCAAGGTTGATAGAGGAAGACATACCGTTTGAAGACTCATCAACTTAACCTTAACTTTGCTGCCTTTAAAAACATCATCTTCATTGGGCTAGTTTAGATCACCTTTGATGCCATTTTAAAAATTAAGGTGGATGCCATAACCAGAGTCTTAGGTAAGTTTTGGGGTTTTGTACCGAATGGCTGCACCCTGTATTCATGGGACACTGAAAGCTTTCCTCCCAACAGTTCCTGGTGGGCAAGCCTTGCTTGTTGGTTTTTATGCATTAAAAAATGGCATTTTGGACTAGAGCAATTCAGTGACTGAAGGCTACATACATTGCTTGGGGCTATGTGTGTACAAAAGAGAGGGAATAAGGTAGAGAGAGAAAGGGAGAGAGTGGGGGCAGAGAAAGAGTAAAAGTTAGAGAGGGTGTAGAGAGAGAGGAAGGGAAAGATGGTAGGAGTGAGAAGGACTGTGATTACAGAATCTTTGTGAGGTGGGAGGGGGTGGTTAGTAACTGATCATAGCCACTAGAGGCCCCTCTTAGGCAGGGTTTTTGGTTGAACCACCTCTAGGTTTTCATAGCAGCATCTGACTTTGTCATTGCAAATCACTTATATTTTGCATTATACTTCGGAGTAAATATTCTGCCAATAGGTGTATTCTATGGTATGTGTTATGCTGCAACTTAAGTGGTTTATTAATTTGTATATTAGTGGGTAGATGCTCAACCAGATTGAAGTCAGCTACTTAGGAATCTCTTCTCTAAAGCTTTTGAGTAAGAGTTGTAGTCAAAGAGTTACTGGGTGAAATGCTGTGTCTTCAAACACAAAGATATTTAGTTTTACAGTTGTCATTGGCCTAAAGTTTTCTGTTTAACTTTTGAGTGGTTTATTCTTCTCATCATCAACTTCAAGGAAAGCCATTTTAGACCGTTGGGAAAAAATTTTAATAGAAAAGCTACCGTGGAAGTGCATATGGAAAAGCTAATCGAATACATGATTTTAGACTTCTCTGTTTGGAAGGAATTTGATGTTTTTCTTTAGGAGCAGGGTAACTGAGTTTCTCGTTGATTTGGAGTTGGTTGTGATGTAGTTTGACTTCGCAGAGAGGTTGATCAGGGCTGCCTGTCCCTGTGTGATACAGTAGTATTTTCAGGTCCAGAACAGGAAAGCGATGATCGACTGGAGCGTATTTGTCAGGTTCTCTTTCCTGTGTTGTTGGCTTGTATTTGCCATGGTTATGTCCAGTTGGTTGAGTTACTGATTGGAGCAGGGTTCACCTTCCTGTCTGCTGCCTTATGGTATGGCTGCCTCACTCAGTGCTCTCCTGTGGCCAGCCATGTATTCTTAGGTTCCTTGAAGCAGGGACATCGTTTGCTAGGTTTCACTAGCCATGAAGAGTGTCTAAAACCATCTTATGTGTTCGTTTGTTTATTTAGGGTGTGCATGTGTATCAGAGAATGTCTGTGTGAATGCATAAGAGGACAATTTGGGGTGGGTACCAGAAGTTGAACTCAGTCCAGTAGACTTGACTGCAAGCGATCTCATGCAGAGCCATCTTACTGGTCTCCGTGAAGAGTACAGTAAAGTAGATGGTCCTTATATACTTACTAACGATCTCATTGAGTTTTAAACTAGCTGGTGGTATTTGATCGTTCAGTGAAAGAAGTACAGGAAGGTATACTTTCTGTAGGGAGTCTAATGTTGCTCCTGCCACTTGGTCTGTTTTGGTCTGACTTTTGGTCTGGATTTAGAGGTGGTTAAGATGACAACTCTAGGCTTCAACCTAATTTTGTGTAATAGCTTCTGTATCACAGGATGTAGCTGTCCAATTCCTGGTGAGAGATAAATGGGAATGTTTAAAAGTCCATGCACCTTACACGAATCCTCTTGGTTATTCTCAGCAGTTCTAAGTTGACACCGGTGTCAATTTTACAGGGAGGAAATTGAGTTGGGAGACGGTGGGATGGGAGGTGAGATGGGACGGCTGATGGCCCAGGAGGGGCCAGCTGCTTCTCTGGCAGCTGGATTTTGACTCTAGCCCTCACTTTTCTCACACATCACACAGCTTCCCAAGCAAAGAGCGAGCAGATGTTTGACATAGTTTTGAGATGTGATGAATGAGTGGTTAGTGATGATTTGTGTGCACCTGGAAAGTGTAGCAGCCATTGGCCATCGAGGTAGATCAATGGGGAGTGTGGAGCATTTCCTTGGTGTCTATTCCATGTTGGACCCCACCCCCCATGTAACCCTTTCTGTTACGGTGTGTGGTGAGAATTATCATTAACTGTTTTAGTAGGGAGAAGGAAATTGAGTCTCAGGAAGACTAGGAACTTCTGAGTGACTCAGCTAGGAAATGCTTCCCTTGGGATCCATTCCCAGGTCTGATACTCTCTTAGAGCACAGATGCCTCACGTCAGAGAACTTTTACAATGAACGTGTTTTATGCTTTGAAAACGATCACTTGAGAGTTTTGCTGATGCTGCTGAATTTCAGCTTAGAACATACTTTATAAGATGCCTAGGCATTTCCCCCATATGTACACACTTGCGTTCTTCTAAAATACGTGACAGAATACTGCACCTACTCAGTTAACTCTAACATGTTCCTTTTTTCTGTTTCTAATATTCTTTAGTATATTTAGCAAGTGCTCATTTACATATTTAAATTATGTGAGTTTGACTCAAGAGTTTCATTTTGTTTAAACTATTTGTTGTTGCTGTTCTGTTCTGAGTAGCAATAAGAAGAAAGGGACTGACCACCTCATCTTCTGCGTTCCTGGAAAGAAATCTACCACTTATGTGACAGTGATGGGAGGTTTCCCCACTGTGTTCTCAGAAACAAACCCGTCACTTCATAGTGTTCTTAGGAAGAAATCGATCACTTGATGTGGTAACTGGTCATCTCTCTGTGATTTGCTTCTCTAGCCCTGATTTCCTGCTCTAGAAGAGCTGTGAGAGTCTCTAGCTTGTCTCTTCTGACTGCCCCTAGCCTGGCTTTTCCCTCACATTGTTGGGCCCCCCAGAGAACTGATCTCTTTAAACACAGTGCATGGGGTGTCTGGATGTTCCCCAACACACTGTATCTACTTATGAGTGCCAGATCTGGCTAGGCTCTTAGCAACCTTCACTCAGTACTGTGTAGATAGTTTTGCTCAATACTTGTGTCATATTAGAGGAGGGAACTTTTGTAAATGATTTCTCTGTGTATTTTTCTGAAAGTTCTGTGTCCCCTCCCCCTGTGGTCTAAAACTGAATGTGGAAGGTCAGAGTGTTGGAATGAAAGTCTCTTTCATTTTGTTTGTTTGTTTGTTTGTTTGGTTGTTGTTGTTTTTCCTTTGGGACCTTCTTACTTAATTAAAAATGAGTAAATGCTCTTGTATAGTTTCTTAAAGAAAAACCACTCCTTTTGGCTGCATGAAAAATACGTTGGATTTTTCTGCGTCATTTTTCTTTTCTGTTCTAGCCTTTTCTGTTGTGTTTTAAAACAACAATTTGTCTGTTTCCCTCTTTTTTTTTCAGTTATTTCTTTGACTATTTTAAGTTTCAGCTGTGGTGCGTGTTCTGGGGTCCAGTCATGGTTCTGCATCCTCCCACACCTCCCTGTCAGGGTATCTGGTTGCTAGTGTGCACCGGGCTGGAAGGATGAAGTCCGGAACAGGTGGGGTCCTACAGGGTCCCCGTGTAGCTGGGAATGAGTGCTGGAGGGGATGGGGTGGGGTGGGGTGGGGGGGGGAAGGCTTCCTCCAGGGATCTAAGTGTTTCAGCTCTTTTAGATGAAGGCCTTCTCTGAGGGTCTTCAATGAAACAGCTCTCTTGGATGATCTTAGCTTGCGTGTGTACCTTTATTAGGGGTTGGCTTGTACACATATTTATTGGGGTGAATGGGGGTATGTATATATGGACTTTGGAGAGTGGGAGGTCATTTTCAGGGTAAATAAAAATTATTTAAAGTTTTGTCAATGGTTCATTTGTATGGAGAGGCATTCCAGGAATCTCAGGTACTTTCGGGCTTGGTTGCTGGTTGGTTCAGGGAGAAGAGGAAGTTTGTAGGTCTGCCAAGAACTACTCTACTTTCTCCAGGTACAGGGTGTGGAGAGTTGGTCTCTGCAGACAAGGTTAGAGAAGGGGAAGCCCTGCTGGTAAAGGGAGTCTTTCATTCAGCTCACAGAAGCTGTCTGGTCATAGTAGACAGTGACTTTAATTGCAGGATGTCTCTGGATTCATAGTAGACAGTGACCTTGATTAGCAGGGTTTCCCCAGATTCAGCAACCAAATCCTTCACTCTGTTCTCTTCCTAGGACATTGAATGATTATGAAATTTAACTTTTCATAAAGGGGTGTTTTAAAAATTACATGCTCTCTTTTTGTTTTTTGTTTTGTTTGGCTTTGGTTATCCTGGGTAGCTAACTGATGTGTTTTCCATGATCTTTCCCCTAGGGATAAATGTTCTGGTTGTGCTTGGGGTGAGCCTGTGCTTAGGGGTAATAGAAGAAAAGTCCTTCCTCACTCTGGAGGGTCTGCTTGATATTCAGAGGGAATATTCTTTATTTTTGTAGAATAATGTTATCTTTGTTAACAATTTGAATTTCTATCTTCTTAAAAGGGAGAACAAAACAGTCACAGGAGGAAACACAGAGACTAATAGAGGAGCAGGGATTAAAGAAAAGATCATTCAGAGGCTGCCTCACCTGGGGATCCACTTTATATGCAGCCATTTAACACTAACTTACAATAAACACTCCATTGTATTCTTTTGTAAGTACCTATTGAAGTTAATGATTGGTAACTTGGGAAAGGTATCTGTCTTAAGCAGTGAATTCTTCTTTTGCAGGGAATGTTTCCAGTTTAGGTAGCAGTGGTCTTAGGACACCAGCAGGTAGCTAAGTATTATGTAGAAGAAGTTGATTGCATGAATGGCTTCTATCTTTTAAATGGTACCTTAAGAATTGCATTGCAGATCTTTTAAAAAAGTTTTTCTTTAAAATTAATATTTATTTACATATTTCTGGTTTGGGCTTACTTTCTCCCTTGATTTCATTGATTCCCCAGCCCTGCCCCCACCCCTGCTCCCCATCCCCCATTGCCATGTGAGCTATCACTGCCTTCGTTTCCTATCACCCATGTTCTGCTGGCCTCCTGCACCCGTGAAGCCTCCTTTTTGCTTCTCATGGGTCCTTCTTGGCCTTTAGAGACAAACACTTAATGTGAAACTCCAGAAGATAGAATTTGGAAATACTTAATAGAAGTTTCAGGGAAGTGTTTTCCTTCTTCCTTCCTTCCTTTCTTTCTTTATCAATGTAAATCAGTTTTATCCAGAAAGAATTAAGATCATTTGGAACTGTCAGAAAGCAAAAATACCAAACAAAGAAATGAAATAAAACCAATTGTCTTTTGTAGTTGTGAGGCCTCTTTATTAACGGGAGGAAGTTGCTGGTAGAGTCTTCAAAGATTAGAAATAGTGACCCAATGAGTCTTTTCTATTTTTAAAATTATGTGAAGTAAGGAAAAACTGCCCATTAGTTTCTAAAAACAGATGTGCTATGTTTCAGTATTATATAGAAAAATCAAAAATACAGATGATATGTGAACCCTTCCTTTTACATTTATTCTATAGTTTCTCTCTTATATTTGCAGTTTAACTCTTACTTGACTTTTTTTTTTGGTTTACTTGTATGTTTTATTATTCCCTAAACACAATTAGTAATGAGTTATTTTTCTAGTTTTTTAGGTAGATCCCACCCACTGGTTGTGTGACACAGAACTTTTTCAGTGACATCTCGGTCTTCTGTTCATTTAATTTTCCTCTTTGCTGTCAGCCTGCCTCCCTAGTTGAAAGCAATGCCACCTCTGGGATCAATGACTCTTCTTTTTCTCACTTGAGCTGGTTTGGTGTGGTTTTTCTGTCTGTCCTCTTGCTCCTTTGAAGACCCGCTCTCCAGGTGTAAGCTCTTTCCTGTCCCTCAGTTTTGACATGTTAAAATTCTCACACATAGTGATCACAGTACTAAGGGTGGACTTTTTATGGTGGATTAGCACCTTTATGAAAGGACCTGGGGAGCTCCCTGTTTTTCTACCTTGTAAAGCTAAGGGATGCCAGTGTAGAACCAGAATAGGACGCCCCCATGCCTTGATGGAAGCAGTGCTCCAAACTTGTTACTTGTGCTTTTACATTGTTAGTTTTTAGACACAGTCTTATTATGTAGTCCTGGCTGTCCTGGAACTCACAGAGATCTGTTTGCCTCTGCTTCACGATGGCTGTGGTTAGCAAGGTACACCACCATGCCTAACTGAACCGACCAATTAGTTGCATCCCCCCCCCCCCCCCGTGTTGTTCAGTGTTTGGGGTGAACTTTAGGACAGAATGTGCCATCTATGGTGTGCTTGCTCTTTTACTGTCTGTGCCGTTGTCTGCAGTCTCCTGTTATTGTCTGGCTTTTTTTAATGCACAGGGTAGAGTTGAGCTCTGTCAGTCCCCCACTACCCCCAGGGCAGCATTCTTTCTTATAAAAGCGGCTAGTCCCAACTGTGGTCAGATCCAAGGCAGGTAGCAGGGTTGTTCTATGCAAGTGTCCTCTCTCTTTGGTAGTTACCTGCCTTGTGTCCTCAGCCCTCTCCTTGCTAGCTGTTATCATTCCCCAGTTTAATGAACACCTTGCTAGCTTGTCAATGTTGTGAGTAGAGCTTAATCACATTAAAAAAAAAAAGGTTCATATTCTTTCTGGATAGAGCCGAGATCAGGTGAGTCTTGGAAACCACAGCGAACAGGTTTTTCTCCTCTGGGGACCGTCTCCTGAGTGGCTTCTCATTGCCTTCCAGCCTGTATTCAGCCTGGCAGCCCATGTTGTCCCCAGGCATCTTGTATGCAGCTCTCTTGGAGCAGGTATCATTGTGTGTTGTACTTTCTGATCTCATCCATTTTGCTTCCCTACTGTGTGCATCATCTCTGTGGCCGTCATATCTAGTATGTGTGGCAGCATGCAGTACAGGTGAACACACGTGTTTGCTGGTTTTTTGAGACAGGCTTGCTATGTGTAGTTCTGGGTCGGCTGGAGCCAGCTACATAGACTAGATGACGTTGAATTTGGGTGATTCTTCTGCCCCTGCTGCCTCAGTGCTGGGATTATAGGGAGTGTGCCACCACACCCAGCTCAAAACTTGATTTCTTCTCCCTCGATATTTAATTCATCCAGACACGAGGTTTCCTAGAGTCTCAGTGTTCTAGCATTTGGCAAAGCATTATGAAGAAGGCAGGAAAGAAGTTTCCTAGGTACTTTGAAGGACTTGTGGTTAAAACCTTGCATCAGATCACACACTCCTTCTGTAGGGGAGGAAGGCATTCCCTGATCTCGCTCCATCAGCTCCTGCTGTATGCGGAATCCTAGCCCATGTTAGATGAGGAAACATTCTGCTGACAACAGGAGGCTGTTGTAAAGACCCAGAGCCGATGTATTGATAGCTGATGATAGGAGATGGAGTGAGGCTCTGTGGGGCAAAAACATGTAGAAAGAGATGTCAGCATTTTTAATTGTTTTAAAACCACAGCCGTCTTTCTTCATTTAATGTAGAACTTAGAAGACACCTACTGTGCCCCCTTGGCTATAGCTGATGTTGTAAATACATGCTCACCATGAAGGTTCATTTCCCTTGTGTGAGGTGTGTGTTTGTCCTTAATAGTATGGGAGGGGTAAAGGGTCAAGTATGTTGTGTAATTCATCCCCTCCCCCCACAGTGTTACATAAACAGGGTTGTCTGGGTTCCTGCAGGGTACTAGTTGCTTCTAATCAGTAATTTCCCCTTGGTTACAGCGGTCTTAATGATGTCATTAACTGATGACTGTTTGGGCATTTCTTATTAATTTCTAATTTCTTGCATCAGATTTACAAAGTAATAAAATTGCTCCTTCTGTGGCTTTGTCCCCCACCGTTCGATGTTTGAGAATTTCCTACTTACATCTAATGTCTTGATCAAATCTACCTGCATTCCTTCTTTATTTTCTCCCTTTTCAGCTCCCCCCTTTCCTCCCAACCGAATGTGCTGTGATTTTAAAGCTACTCAGTGACGTGGATTTGTGCTCGAGTGCGGGGCTATCGCAGGGTCACGAGTCCACTCTGGGGACATAACCTTGAAGAGAATAGACTTCCCCTGTAGCCATCCATTGACAATAGTTCCTTGGCATTATATATTTATATTTCTTGTCTTTCTTTTCTTTTTTTTCCCTTTTAGTCATAGAGCTGCTGAAGAGTTTTAGCTGGACCAGACCTCTGTGTGTTGCTAGTTCTCATACAATTTTATATCAATCATGCTTAGCATGTTCCAAAGTTTACTTTCGTTACACTGCCGGGGAGAAATGAGAAGGAGGGTTAGTCCTTCACTTGTTGCCGATTGAGATGTTGAGGTGTGACAGATGGGCTGTCTCAGTCTCTGTCCTTAAGAGTCCCTGTGCCGGGCGGACCATGGGATTCTTGGTGTGGCTCGCTGGAGACACACGCCTGTGTCTCAGTTAACGTCTTCCAGGGGAGCTTGTGTAGAACCAAAGGGTGGACGGCGATTGACTAATCTGTTAAGTAGCCTTTTATCTTCAAGTCTAGTTTCTCATTAGTATTTCTGAGCAGAAGGGTGGCTGGTTGGGAATTCGGGTTTGTGTTTTTAATTAGTCTCTCTAGGGATGATGAGGGGCTTATTTTGAAGAATGGAATTTTAAGGAAGCCTGACAACCCTACTTTTCATGTGACCGAAAAATGTTGGCAGCTGAGAAAGGTTTCACAACTGCGATTTCAAGCCAGCCTTTCCCATGGCTTTTCTCATCGTGGGGCTGACATGCATACACGGGTGACCTGTGATTCCGAGTCCGGGCCCCCGCAGTCTGGAGCCTCTGTAGAGTGCCTGGTGTTCCTAGCCTCTCGTGCTTCCTCCTCTTTCGTAGTTCGAAGGGCTCTCATGGGGTTTCCTCTCCTATAACATGTATCAGAGGGCTAGCTCAGTCCCTTTCTTTGTCTATGCATTTTAATCAGGTTGCAGACATGGGGTTGTGTGACACCTTATTATCTGTCTAAGAAATACTTGCTTTCCGTGCTGTATGCCACCATAAAATTAGCACGCTACCTTGTTACCACGGAGAGTCAGGGAGATAGGTTGTTCTACTCAGGATTGTACTGGAGAATAAGGAGCTGTATGTAGTGCTTGTTCCTATAAAATGAAGCAACCAGTTTCTTTGTCTTGCAGTTTCGGCTGTTAGAGGTTTTGTTTTGTGTGTGTGTGTGTGTGTGTGTGTGTGTGTTTTATTTTGTTGTTGTTGAGTTGAAAGGTGTTTGCTCACCTGTTTTTGTACTTCTTAGAAGGCACCTGTTCTATACAGCTTCCATGCAAATATGTACGCAGCTTTTAGACCCCTAGTTACTGTCTTCTCTGTGTCCTTTACATAGCCACCAACCCCCATTATCTGCATTGTTTTACTTTCCCTTTCTGTGGCTTCAGTTACTCATAGTCTGAAACTATTAAGTGGAAAATTCCAGAAATAATCTGTTTAAATTGTGCACCATTCTGAATAACATGGAGAAATTACACACTTCCCTTTTTCTGTTCCACCTGGGACATGAATCCCATTCTCCCCAGCTTATTCATGCCATGGGTACTGTACCCACCTTTTGGTCGCTTCATAGCAGTCCTGATGATCAGTTGCACTCACTAGGCCATATTGCAGTGCTGAACTTAATGACCCGGAAGTGAAGGAGGGCGAGTGTTGCAGACGAGGTGCCGTTGCTTAGGACCCAGAGGGCTGGGTTTCCTCAGTGCTGTGCAACGCTGTGTTGTGAGGCATGTTGGGAAGTGCTTTTGCCCCTGAGCCATCTTGGAGGTTTTATTTCAGCTACTTTTGCAGTACCCATTATAAAATACGAGGTAAACGACAGCATCCATCTCTGGTACGCCTTCGGAAATCTCCTTCTAGAAGGGCACTTTTGTTTTCTGGTCAATCAGTAAATGAACATATTTTGTATCTGTGGAAAACTGTCTTTTATCAACAATTTTGTTTAGCCTGTACCTTCTACCATGTCAAATGGCAGCTTTCATTTCTTTTACATTGGTCTGCATTATTCACTTCTACATATGGTCAGCATTTGGGGCAGCGTCTGCATGACTACCGACTTCCAAGGGGTTCTTACTCAGTGTTGCGTTTCTGTCTCAACAGTGACCTCCTTTTACTCCTTATTACTGGGTAATCAGCCAAGCTTTATTAGCTGTTCTCAGATATGTACCCATAGCACTCTTGGGAAAAGACCATCCATTATTCATGCTTAATCCTAAAATCTAGCTCTTGGAATGTATCTTTACTGTCTGTCAGTTTGGTGTCATGTAGAGGACAGTCTTGGTTAAACTATAGCAATGAAGATTTTTGTGTTGTCTGTTTTAGGACGGGTCATTTTTCAGAAGGTATGTCTTGTAACAGTTTATGTAGTATATAGAACATTGCTTTTGTCTTCCCCTGTGAGGCACTTTTTGACGTGTGTGACTCTACTGAGATGTTTGGTCCAATAGTATATTGCATAGAAAGATAATTTGATGAGAAGTTTCTTGTGTTATGAGGCAAAGATGTTTAAAAAAAACCAAAATTGCTCAAGTAAATTGTGGTCTGTAAGAACTTCACCCCTGGGGAAGGGAGACTCATTGGAACTTCCATGGCTATTTATCTGGATAGAGTGCACGCATAGTGTCCTTAGAAGCCCCTCCTTGTCTTACCAAGGGACGGCTCCATAAGTGGGGTCAATCTTCCTTCCGGCCCCACTAGTCAGCATAGAGATGGCGGATTGGCTGCACAGTGGATTGGGTCTTTTGACAAGTGAGTGTGAGGTGTGAGTCATGACTGTTCCCCATTTCTTCATTTTCACTACTTGTCTCCCCAAAGTTTCCTACCAGAAATACACAGCGAGACTTTGAGTTTGCTTGGATTGCTGAAAGTGTTTGGGGAAGGGGTGAGAAAGGTTTCCAGCTGGAGCTGCCATTTTTCCTCTCCTGCAGCAGACTCCTGCCAAACCAGAGGATAACCTGGTATGTGCCTTTTCTCATCTGCTCCCACTAATCACCCTCCCCTGGCGTTTACAGGGTCCCCAGAATGCAAGGCAGGCTTTGGTGAGCACATGGCGCTTTGGGGGGCGTGAAGAGTAATGGGTCACTGGCCCTGCCTTTTCCTCTGGTTGCTGGATGACCTTGAGCTAATGAGTCATTCTCTTCCCCATTTTCTTTTCCACTTTCTAACTAAGACGTTCTCTTCTCTCTCTAATATTAGAAATATTAGTGAAAATTTATGACCATTAGGAAAAGGTAAAAGACTTTAAGTAAGTTAACAGCTCTTAGTATATTTCAATTAATACAGAAGTCTTTCTCTGGTCAATGGGATGTGTTCCATTCCTCCAGGGGATGCTTATATGATGCCTCGGAGATGACTGAAGCCCATAGATGCCATGCTTTTTCCTATACAACTTACCCTTGAAAAAGCAAATTTATAAATTAGGAATCATGAGAAATTAAAACCGGTAACTAATAAATAGAATAATTGCAACAGTTTGTTATAATGGAAGCTAGAGTTGAATGATTTCTCTTGTAGCTGATTGCTGTGTACTCTCCCAGGTCCTGATGGGAGGTGATGATGTCTTTGTGCTAAGATGACAGAGCTGTTGTGAAATGGCATCAGGGCACCTTTGGCCTCTGACTTGTCTGTTAACCACGGATAATGAAACCGTAGCAAGCAGAGACCTGGAGAAGGGGGTTGGGTTTGCTATACACATAGAGTGACTTTTTGGATTACTAAAGTAAATTAAAGAAAATGCGCCAAATGCATTCAATATGTATTCCAGATGGTCTATGTTAAATAGAAGATGTAAGTCGTGTTGGATTTGTGTAAATCATTTCAGTCTCTTTTGGGGGAAAGCGGTTATTATGTAGGTTGTATTGTAGTCTTCGAGAGCTTCAGAGGACCCTTAAGCTCCCTTTGGGCGGCCTAGTTCATTCATGTGGACTCTCCAAAATGACCGAATGAACCACATTTTAAAATTGCATCACAATGATTTCATCTCCTTTTTACTTAAACTTCGCTATTTTTTTTTTTCCAAAGAAAGTGGTGGATAAATTATGATTACCCCAAGAAAGTGTTTGGGTTCCAGTTTATGGAAACCCGCGAGACTCCAGTTTTGTATTTCAGAAGTCTTCAGTGGCTCTCAGCTTCAGGAGACTTGACATTCCTGTTCTACGTGAGCCCCACGGAAGTGTAGTCCACTCAACTGTGCTGTGATCTGGGGTTTTACGAGTTGTTCTCAGTAGTGTGAACATAAAAACACCTTACAAGGAAGCTTCTGTTTGTGGGTCTCTAAGTGTTAATGCTCGTGGTAACCACAGAGCTGGAACCTACTGGGAGAATTTGGGGAATTGCTTGGCATCTATTGATAGTGGGAGCTGAAACCTTTCTAGGAGGGAGTCCTGCAGCCAACTCACTGAAGTTCCCTTTTATTCATGTGCAAGAGAAACCCACTGAGGGAGTCAGAAGCATCCCTGCATTGTGGGATGAGAGAGCAGAGTCTTTTTCCAACCACCATATGTGGTGACTAGATTCTTTGGAATGACATTGGGGTACTCTCTGAGCAAACAGCAAAAGCCTTCCAAATAACATATAATAAATAAAGTATGCAAGACATTTCCCCAGCCAGATGTAATGTTCAATAGTAGAGAAATAAATTTACAGTGCCCTCCCACAGGAAACTTTGGAAATGCTAGCTGGACCAAGAAGGCAGTCCTGCCGTTAGAACTGCAGGCTTCTTTTCCTGCTTCCAGGTGAGGACACACCTCATTGAAATTCTGTCTGTGTGATCTGTGGGATTTCTTAGAAAATGCATGGATGAAACCTCAGAACTTCAGTGAACTTGGTTTGAACTGGTCCTGGATTTTCGTTTCCAATATTCAAAAGGCAGAGTGTGTAAGTAGGTGTGGTTTATTTCCCTGAATGTTAGTAACCGATGTGATTTCTTTTGCTGTAACTGATCTAATTTTGGTATATTAGATTATCATTTACATGGTGTAGAGAGAAATCCACTTCTGGCAGGATTCTCGAAGGTGGCAGTCTGACCATGTCCCTTAGGGCCTCCCCAGGCACCAAAAACAAGTTTAGAGTTTCCAGGAGGAGAGCTTTTGGGGCAGGAATAGGGCAGTGGGGGAACTTTTAAAATTCTTCTTTCATATAGTGCTGTAAGTTTGGCTTTATGTTTACCGGGGTCTCAAGCTATGGGCAAACCTCCACTGCTCTCCAACAGACTGAGCTGTGTGCCCAGGTGTGTGTGCACAGAAACCCGAGGGTAACTTCTGCCTAGCCTGTGACTACCCTGACCACGCTGAAGGTTTCATAATGTTGTTTCTCTTTCTCCTACATAGAAGAAATCAAAACCAAACCAAGCCAGCTAAACAAACAAACAGTAACAGTACCAACAACAACAACAACAACCAGCTAATTCGGGAGACATAGAGTGTGAGGGCTGTACATCTATCTCCAAGTTCCTAGAGGGAGCTAGCCTGGAAGTCTGTCTCCAGGGAATCCTGGTACCTGCACAGGTGCAGAATGAAAACAGTCCTCCCTCTGCTCTATGCCTGCCCCAAAAGCTCTCTGGAAATTCTAAACTTGTTTTTGGTGTCGGGGAAGGCCCTAAGGGACATGGTCGGATTGCCTCCTTCGAGAGTAGTCCTGCCAGAAGTGGATTTCTCTCTACACCAAGTAAATAATAATCTAATATACCAAAATTAGATCAGTTACAGCAAGGCTGGGTACCGAAGTTTATAGACAACATCCTATCATAATAGAATGCCCTGAAGGCACTCTGGTTAAAACTGCTTTTTCATTATGCTTATCCCCGAGCTAGATATTCATTGAGAACCTTCTCAAGCAGGTGCTTCAGAAATAGAGGGCACAGTAGGGAACAGAACAGAGGATATTTTGTACTTCTGGTTCTTAGATTCTATTTGGGGAGACAATAAATAAGTATACTAATGTCTGTGTCCAGGTAATACTGGGAAGTGAAAGGAATAGCTTGCAGGGTGAGCGGAGTGCAGAGTGACTTGGGGAACCCTGTCCTCAGATGGTGCTTTTGGAGTGAGCTTTTAACTTAAGAAGGAAACTGTGTCAGTAAATAGGGGCAGTATGAATGGTGTGTGCACAGGACCAGAAGCAGGACTGTGGCTGGCCTGTTGGAGGAATGCACAAAGTTTGTTTTGTTAGACTAGAGTGAAGAAAGATTGTTGAACTTTGGGGCCATGGAAGAAGTCAGTTGCCAGAGGAGGACCAAAGGATGTATGCTAGCTCTCACTCACATTATTAATTAATTAATTATAGCAGCACTATTGTATAGGAATGAAATTAATGAGCTGGTACAAATGTGGAAAGAAAAACAATATCATTCTTGTATTAAAGGATGAGGTTATGTTCTTATGAAGCCTAGGAGCCTTTCTCCATGGTTTGAGCAGTGAGGAGGTAGAAACTCGTACACTACCTACTGAGGTAGCTGATTTGAGGGAGTTCTTTGAATTCAGGAGTTGGAGGCCAGCCTGATCAACATAGCAAAGAGACTCTTCTGAAAAACACACGCATGAAAATAAAATTAAAAGTAAGTTTTCTGTATCATGAATATGTACAAAATCAATGGCTTTTTAAAATACTGGCCATAAATAGTCAGAAATGGAAAATGCCAAAAAAAAAAAAAAAAAAAAAAAAGATCCAATTCATAATGGAAAGAAATAAAAATATTCCAGAAAAAAATTTATGAGAATTGTAGTAGATATATGAAGGAATGAATAAAGTCCCATGGAAGGCCATCAAATTAGGCTCGAATATCCTGTGTTCTGGATGGTGAAGCAGCATCACATAAACACTGTCTCACACAACCCATAGCAAATCCTCAAGGAGCTTGTTATATATATATATATATATTTAACTGCCTAAACTTCGAAACTTTGCATAAAAGAAGAAATCCTCAAAAGTAGCCAAGGTAGAAAGATTTCCTGTTAGATGAAATTAAAATGTAGTGTGATGTCTTATAAATAGTTTGTGGTTAGAAGGTGATTTGCAGATTCGGGATTAGCAAGCTTTTGCTGTAAGGGCTTGACACAGACTCGGTGGCCGGGCGGACATTCGGTCTTTGAGTACTCAACCCTGCCCTGCTGGATCAACCGCAGTGACAGCTTATTTGTGAGTGAGGATCCACAAGTGTTTCTGATAGTTGCTGATGTAGATGTTAAGGCAGCGAAGGAGCCTGTGCTGCATAAGTCAAGGGTGATGTTTTAAATCATTTGGGTAGATTAAGTTTATTTAATAAATGCTGGAGAAACACATCAGTCTGAAGACAAAACACTCTTGACTCGATGTCACAGCATCCCCAGTTCACATCAGCCCCACCGAACAACCAAATAATAGAGGAATTAAGAAACAGTCTTTCTAACCCAGAGCCCGAGGGGTTTTTAAAAACAAGGCTGAGATCACAAAAGCTATAAAGAAAAACAGAGGTATTTGACTATGTAAAAATTGAAAAATTTCTTATGGCAAGTACTCTAAACAAAGAAATAAAACACCAGGCTGTAAAAAAAAAAATATTTACTAGACATATGGTAGGAAAAAAAAAAAGGCTAGATTCCACAGCATGTGAAGTATATATCTTTCATCTGAGGCGATAAAAGCAGAGCAAAGGAGAGTTATTGATGAGGAAAGCAAGTGGGCAGTTAGTACAGCTTATGCTCAGTACTTCTGGAGGCTGTATCCTTCAGGGGAGGTGGGTTATTGGTACCCATCTCATGGGGTATTTAGGGTGGGGCTGATTAGATAATGCAAATGAAGAGTAAGAACATGCTGGGCTCTCAATATCTGCTCAGTAAAATAGTACTTTTTTTTTTTTTAAGCCTGTATAACATAAGCGTGTTAGTGCAAGAAGATTGCAGTGGAATGCAGTTTTTTGACTAACTGGAAACAAACGGAATGACCTGTCAGTGGGGGGATGGTATATTCTAGGGAATTTCATGCAGTTATTAAAATAATAAGCTTAAGTTATTATGTGCACGTACAGCGTACAGTGCTAGGCATAGAATGTAAGGCCTCACAGTCAGTCCAGTGACATACCACTGATCCACATCCTGAGACCCAGAGAGTGAGTTATATCCAGAGGTTTAAAACGCAGCCATTAATAGTTGACTTGAAGGAAAACAAAGTTTAGGAAAGTGAAGGTATTACTTTCAGTTTTACAAAATGTCAGGAGTGTTTTTTAGAAATGTTTGTACTTACTGCTAAGATACTTGATCCATCCCACTCACAATCTCTGTCTTGAGAAAACAATACAAAGACTGGCTCGCTGCCTTCTCCCTGTACAGCTTTGGTATATCAGCCTCTCTCCCGCCCTCCTCTCTCTTTGTGTCTGTCTGCTTGTCCGTCTGCCTGACTGCCTATCTGACTGCCTGTCTGTCTGTCTGCCTGCCTGCTTGCCTGTGCCTGTACCATTTATATCCATCTCCCCTTTAGTTCATGTCATCCAACCATGTTACCTTGGTTAAACTGTCAAATGCTGCATGGGAACTAAGAGAGGTTTGCTGCAGACACCCTGGCTGTCACTGGTGTCCCTGTTTTCTCTGGCACCTTTGCTCTGGCCCCGTCACCTCCTTATGCCGTCATCTCTTCCCCCCACCTTCTTTTTATCTCTGCTTTTAATTAGGAAAGCAGTAATGGTAACCATCCTAGGAACACATAAAGATAAGCTGGGTCCTTTCACCAGTCATGGTGATTTCATAATTCTACTGAGCCAGCAAGCAGGAGAAAACAGTCGTTTCTCAGAGCTAAGAAATACACTATGGCTCTGTAATAGACCTACCTACATATTGATCCTGGATGTTTAGTCTGCAGTAATTTCCCAGAGGTCTATTATTGCATCAAGGAATTTATTGTAAGCTTGGTTTCAACAGTAGGGCGTTCATTTTTTTGGTTACAGAAATTCATTTTTCTATATTTTTAGTATAGTTATATAGTTTTGTATATGCATGTGTCTTAGCATCTCTTCACGGTTGCAAAATACCTGAGAAGGAGAAAGTAATTTTGCTCATGGTTTCGGAGTTCACTGTTCCTGTGGTGGTAGAGATCTCCTGGTGGGAGTGTGTGAAGTGTACAGCTAAGGGTGATAATTAATTAGATTGTAGAGTGTAGATCTGTGAGACTAGACATGATCTTAAGACTGAGATAAGTCCAAAAGGGCCACCCAGAGACCCTGTGATCTCAGATCTGCAGAGGACGCTGAGACGTGATCTGTATTAGAACACACAGGGCAGTGTGAACCGCTGGGAGCACAGTGAAGGGAGCACTGGAGGAGAGGGGCTACCTGAGCTGTGTGATGCATGCTGGGTCTCCAGGGAAGAGTGTGGAGACCCGAGCAACTGACTAACAACACCAGAGTCACTGGCAAATTTAAATGGAAATTTACAGGTCCAAACCCAGGGTGTGTAAGAAAAGAAAAAAGAGAAGAGAGAAATAATTGAAACCACTAATGGAAAATTACCCAAGAGTTTTGTAGCAGAGAAAAGTAAGGGAGGATGTTGTAGGGTCTGGAATTCAGGGGCAAAGAACGGTCGTGTTTGTTTCCTATGAAATATGGAAGGCCCACATGATCCGAATGGGCTGAGAGGACAATTGTGACTAATTTGCACATCTACAGTCCTCTCAGTTCAACCTGCTGGTATAACATTAAATGAATATTTTAAAGTGTATGCTTTCCCTATTAACATATATTTAAGATGCTTTTCATTTTTCTGCATTGTGCACAGTGCTTCTGGGACTCTTTCTGCATGTGCTTCGTTACGTGCATATGCAGTAGCTGTCTGGGAAATGCCTGGGAAAGCAGCTTCTGGGTCGTGTTCTGCTCTGTGGCGGTGCCTGTGTGTATGCATCGTGTGTGAGAAGACGGTATCCTTGCAGGTTCAGATCTGCCCTCCTGTGACTGTTACTGAGCTAGTACTTTTTTACTGAACATACAGATTACTGAACATCCTTTTTGGGCTGCTTCTGGAAATTTCTTTCCATCTTCTGTGTGGGGGAAAATAAATAAGTTCTTAGGATGATTGTAGTATAATATTATATCATCTGGGTAACAATATATGACTTATGTGTAGTGATAATATTATATTCTCAGCTTAAGCCTGTATTTTTACTCTTTTAGTGACATTTGTAGGTGCATAGTCATTTTAAATTTTGCTTTGATCAGATTTACTCTTTTTCTTTTTCACTTAAGTTCTATGTTTTCTTTACCTTGAAATTTTGCTTATCACAAGATTATAGAGATAAGTCTTTTATATTTTGGGTAGTGTTTTAAAGTTTTATTATTCAGGCCAAATCTTAATTTCTTCTAATATTTTTATTTTCTATATGAGTTCAAAGGTTAATTTGTAATTTGACAAGGATTTTTTTCTATCTCTCACACACACACACAGAGGGTGGAGAGAGGAGGGAGAGGAAAAGAGAGGGGGAGGGGGATGGGGAGGGGGAGGGGGAGGAGGGGAGAGAGAGAGAGAGAGAGAGAGAGAGAGAGAGAGAGAGAGAGAGAGAGAGAGAGAGAGGAGAGAGAGAATGAACCCAGCTAAGGTATTTTCTAGATTATCCAGGGAGCATGAAATCTTCATCTCTATGAATGCTGTATCTTTTCAGCTTGTCCAACCTTGTATTCTTTTGTGTATAAAATTTCACTACAAACCTTTTGCTCATGGTTGGCTAGATTTATTCCCAGATACCAAAGAGATTTAATTGGTCTGATGAATGTAATTTTTTCCTCTTATTCTTTCTTTTCCTATTGCTGGTCCAGAGGAACATTATTTATCATTAAATCCTGAGCTATCTGAAGCTGGGTGGATTAGTCATGGAAAAGGCAGTTTGCCCTAGCAATAGTCCCAAATGGACCACAGCGAGGGCTGCAGAGCTCTTCGATCAAACCGAACCCGGGCTGCTTCACCCGCGGCTGCTCCTCCAACTCAGTGACTGAGTGACCCAAGGGAAGCTTAGAAAGAAGGCAACGAGTGGATGAAAATCTTGTTCCCTGCATAAGAGCAAGGGGTGAAGTAGGTGATTGAAGTTCATTGGGGGACTAGTTTTCTAGTTAATTGGTTTTAAGAACTGCAATTCTTGGAGCTAGCTCAGGAAAAGTGTGCAAAGCACTGCTCGATAGACTTGGAGGAGGCGCACAGCCTGCAGGTCTCAGCTATTTACCAGCCTGGCTTCCAGCTAGCTCAGGGATTCATCAGACCGGCTTTCATGAATGCTCACGTTTGTTCCTATCTGCTACTGACCAGCATCGTGATCGATTACCGTGTCACGAGCTCCGGTCCAGCCTCTGGGCTGCATGACCCATCTCCAAAGGGCAGTTCCTCTTATATCTAAGTTTTAAACTGAAAATATAGTTGGCCCAGTCCTCCTCTGCATCCCTGTCACAGGTCTGAGTTTGCTGACCACCCACAGAGTGCCCCCCCCCCCGTCCTCTTTCTCTTATTTTTGATTTTGGTTAGGGACCCACTGTTGGCTTAGTGCTCTCTAGAATACCAATCCCAGTTTTCTCAGAACTATTATTGTCTCAAAACAATTACTAAGACACCTTTTCTCTGAAAAAAAAAAAAGGTTTAGTTTGGATAGTACATTATCTGGTTACATTATTGAGAGATGGCAGGCTCTCTGCGTCATGACTGTGTATCCACAGCAAGAGTTACCCCACCACACCCAAGGGGATTGATTGCAGTGGGAACGGTGAATCTGCATTGTGTTCGCAGATGGTCTACTTGTAATCACACCTCAGGCTAAATGTAAGAGAATAGGCATGTGACATTTGTGTTGATTTCCTGGGATCAGTCAGTCACCGGGTAACGGCTGTTCCCTGGGCTGAATGTTTAGCTAGGGTGTACTTGGCAGGAGGGAAAGGTTGGTGTGATGTTTAAACCTTCACAGATAAGGCACATCGCGTGTGTGTGTCTGTGAAGACGATTAACCGAGGATGAAATATCTACTCTGGAGGTAGATGGAATAGAAAACTAGAGTTTTTCCCACATTCCCCCCTTTCCTCTGCTTCCTGATGTGCCCTCACGTGAGCTTCAGTGCTTGGCCATACCCTCAGCTGTGCTGGAATGAACTCTGAACCCAGTCAAACAAACCCTCCTTCCCATAATGTATGTCGGTGCCTTTCATTACCCCTCAGGCGCCGGTTAAGCTAAAACCCAGTCTCGGTGCCTTGGGGCCTGAGAACCACCTCTCAGCTACAGACTACTGGCTAGTGTAGCCGGAATCCAGTTTCTAAAAGTTTGGACGACTGAAGAAAATTGGGTGCAAATGGGCAAAGCATTAGATCTGGTGCACTGAGACCCAGCTAGAGGTGCAAGAACAGGTGGGGAGATAGTACTGAGCATGCTCACTCCCAGGGATGGGGATAGTACTGAGCATGCTCACTCCCAGGGACAGAGATAGTACTGAGCATGCTCACTCCCAGGGACAGGGATAGTACTGAGCATGCTCACTCCCAGGGACTGAGATAGTACTGAGCATGCTCACTCCCAAGTAAAGTTCTGTAGACTTTATTTCATCGCCAACACAGAGGCTGAGATATCAGTGGATATAAACCCAAAGAGGGTCTGTCTCAGTCGGGGGAGCAGGTCAGAAGCAGGGAGCCTTGTGCTTCCATACACTCTTGGTTCTTAGATGAAGCAAGAGCAACTAGAGTGTGAGCTGGATTGACATAACCCTGCGGTGGCCTCAGGGTGACTCGAATACATTACATAAATGTTTCGGTAAAACAGGGTTGAATTGGGTGTTGTTTGACAATAGTACAGAAGTAATGATAAAGGTTTTCGAGTACCTGTATATTTTAAGAAGCTCACTTTAAATGTGCTTTGCTATCAGAATTATGTTTTATGTTTACTTCTTTCAAGAAAGAATTTATATGAAGAGGAATAAATAGCTTCCTTTGGGGGAGGGACATCTTTGACAATAAGAAGGTGCAAGCCTAATTATGAGCAAAGCATCTAAGAAAATACCCTATTATTTCATGATGCCTGCTTTATAAACCCGAGTCTATAAAAGTTTGATAGCAGAAGCTACTGGCTTGTTATATTTGGGCAAGTCTGACTGGGAAGCATATGTTATGTATTAATGTGTGGGAAAGGCTGAGGGGTCTGATGACAGATGGGAGTGGAGGGCTGGAGGGGGCTGAAGATGGATGGCACCGGCAGGGCTGTGTATGTGCTTGTGTGTGTGTACATGTGTGTGCACTTGTGTGTGTGTGTGTGTGTGTGTGTGTGTGTGTGTGTGTGTGTGTGTGCTGTGCGCTCGTGTTCAGAATCACAAAACAGCATGGCTGGAAGTCTGCATAGTAGAAATAACTAGGCAATGAAGGGTTTCAGGAACATTCATTATAAAATTAAATTTCATTTTGATGTAATATCCCATAGAGATTCTCCGGTGGGTTGCTCATAAATCAAGTCTTGAAGGGCTCCAGTGTAACAATAAGAAAGCAAATAGCCCCGTTAAAATCACTGTTAAAGGACTTAGGCATAAGGTCGGTTTTTTTGGTTGTTTCATTATTACTCAAGCAGGGAACAGAATTGTCTTTGTTCCGAGGGTGAATGGGTAACAGGCGTTTCATGCTTTGTTCTATGTAGCCACACATGTACTGTAATTGTAGCAGATAATGCCTTTTAACGGCTTATGGAAAGAATTAGTTTCTTCTCTATCAAAAGCCAGCCTACGGAATCCGACAAAGGTCATCATATTGTAATGATTTTTGGCCTGAGAAAATAATGATATCTTGGAATAAGTGAAGGAATGTGAAGGCAGAAGAAAGACACCCCCAACACAACAGACACATTATTTAAACAAAAGATTCGGTGTTCCTTTAATTGGATTCCCATGGCATGCTGGTTGAAAATGTGCTGACCAAACACTTCATCTATGGTCCTGCATTTTATGGCGTGCATTCCGCTTGATTCAGAAGACTTCTATCTGCCATCTTAGTCCTCGCTCTTCTAGTCTATTGTAATGTTTATTGAGTACTTAGGACATGGTTTGTCAGTTCGGCATAGAAAATGCCCTGGGTTAGAACTGGGGATAAAAGCTACTCTTGATCCCAGTAGAGCAAACAGTTACTTTATCATTTTCTGATACTGCAAGAAGGTATTTATTCAGGGAAGAATAGGGAACTAGGATGGTTGAACAAATGGCCACCTTAGTTTCTGGAATAACACATTTTTGGCTGTCTTGTAGGGACATTAAAAGGAATTTTTTCAAAGTCCAGGAACCAGGAAGTGAGCAAAGCCATGGCTGGGACATATTCACCTGGGCCTCACAGAGCATTCTTCATACTGGTCCTGACACTGCAGGTGTCCAGAGTCCCTTAGATTCTAACCTGGGAGAACTGTGCCCTGTTAGGGAATGTAAAGTATCTATAGTTCCTGATATGAACAAATATGACTTTGCAGGGTGGTGGACATAGTGGTAGAGAGAAGTGGTCTACCCAGTCTGTAATCCACTGGTCCTGTATCTGGGCCTTGGCTTCCCTCTTTGTTATCCCATGTTGTTCTGCCAATAGATGGGGAGTCTCAGAGTGAGATAAAACCTTAACCGGGCCCTGCTGAGGATTCCCATGGAGCAGCTCCACCCTCATCAGAACTGCAGCCACAAAAGCCTCAAAGACCTCCCTTGAAGCGGGGGCTGGGGATGGAGGCTGTTTTTGGATCTCACTGATGTCCATGGAACCTGCAAGACAAGGAAGAGTTCTTAGTGTCATGCAGCCCTGGTGTTCCGTTCCTCAACTGCTATTGTATTCTGTCTACTCAGATAGGCTCCCAATTATTTCAGAAGTAGGGTACAAGCCTCCAACATTTGTAGATAACCTCCCATAGCGTTTCTATCTTGCCTCTGTCTACTCCTGCCCCTGCTGTGTGTGCCTCATACACCACAGGCTCAGGCAGATTTAACCATTTGATTCTTAGACTTTTCTACCAGCCAGTCCAACTTATCTCTTAGAGCCAGGGAAGTGACTCTTGCCTACTATGTTACTGTGCTACTTATGATAAGTGTCCATTTAAATGCTCAGCTCTTTGTGTTCTGAGCCACCAGCCTTTGGGCTATTGAAGCAAGACCATTTCTGTCTACCTTTGCAACAGAGCATTGGGTTCAAGACCATCGTTCCTGCGGACCCCATGTTTTAAGTTTTCTTTGAAGAGTGAGACCTGGATGGTGGCACTGAACTTAGCAGTCTCTGCCCCCTTCTGAGGTTGCCTGGACGTCAGTGGAGAGTGATTAGGCTAGTGAGAATGAAAAGTCAACACACATAGTTTACATACTGGAGCTTGTTCAGTCCCATCTCCTGCACTCGTATCACCCCTGAAGACTGTGGTGATGAGTCAGGCTGCTTTCCGCTCATATTTATGAATAGAATGAGCAGTTTTTCAAAGATGTATTACAGGTAAGCCAATGATGGATCCAATGAATAAACTCCTTTAGGTTCTGTTTCCTCTGAGTCATCTGAATGTCTTTACATTGATTTAAATTCTGAAATCTTATCTTTAAGACAGGATAGAAACTCATGATGATACAGTGCCTTGTCCCTACTTTTGGAAGCTCAAAGGCACAGTTTCAGCAGCTAGCCACATTCTATTATCAGAGACACATGATGTCATGAAATGGCTCTTGTACTGGTTCACATTCGGTCCTGATATATCATCTTCTTGGGTCATCACCATATCCCTGGCCGGCTGACAGCTGTATTGGGAGTCTTGTTGGGTGAGGAGAAGAGAAACACTTTCTGTCAGGCCTTTCCAGGCTTCTGCTATTTAATATTTATCAGTATTAGCTGGCACTTGATTGCTGTGAAAAACCTTCTTATCTTATGAGTGAGTACAGCAGGTGCCATTACTCAGAAATGAGAAGATATGCTTCCCAGAGGCTTTGTAGGTGAAAGATGCCTAAAATGATACTGTGACCTGCAGCTCAGTGCAATGATGCCTGCACACATTGTGACTTAAAGCTTATTGCAATGTTGTCTGCACACACTGTGACTTAAAGCTTATTGCAATGATGTCTGCACACACTGTGACTTAAAGCTTATTGCAATGATGTCTGCACACACTGTGGCCTGCAGCTCATTGCAATGATGCCTGCACACACTGTGACTTAAAGCTTATTGCAATGTCTGCATGCACTATGACCTGCAGCTCTATAATGATTCCTGCACACACTGTGACCTGCAGCTCATTGCCATGATGCCTGCACACACTGAAGTTCATTGCAGGCCTTAGTTCATAGTTGTGAACACTTTGTACATACTCTCCCGAATTTCTCCGCACTAGCTTCACGTGTTTTCTATCTCATACTTTATGATAACCTCATAAAGCTAGATTTTCTTTCTTTCTTTCTTTCTTTCTTTCTTTCTTTCTTTCTCTCTCTCTCTCTCTCTCTTTCTCTCTCTCTCTCTCTCTCTCTCTCTCTCTCTCTTTCTCTCTCTCTTTCTTTCTTGATGAAAATCTCTCCTCAGCATCAGCATCCCAGCTGTTCAATGTCATGGGAACAGCTGTGTCCACCCTTGAGTCCATGGCATGGGTTGCATTGGTTCTTTTTTAGTTTAAGGCTGTTGGTGTGTTTTAAGTGTGGGGTATGTTTCCATATGTGCTATTGTTTAATTTTTTGAAATTTAGTTTCTCTAGGTTTCATGGCTTAGAATTTTTTCTTCCTTATAAATTGGCCTGAAAAAGGTGAATTTTTCTCAGTATTTAATGTTTCACTCAAGTGTCAATTGTAAGCCAAGTGCGGTGTTGCTGGGATCTGTCTGGCCTGGGTGGAGATGCCCAGGTTGGGCACCGCAAGGACAAGTGCCCAAGTGGAGAAGGAGAGCTTCTCGATCGAGTAGTCTCTGGCTTGCCCAGGCTATCCTGGAAAAGGCTGTCCTGTTCACACGCAGAGTTTGTGGTTAAAAGTGCTTGATGGCTTTGGGGCATTCTTGTGTTTAATATATCAGGGAGCTGTGTAGAATTATACTTTTCAAAATTGACAAGGACCATGACACTATTTGCCTGTCTAACCAGGTAGTGCTGTACTGTGGGGGATGCCCTGTGCATCGAAGGATGTTTAGAGGCAACTCCAGTTTCTGTTCGCTGATGCCATTGGCACCCTCTTTGCTGTTTGCTTCACCCTCTTCCCCCAAGTTGTGGCAACTCCATGTCAAATCTACTTCAGGAGCCCATCCAGAAGTTACCTGATAGGACTCTTGGCGTATAAATAGGAGGGCATGTTTCAAGTGACACTCGCATGAACCCCGCAGTAGAAACGGGGATGTACAAAGTCTGAACCCTAAGAGCTAGTGCTGTCTACTTTTAAACTTGCTCTCTTGGTTATGATTCATGAAGAAACGGAATATAAGAAGGTATCCTAACTAGCCCCCTGCTGCGAAAGCAAATTTAACTTAGTGCTCTAACCTCCTTAAGTCCTCAAGGATTATTTATAAATTGTGGTACCCGGTGTGCTCATTGTTCCAAAGTGCCACTGAGATTACTCTGTCACATGCTCCAGGAGGCGGTCGCTCAGTTCTGTCAGTTTTGATCCATGACCCACACCTGCTCGGTGCTCTGGTACTCCACGGTGCCGCGTGGGCTCTCGGGGGGTCGGGATCTTGTTTCAGCTTGACTGTAACTTCGTCCATCATTGTCTTTCCCTTCACTCTCTTCCTCTGCTTGCTTTCTCACCACTCCATTCCGAAAGAGCCAGAGCCAGGGAATTGAGGCTGTGGTTTGTACCACTTCTCATGGATGGATCTTTAAATCCAGCAGTTATCCCCAAAGCCCATAAAGTGGTGATGCTGACATTTTATATGCCCAGTAACATTGTGGCTGCAGCTGCAGCTCCAGTTTCAGTCTGAGTCACATGGAGGAAAGAATGAGGTAAATCTGAGCCTTTGCTGTATGTATGCAGTCCCCACAGAGATGGTCATACTTATGTGCTCAAATCTGGATCGCGGTGCCCTTGATTGTTAGACATGCGAAGGAGAAAGGAGGTTTTTATTTTTATTTTTTTAAGCCCCGAAGACCGGAAGGACTGAGACTGGAGACTGGGGAAGAAGCAGGCGGCTGTGAACTTTCACTGTGGTGCTTTGGTCAGGATGACTAAGGTCCCACTGGAGCCAGAGTTCCCACTTTCTCCACTCCATGCAAAACTAAGTTTGGGTTTGACCTTAGACAGCATGGAGGCAAGAGACTGAGCATAGCTTTCCTAGTGTGAGTTAATCCCACAAGAGTCTGTGTGGGGAGGAGCTTGAGGGTGCTTAGCTAGGCTTACCGACTCCGTGAATGCTCTGTGGTGCTTCCTTCCTTACCCTCTCTGCTCCCATGCCCAGGCCTTAAAGCCCACTCAGTAATAAAGGCCATTTAATCCGATAGCCACAGAAAGCAGTTCTGAACAGTTTAAATGCTGAGCCTGTACTATTGTTTTCTTTACTATTGTATTATTTGCTCTAGAATTATACAAGACTGATTCTTCTGGCTGTTTGGGGGGAGGGGGTTAGGATTCCTTTCTAGTTTTCATTACTAAATCGTGTCCTTACTTAAATCATGTAACTTTGAAGACCCTGGAATTTGTTTATTAAAAACTTTTGAAATGGAAGATCTTTTATATTAGTTATTTAAAAAAATCTCTGTGATTAAAGTATCTGGCATGACTGAGTAAGGGTGAGTTGGCTGTATGTTGGCTCATACTTTCAGGGGCCTCAGCCTTCCTGGCATCAGGAATGTGAGCAGAGGCCTCTCTGATCATCACAGAACAGAAAGCAGATTATCTGGAACCAGGGATCTGTGTGTGAGCTTCAAAGGCCTCTGCCTGGCAGTGACCTACACCTGCCAGCCAGGTCCTACCTCTGGAGGTTCCTATAGCCTTCCCAAACAGTGCCACTGGCTGAGAAAGAAGCCTTCAAAACATAGCCTCTGGGGAATATTCAGATTTCAGCTTTAACATCTTTCCAACGCTATAGGTATTTCATTTTGTTTCACTATTTGGAAACCTTTGTGTCTTTTTATGAAGGTGAATACTTGAATAGAAATGTGAACCCTGGCTAACTTGCTGAACAGCCATGGAAGTACAAAGCTTTTCACAAGTCTTAAGATTTTTCAGATGAGTACTTGTAAACGTAAGGCCTAAGTTAATTGATGTCTTCCAGTTCAATTGTCTTGGTGGTTAGGAGAGTATAAGCTTATGTAAGGTTCTGCAGCAGGGATGTGTGAGGAAGTTCAAACCACAAAAGGAATATGAATGCTATGTTCGTTCTGTGCTTAGATTTTTCTTCTCTTGCCATATGTGTTTATGGTGTCAAGCATGAGTCTTCTATATAATTAAGAGAGAGAACAACCCTTCCTCCAGGCCAAGATTTTTAATCATCAGTTGTATTCTCTGATCTCATGAGGAACTGACTTTATCCTTTGAAAGGTCATCCCATTATTGTACGTGTGTGTGTGTGTGTGTGTGTGTGTGTGTGAGTGTGTGTGTGTGTGTGTGTGTGTGTGTGTGTCAGGGAGCACATTTTTAAGAAAGACTTATTTGAATATTTTTAATTGTGTGTACTTAGTGTGGGTAGAGTCCAGGTGCCCACGGAGGCCAGGAGAGGTCACTGGATACCCTGATGCTGGAGCTACAGGCTTGCGTTACAGACTTGGGTTCTGGGAACCAGGCTTGGATCCTCTGTAAGATCGTGCTTGCTCTTAACCACTGAGCCATCACTCCAGCCTCAGCACCTTTATAAAAGGCGGTTGTCATAGCGCACTATTAAACTTCAGATGTAGCAAAATAAAAACCCCGTACTTTTAACAAAGTACGATACTTTGAGTTATTATCTTGTTAGACTACATTTGTTGAAAAAGGCAGAGGGGACTTTGCCTTTCAAATATTGAAAACCTAAAAGGAAACAGAGAACACAAATTAACATGGACCAAAAACATTCAGTTCTATGCTAATAATATTAAAGCTAGCATCATAGAATGTTCACTGTAGGCACCAAGTTAGGAGCTACGTTCAATACCTCAGGTTTAAACAACCACCAGAACTAGTAGATGACAGTTCCTTTGTCTGTCGATAAAGCACTGCAGCTTGAAAAGTTAAGGTCTCATGACCGCTCAGCTGAGTACAGAGGTTAGGCTTGGACCCAGGCTGCCCAATTCCATGCTGAAGCCGCACTTTCAGTAACCAGAATTTCTGAATTATAGCCTGGCACTTATCGCTTCTTAGAAATTTAAACCCAGTCACTGCTGAGGTCACTTAGATTATTTTTATCGTAATTCATAAGCCTGTGCCATAACCTGACCAAGACTAAGGGAAGTTCTGAAAAGCACCTTAATCCTTCGCTCCGTGGGGAGTCAGGCCCTCACAATCCCACACTGTTGTTGTTATTATTGTAGCAGCTTTAAACACTTTTCTGAACTTAAGTTTTTGGAGTAATCAGAAAGCTAGAAAAATGTAAATTTATGTTTAAACGCATCAGGTGAAGTAAAGCAGAGGTAAGCTCTGTCTGCGCATCAAACAAGGGCAATGGGTACAAGTATGAGGTGATTGCTTATTTTTAACAAGTGTTTTAAGTGTCTTTTTTGTTTCCTATTGAACTTACATGTGTATTTATATGTGTGCATGTGTATTTATATGTGTGCTTGTGGGAGTCAGTTCTCTCCTTCCTCCATATGGGTCACGGGGATCAAACTCAGGCAGTTAGCCTTGGTGGCAGACACCTTTACCCTCTAAGCATCTCTCTGGTCAATATTTAAAATAATCTGTATATAATATATTAATGTAGACATGTTGTGCATTATTCACTAGACCTAAGACTGGAGTAAGAAATAAATACTATTTAAAAAATGTAATAAGATAATCTCATGCTTAAACTACGGTCAGTTAGGCAAGGCTGATTCATGACATCCCTCATAGCCTGTTACATTTGCTTCTGCCCTTGCCTCCTCTTCACTTCTTCTTTTCATCAGCATCACCATTGCCATGGCAACCATCACCATCACCATCTTTTCCCTTAGGACATCAGCATGAGAAATCCAATTGTAAGCTGCAGAAGCGGCCGACTTAAGCACAGAACCAGTCTCTTTGGAAGGATATTTGTGGGCTTTCGTTGGAGTATATCTGGGCCTTGCAGAGCATCCCAGCGCTCACATGGGCTAGATTTTTATTTTTATTTTCATATCTGCCACTATTATACTTTATAAGCACCATCTCTTTTGGTGCCCTTAAAGGTACTGTCAAACATGTTTCCATTAACCTTGTGCCTTACTGGGTTTTTCTAACAGTGCATTGTAGTGTCAGTCTACATTATGGAAGAGAAAATAAGGGCTGTCATTTTCTGTGAAGACCATAGCGTACTAATCGATATGATTTTTTAGCACACTCTTAAAGGTAGGCTTAGTGAATCTTCCATGGGAGGTGTTCCATTTCTATGTTTCCATTGGTACTGGTTTTTAGTTTCTCCGCTAAAAACAAAACAAACAAACAAAACTATTTTGGGCTTAAGTCCTCAAGTATTCACATTTCTAAAAATTAAAGGACAAAATTTGACTCCCCACCAACCCATGAGCACTAGCAGCCCGCATCTCAATACCATGGCCCAGCGTGTGGTGGAGAGGCACTCTGAAAATGCAGGCAGTATTGCACGCCACAGGATCGCAAAAGCAGACCAAGTTTTGTATGTGTCTCCTGCGGGAGTCCAGGCCCTGCTCTGTGTGCTCAGCAGCCCAGTGTGGTCCAGTTCCCAAGTTGGATGTGGTATATGGTGTCCTGTGGACTAGATCTTAGGCTCCTGAAGAAACAGTATGACTGGTGTGCTGTTTAGTGTTTGATCGTCATAGATCGTGCACCTCTCCAGGGCTGAAGTTGTTTCTGGACAGCTGACAGGACAGTGAGCCAATGGTAAGACTTGGCGCACAGGCATTTACCCCGTGTGCTCTGCCCTTGCTATTTCAGCCTTAAGGCTGCAAGTTCTCTCATGGGCTTGTCTTTGAGAAATTATCCATCTCCCTGTAGATTGTGACTAGCAGCAAATAATAGGTTTAAGCCAATAAAATTAAACATTGATAAAAGAGTCTCATGCTATTGAATTTCTTCTTTAAGTCTGTATGTCACACACACGCGCGCGCGCACACACACACACACACACACACACACATACACACAGAGTTGTAAATGTACTGATTTAAATCTACAGAGCCACACTTTGGAGCTAATAGTCTCGGGACATCTCTTCCTTGGCTCAGTTGAGTAGCTCCTGTTCCCATGCTGATGAGTTCTGGTGGTTCTTCACTGTGGGCTTCGGTCCTTTGTTCTAAATGAGATACTGTATCTGGCTTCTGCATGAATCTTCAGAAAGGACTTAGTTGTTAATAATATCTACTCATAATAAATTTAGGTGTCTGAGTACAGTTTTTAAAATAGCAAAAGTTTAAAACCCGAGGCTTCTGATGAATAATTGTTGGTAACAGAAATGAATGTTTCCGGGTTTGTGGACTCGGTGGTGGGTGGTTTGCTCTACGGCAGTGGCTCTCAGCCTTCCTAATGCTACAATCCTTTCATACAGTGGTTCATGTTGTAGTGACCCCCAGCCATAAAATCATTTCATTGCTATTTCATAACTGTGATCTCGCTACTGTTATGAATCATGATGTAAACACCTGTGTTTTCCAGTGGTCTTAGGCTACCCCTGTGAAACAGTTATTCATCTCCAAAAGCGGTTGTGACACAGATCTCTAGTTTCCTGGTGTGACTTTAGTTTCTGTGACTACACAAATGTGAATATGTGGAGCTTTGTTTGTCCAGCTAAAGTTATAATTTCTTTAAAATTATGTCTGAGACAATTTTTATAAAGGAAAAATAGCTAAGAGGACGTTGAGCGTCTGCTGTTTCTTGAGAGCCTTGAGAACAGTTGTTCTTCTGGGCTAATGCTAAAATGGTTCATTGCTTTGGGTTCAAAAATCTCAGTTTCTTTTGTCTTACATTCCCCTCCTAACATCTACAAAACTGTATAAAAATATCTACACATATACGCAATATATATATGGACACATATGCAATACACACACACACACACACATATACACACACACACATATATCTCACTGTGTATTGTGTCAAGTGTATTGTGTAGGGCAGTGCATACAAACATAAATACATGCATTGTATAAGCCAGTGAATTAATTCATTATGTATAGGAATAATATTTGTTTTAAGAATTGTAATACTGCGACACACACATACTCTGTAATTCCAGGCTTTTCATTTAAACTTTTGGCTGTGTATGTGTGTCTTCCATATTAATTTTTTTTTAAATAAAATCACTACTAAGCCCCATTCTTCATATTAACTTGTTTCCTCCCCTCGTGGGCTCCCTCCTCTCTCATCTGTGAAACAGAACATAATGAGTAGCAACTTCTACCTGAAAGTCCAGAAGTGTCAAAGAATAATGATTTACTTACTCCTTTATCCTGGTTGCCTCTGGTTGGTAGATTCCTAGGAATAAAAGGCCAGGAATCTGAGCTGAAGCTTTAGGTGCTGAGGAATTCGAAGAGACTTTATTGTTTGCTTAGGGTTACTCACCGAAGGCCATCAAAAACTATTCTTTGATTTCAAGTAGAGCACATGGCGGGGTAGTGTTGTTTCCTTCTTTGTGAAAATGTGCCCGGGGAATTAAAAACTTTACTTTTTTTTTTTTTAAAGTCAGCTTGTAGACATCTTTTCATTGTCTCTTGCATGTAGTTCTGTTGAATAAAGTAGCAAAGGATGGATCTGTATGTAGCCTCTGAGCTAGAGCTAAGGGCCCCAGGCTGAACAG
The DNA here is from genome assembly GCF_963924665.1 of Micromys minutus. Classification (NCBI taxonomy): domain Eukaryota; kingdom Metazoa; phylum Chordata; class Mammalia; order Rodentia; family Muridae; genus Micromys; species Micromys minutus. The sequence goes on from NC_137956.1 coordinate 17,280,416, forward strand.
CAGGATTGCCAGTTGGTGTTGAACCTTACCAGAGCCAGAGCAGCAGGGGGCTTTTTTCCTGGTTTGGTGGCTGTTTCTTAAGCAGTGATAGTCTCTTGGTGAGGAGAGCAGACCAACTAGGGTGGATATTTACGCCTTGAGGTGTTGTTTGACAAACATTAATATAAAAAAAGAGTTTAGCATACATTCCTGTCCCTGAGGCTCATGGACACATGGATCAGTTTTTACCTGTATCTTCTTAACTCTTTATGTTCTGACTCTTCCCAAAAGTCCTTCTTTATTCCTCCTCCCAGTTGTAATGACTCTTAGTTTGTATACATGTATACTCTCAATACAACACCATTGTCCCAAGAGGTCCCTGCAAGGGGCAGGGTAGTGCCATGATGTCAGGGTGACCAGGAATGGAGAATGCCATGTACCACCAAAATTTTGGTAACTTTTCATTTTAACCCCTAAGCTTAGGGAATATGTCTATTCTGTATACTGTATGGAAGCCTGGTAGCTAAGACAGTGCAAACAGTCCACTTCTTCAAAATCTGAAACTAAGGGAGAGACATGAATAGAGTTTTTGTTTTGTTCTTTACAGATTATCTTGGTCTTTTCTTGATTTATGGTTGAACCTGAATATATCCTAACTTCATTTCTGTTGTTGGTATAAAATACCTTGAGCAAAGCAACTAAGGAGAAAGGATATCTTTAAGTACTGAATTCCAGGCCACAGGTCATCCTGTGGCAGTAGGAACTTGAAGCAGCGAGTTACATCCATGGCCAAGATCAGAGAGAATGAATGCACGCATACTTGTGTTCTTATTTTCTTTTTTATATAGTCAAGGGCCCAAACCCAGGGAATAACCCTACCTATCTTTTAGTCTGAATCGTCTCACATCAGCTAATGTGATCAAGAGAGCCCTCAACAGACATCCATCCACAGGGCACTTGCCCAATCTAGACTTCATTAAGAATCTCTTGTCTGAAGTCAAGATGGTATCAAGCTGACATTTAAAGGGAACTGTCTTGCTCAGCAGACGTATAGGAGTTTATGCATTTATCTTAGGTGCACTTAGGTATTATAAATGTAATTTAAGTTTATAAAGTAGCTTCGAGAATTTTGTCTCTAAAAAGGAATTTAGAGTTTCTCAAGTTGTTGTGTGACAAAACTTTTTCTGGGAAGACACAAAACACATTCACATACCCATGGCAGACCAAAGCACAGATACTACCAAAGTCCAACTTGGTGACCCATATGTTTTATTGGGACCACTTATGGGAATATGGGTGAGAAATTACAGAAGCAGTAATGACTCAAAGACAGCTGCATCTCCAAAGCCCACTTTGGCGTGGGTGACAGCTCCCCAAAGCTGACAAGCTGGAGCATACTGCAAGCTGCAGGCAGCTCAACAGGCTGAAGAGCATCACTTTCCAGGTGCCTCAACTGGTCCAAACCTCTTCCAGGCAGTTTGGATGGTTTGTGTTTCTTAGGGTCTGATCTCAAGAGTAGTCTCTGCAGCTCAGCTTTTTCTTCTGAGAGGGTCTTTCAGCTTTTATTTCTTACTCTGGCAGGGATGGTCCTAGTGAACCTTTCAATTTCAGGGACTTCCTGAAGCTATTTTGAGTTCTTTAGTCTCTTGTTTAAGGTGCTTCCTTGCAGGATGAGAGGTTTTAGAGGAAATTGTTACACAATACCAGTCAAAATGTGTCTTATCTACTTATATAATTTTATCATTTTCCCCTCCATTTCCTCCAAACCTTCCCATGTATTCACCCCCACTTGCTTTTTTTCAATTTTGTGGCCTTAAAAAAAATATTGTTGTGACATACATGTGTAGTGGAGTGTGGTTGGTGTTTGTGTGTGTGGGTGTACATGTGTGTGTGTGTGTGTGTGTGTGTGTGTATGTTTGTATTTCTAAATATGTAAATACAACCTGTTCAGCTCATGTAAAGTTACTTGTGTGTGTATGCTTTCAGGACTGACCATTTAGTATTGGATAACAAATTGTTGTTTTTCTCTGGTGAAGACTATTCTCTCCAGCATCCCTCATTTACCAACAGTTCTTTTCCTAGGGTTGAGGCCTCATGAGCTTTCTCCTTTTCATGTTAGCACATCTGTGCTTGCATCCTGGTTCACATCATCTTTAGGCAGCCATGTTGACAAGACTTCAGGATGTAGCTTCTGACGTTCCCAGGAGGCACAGTCTTATAGAAACCTCCCTCTGGCTCTTAGGATCTTACAGGCTCTCTTCTGCAGTGTTCCCTGGGCCTTCAGTGCAGGAGTTTGGTTGTCCATGTATCACTTGGGACCGGGATCCACATGTCAGCATTTTGATTGGTTGTGGGTTTTTATAATGCTCTCCATCTGTTGCAAAGAGAGATTTTCTTGATGAGAACTACACTTACCTACGGGTAAAGGACAAATATTTAGAGTGTAGTTAGGTTAGGGATTGTGTTGGTTACTAAAGGGGCTGTTGTCGGTTCTCCTCCAAGAGCCACAGTTTCTCTAGCCCTGGGTAGTTGGCTAGTTTTCCAGTAATAGGCATAGTTTCTTTCTTTCTTCTCACTTCTTATGGAATGTGAGGAAGGACGGTCATTTTTTTTCAAACATTTCTACTAGTCCATGCCCATAAAAACATTATGACTAGAGAATTAGAAATCAATCAGGAAAGTATTAACATTGCAGGAAGTAAAATCTCTTGAAAAAAAATTAAGCTTATAATTTGATTAAAAATATGAATCATCTTTATAACTTTCATCACCTCTTCCTAATACACTAAATCATCTTGATAGCCATCATAACGTGGAGCTATATTTCAGTAACATTGAGCTTTGAGGCATAATTCTTGGCCTTGAAATGTTCACACCTCTGTGTTTTTAACTTTATTTACCAAGCAGCAGACATGTGTCCTGTGGGTACGTGTTACTCTCTCTGATGAAGGGCTTTGAGTTCACTTGTCATATTAACAGTTTGCCTCTACAATCTTGATTTTAATGAAAATATGAAGGTTTGTAGTTTTACCTCTATTCTAGCACACATATACATATATGTATATGCTCAGTTTTTAATTTTTCTGAAACATTCTTGAAGTTTTCTTATAACACTGTTTGTGTCCAAGAAAGACCCAAAAGATTTTTAGCCTTGACCATGGATTATGAAGTACACATGATTTTGTTTTATAATGTACTAAAAATCCATTTATTCTAACAGAGTTGGACGAAGTGTTAGGAAATGAAACCATTTATCCATGGTGATGCAGCTATGTTTGTACTTTTGATCATTCTGTGGAGAAGCATTACCTTGGTAGGCACCCAGCTGGCCACAGGGAGAATTGTACCCTTGATACATGTTCAAGCAACCATGTAAAACGTAACTGGCTGACACCTTGGTTTGCCTTTGGGTCAGTTTCTTAGTTTTCACGTTAAACTGGGAGCAGAATGGATGATGTCAGTTTCTACCAGTTATCGGTCTCAACGACGGCCAGACGTAGTATTTCTCCCTCTTGTCAACATGCGAGAACAATTTGCCAAATGTTGTTTTAAGAAGAGAAAAATACAGGTTTTGTTCCCCCCATAATTTTAGAAAAGGAGTAAAGTGTCAAATTTTAAAGTTCTTCAATGAATTTATGAACCTCATTTTAACAGCAGCATTCTTTCTTTCTCTTTTATCTACTATTTCTTGAAACAGTCTTTGTTTGGAAGGAATGTTTTCCCCTAGGAATTTGTGGCAATTGAAGTTATAATTCTTTGGGACTTGATAACTCTCTTACTTTGCCCCAGTACTAGTCCACGGCTCAAGATGTGTTTTTTGATATGAACTAGTGACCTTTGGAATTTATACAACATTAAAATTTTATTGAGAAGTTACATAGATACTTAAATGGTGAAGAAAGTGATTTTCTGGCTTATATGGTTCCAAGCTTTCTTGATTGGCTCCCAGTATCTAGTAGCTGGTGTGGAACATACCCGAGGCTCAGGGTTCTGTGCTGTGGGACCAGCTCACACTGTTTTTATGGGCAATGGACACTCTTTATTTGTTATGAGATCTTGATTCTCTGATTTTCCAGGGGAGCGGTGTCAGGCATAGCCCAGTCTAGGTAAAGGCATGGGTGAGGGGAGGAGTGGTAGCAGGGGAGGGACAGGGGCAGGTAGGTCTCTTGAGTTCAAAGTCAGCCTGTTTTTAAATCCTACCGCAGAAATGATGGGAATGAAGGTTCAGGAGAACACGGGCAGTTGTTGCTTCAGTCTTTGTAGAGTTTTTCTGGCAGACAAAAGAAAATGTTCCTTAGATTTTATAAATCCCTGCATGATTCAAGCAAACAGGACAGATGCAGTACACTAAACCTCTTTAAAGCCACATTTAGTACTTCCCAACACTTAACTGTGAGTCTCAAAATGCCCACGAGCCCAGTACCTCACAGTGATTCTTTGTCAACCCCGCATTTGTACATTGGTTACCACTGTGCATTTCTCAAAAAGGTGCATAAAAAGAGACATGTATTTTGCTCTGGAACAGGGACAAGTGGGATGTGGCAGTTAGTCTTTGAGGGTCAGGCTATAGAGGTTTATTTGTAGGATCCTCTTGTGCTGTCTTTATAGCAGCCTGGGTCCTTCCGGACACATTAGATGCCAGAGTATTGGAGGCTCTCATATTTAAAGTCAACACAGTGCAGTATGCCGGACATCCACAAAGTCAGCCACAACTGCGTGTTGCACATTGTGGCTAGGGACATACTATCACATGGTGAATGTGGAAGTGTTGACTGAGTTAATATATGTTGGAGGAGATAGAATAGAACTCCTCCCTTGATGAAAAGGATTATTTCTCTGAAAAGATAAATAAATAAAGCCACTTAAATACATCTTCAAATTGCCATACTTTAATAATATATGTATGTATCCCAAAACAAGAACAAAATGAGTGTAATCAGCCAGTTGGATACATAGTGCACAATGCATTATATCCTGCACTGGACATAAAGAAGAATGAGACAGCTTTCACACTTGTGTCCGGAGTAGGACAGCTGCAGGGCGTCCCGAGGTAAATCACTAACCTTTTAAAGAGTGGTGTAGCAGTGTGTGTGGCCCTGGGTCATGTTCATTGACACTTGCACTGGTACCCTGGCTTCAGCTTTTACCAAAGGTCCTAGTACTGTCAGCTCCTCAGACTCTCTGAGAATCTGGTAAGAAGCTGAGGAAATAGTACCACGGTGTTTGTAGCAAGAGGAAATCCAGCTTGTTGTGGGGACCCAGCAGAAGTGGTTGTAGAGGTGAGTCTTCCACTGGAGTAGAATGTCTGGTGGTTTAGGGAAAGGCAGAGGTAGAAGAACATGGTTCATATTCTTAAACTGGCCAGTAGCTCACACGCTTTGGCCTCTGAGGGCAGGGCAAAAGCAAACTGCGGAGGTAAAGGCTGGCCAGCAACAGCAGGCTTATCCAAAGTATCATGAAGTAGCTTTTAGAATCATGGACACTCGTAAATTTTGTCAGGATTTCCACAATGATTTTCAGAATCATGGAGGAAAGTGTGAGCTGTGGAGAAGCTCTGGAAGTGGTATAGCGGTGCACAGAAGCCAGGTACTGTGGCGGCTTCCCCTCTGGCTGTGTCCGCTGGTCCGTCATTGCTTTCTGTTCTTTTACCCCCTTTCCCACATGGGTGACAAAGCCGCAGGGATTTGGTTTTTCTCCGTTTACACTACTTTCCTACAATATTAAATGTTTGGAACCCCGCCAGCACTCTCTTTGCCAAAATGGACTTTTCAAACTCTCCCCGGAGCTCTCGATGGCTCTTTTTAGAGTTGGTTTTTCTCCAGTGGAACACTGGCCTGTGGGCCCGTCATGTGCAGCAGGGATGCTGATAAATCCTCGTTTCTAGGCATCCAGTACATTTGTCAGCCTGTGACTAATTGTGTTTTTTGTTTTGTTTTGTTTTTCTACTTAGCATGAGAGACGTGTTTGACCACTATGTGTAAAAATGTTTCAAAAATACTTAGCTAATTCATTCATTGACATTTGAAGCTCATCACTACTGTGTCCTTGACCAGTTCTAGACTGTAATTGCTGAGTAGCATGTGTCCCATAAGGGAAATGTGTTGACTCTCAATCACTGTGATTACTGGTAAAGGTGAGCTTTGATGTTTCCTTATCTGATGAAAATTGCCATCTAGAATATTATAGTCTTATTGTATCTTGCCAGCACTTGAATGTGTTGCTCATCCTGGTACTGGTAAGATCAAAATGTCTGTAGGGAGAAGTTTTTGCTATAGATTTTGAGTAAGAAATAGTGCACACACACACACACACACACACACAAACACACACACAGCATACTGAATGCTGGTGTTATACTTTCAAGCATATGCAGGCTTAATGGTCTGCCTGTCTGTATCGTTTTCTCCTGGAATGACAGCTTAATAGTTTTCCTGGTTGGATTGTGTTAAAATCCTTAAAGGCTACATTCACTAAAACATATGTCTAGCATTTGGGCAGCCAACCTCTGCGTGACCATTTTTGCAGAGTACAACTTAGCTCTGCGGAGACTGGCATCTTGTTGGTAAAGTGACATTAGCCTGCCTGTAGGAGACATCACAGAGGACCCATATAGAGGTATGAATTTTATGTTTTTACTTTAACAGCTAAAAACTGCTTTACATTAACAGATAAAAGCTATGTTAAAATTCCATTAATTTCAAGTTTTATCTCAAACCATTGCAGGATAGGCTGAGGTATATTTTTATGTCACCTTAATATGGATTTTGTAATGTGAGATATGTTTGCATAAATGTGTGAAGGTGACATGAGCAGTACCTTTAAGCATGTTTTCACAGAGTTTGGTCTGGCTTGTCTGCAGTATCACCCGTACTCAGTACATTGTGCTAGCTATCCTGTGTAGATAAGCTTAGCTCTCTTTTCATTGCTAAAGCCATGGAGAAAAGTCACAGATCTCAAGTCTGGGTTTCATTAAAACAGGGCATCTTGTTTTCCTGTGGTCTTCCTTGTCTCCATTTTGCTTGCCTCTCCTATGACAGGAGGCTGCTGGTGTCCAACAGAAGATCTTTAAGTGGTAAATAGCCTCTGGGAGGTAGCCATTGAAGCTTTGACAGGCAGGGAAGAAACTCTCTTGTTTGGAATATGGAGAAAAATGGAGATGTTTTTCACAGTCCTAATCAGCTTAGCCCTTGCTGGTGCCCCATGTGCCACAGACCTTAATCCAGGAGCAGATTGTAGTGTGAGAAGTTAAAGAAGCAAGACTGGAAAATCCTGCCTACGTGGTCCTTCCTGGCTTTGATTGGCTTAGCTTTTATACTGAAAAGTTGTCTAAGGACTTCAGGCTTTTCATATGGAGAAGTACAGACCACAGATGGGAACTTGACAACTTAAAACTTTAAGCTTCCCTTTCTTTAGAAGAAAAGTATTAGCATTTATAGCTGTGATTTTGTTACTTAGAAAGCTAATGGCAATCACCTTTAAAAAAGACCATACTCATTTAAAGAGAGTTCAAGAAAGTGCTTTGTAAAGAAATTTCCAGGCAGTTGTATGTTTTACATTTTACCTAGGTGTAAAATCACTGGAAACTAAACTTTATTTTATTAGATACTTAACTGAGCCACAAAAGATAGGATTCTGTTCTGTACATTTGGAGTGATCTCAGCATTACTAACGTGAAAATAATAAAATGAGATGGAATAGAAAAAAACCTGATCTTTAGGAGTCTCAGCAAATTAAAAATGTGAATATGAGTGACGAAAAGCATACGCCACACTGAGTTTCTGTTCTGCCTCATGAAATTACTAGACTATATTTAGATAATCACAGCATATGCTCATTCTTAGAACGGCTGACAATAGCCGTGTTTCTTCTTTATTTTATACATGTAAGTGCTTTCCAAGGATGGGAGATATTTTTAAGCCTCAGAAACGAAGCTTGAACACTTTCCAAATTAAATGAAAGAGTGGGCACAAAATCCTTGGCTCAGAGCAGAGGCCATGGCAGTGTCTAAGACACTCGTGAGTCTAATAATTGCTTCTGTGCGCCTCTTCTTCCCAGGCTCCCTTTTACTTCTGTGAATGCGGTGGCCAACCCACACACCCAAAGTGAGGTTAGGCTGTGTTTCATCTGTTCTGCCCTCTAGTTCTTAGGGGTTTCAGAAGTTTCTGGAATTGTGTCTACAGGTCTGACAGCCACATGCTTAATCTGAGGATGACAACAGGTCATGTTAGGCACAGACAGAGAGATTGGGCTCGACCCTTTCATGCCAAGGGTTTCTTTGTCATTATGTCTGGGATCTGTTGTCTTGAAGTCTCAGCGAGGAGTTTCCTATGGTTCTGCCTGAGCAGCTGTCCAAGAAGGAGGCTGGTTTGCAGTGGTTTTAATGTGACCTTTTGCATTTGCAGGCTGGGATCAAAAGATTCCTCTGGTTTTTGAAGGGAATTTTAAGATAGTATCAATAACAGTTCTATTTCTTGAGGAACGTGCGACCAAACTGTTGCTAAATTGGTCAGTTTAGCACCAATTCAGGGCTTCTGCTTTATTTTTACTTATTTAGATTTACCGAAAATACTTTCAATGACCTTCATGACATAAGAGAAGGCTAAAAATCTCTTCCTCGTTCCTCCAGTAACTACCGTTTCCCAGAAGAAACCAGTTCTTACCATGTAGAAGGGGTATTTCTAATAACACACATATTTAAAAGGGTCTTTATGTCTCATTACTTTTCACAAAATGAGCCGTTGTTGTTCAAGTCACCTCTCTTTAGAACTGACTTACTTAGGGACTCTTTCCATATTGCCGTTCTTTTCTGTGGCTCCAGTGTTCTCTGTTGTGGCGGTGCGTTTCTGTAGCTGTTTCCCCATGAAGCATGCTCAGAAGGCCTTGCTTCTGTATACTTGCATATCATGATGCTTGAGCTGTCAGAGTTGGGCTAGAGTTTTCCCAGGAGTTTCCACTCTGTAGCTTGCTGAAAGCATAGACTCTTTGCTCCAAATACCTGTGGGATTTCAAGGTTCATTGTAAACCTTGTCATCTGGTCTCAAATAAGCCCCGGATATGGATTCTAAAGGACTAATACGTCGTTTGGGGTTTCAGGATAAGGGCAACTTGTTAAGAGTGCTCTCTCATTTCCACCTGTTACTCAGGAACCGACACCATCTAGCTTGGGTGGCCGCTAGCTGCTTCTCGGTCTGCATCATACTGGCAGGGCTCAACATTACCAATCTTTCAGAGACCTGACCGGCAAAAAAAAAAAAAAAAAAAAAAAAGGATTGTTCAAGATAATTAACCAAGGCAGAAAAATCTATTACAGGATATTTTGGAAACATATATGTTTTTTCTTGATTATAGAATGCTTGCATTCCATCATTTGAAGTTTAATTGTGATTTTTTTTTTTTAAATTGTCAAATTACTTCAGCCATAGAAAGCCAAATGCCTGTCCCTCTGGTTGTCAAACCTGTGGAAGTGGTAGGGGTCCTGTCATGATCTCTAGTCACTTGTTAATAACTACAGGGAGTCATGCCCATGCCTCAGGGTTTAGCATCTGCTGGCTGAAGCTGCTCTCACTGTGTTTGAGTTCTAGCTAGGATTGCCCAGACTGAGTAAAATCTTTCTTTTTAGACGTGCATCTCTTGCTCAAAGTTTTCATTTTAAATTGATGAAACAGTCATTTTTTAAGAAAGGGGTAAATAGCCTCTTCTTGATAGCCTCTTCTCCACTAATGTGGACCCTGTATTTTAAGCAATGACTTGTTGAGTTTGGTATCCTGCTGGCATCCTGCTGTGATATCATAACCATGGGTTTTGATTTGCTTTTCTAAATACTCTCCCTTGCCTGTCTCGAGCAACTGTCTGAGCCACTATATATCACTGACACTTTGCCTGTTGAAATGGCACTGTGACCATGAGTGAGATTTTAGTGCACATTAGTGAAGATGGTTGTGAGCCTTCCATTTTCAGAGTGACTTGTTACTGGGCAAGTCTCTCAAGGACGCACCGGCTTTTCCTTCACCGTGCTGTTTTTGTACCGTTTTTTTGTGTTTGCCTATTCCACGGCCGGGATTTCTCAAGACTTTTGTTGTATGCACTCACACGTCATGTGCCCACATCCCAAAAAACAGTTGGATATTAAAAGTAAAAAGATGGAAAAATCAGACCAAAATATGGACAGATGAAACAGTAATTCACTTATAACAACAACAAAAAAGTCCTGTAAAATAGGCGTTTAAAATTATATACTACACAGAGTTATAAATCTCATTTTTCTTTCATGCTAAGATTATAAGCTATGGGCAAGTTTCTTGACAGTACTAAAATGTACCCAATTGAATGATATTTATAACAACTTACTAAACATAAAATCAGCTTTCTGATTTTTATTTACAGAATTTAAGCAGTTTGTTTTTTATTAGTGAATTAAAATGCTGTCATATGCTTAAAATATGTATTCTTTTCAACGCCAGGTTCCTCTCTTCTCTTTCAGTCTGTGATCAAAACGGGGCGACTGCTGATCAGCCACGAGGCTCCCTTGACCGGCGGCTTTGCGTCTGAGATCAGCTCCACGGTCCAGGTAGAGTAATGCAGCGCTGCTTTTTACATTTGTGTGGCTGTGCACGTCTGTTCCAGAGGACCCACTGCTTATCGCAGAATACTAAAGTATGCACTGTTGGGAAATGAACATTTCCCTGTGAGACTGCACTAGCCTTCAGTTAATGGTGTAGTTATATCGTCAAAGAAGAAAATTCAAACTAATCAAAGTGGAAAAATCTTTTATGGAAGAAGAAAAACTGGAGATAAATTTAATATAATACGTTGCATTTGCTATATTAACAGGAAAAGGAAATTTTCTTACATATCAATTCAGTCATCCCCTTGTGATAAAACGTAATGTTATGAAATAGATTGGTTATGAAATTTATCTTAGAAATGTATAGTACTCATCTTTATATCTGTCAAAAGTCTCTAACTTCAAAAACTATTTATCAGTTTAATTAGTAATACAAGGGAGGGATGTTATTGGAAATACTTGAGAAGTGAATTAAACACTTTCATTTAAAATAATGTTCACTTAAGCTGTGTAACAGGGTGAAAAAAGCCCCACAGACTTCTTCTTTAGAAGAATTTACTTAAACTGTTTATTCATATGTATTCATAACACATCTGTACAATGTGAAGGAATTATATTTTTCCTTATTTTCAAATTTAAAAAGTTAAGTAATCAAAATATAAACTACGTTCATTTTAAACTGAGAATATCAATACAGTTTATAAGTGCCTTTCTTCTCTTTTCTGGTATCATGGTTCTTAAATTACTAAGATCTGTCTTTGTAGAGAAGGTAAGCATGGGGTTAACAGTTTCATAGTTGTCACAGTGAAAGAATAATGTTGTGAGCTAAGTTTTAAATTTTTAATCAGCAAATGAATTTTTCTAATAAAATAGTTTATGTGCTAGTTAGTAAAATTACATAGTTTTTTTTTATAATACTATGGAAACAGATTTAAGCAAAATAACTAAAAACCAAATCTAAGTCATAATTATATGCAGCAAAACTTGAGCCGTTTTGTCGTCTGTTGGTGCCGACACAATATTTGCATTTTGGTGCTTTGCATCCTTTTACCCACTACCATTTATGTGTCTTGAGTACTTGGTTTGCATTATGCTACATGCTAATTGTTGAGTACCATAATGTACCTAATCTTTTTAAAACGAGGCTGCGGGAATAATCACTGTAGTTCTCAGATGTTATTTCAAGCCAGAGGCAGAACTGGCAAAAGACACTGGAACACTGGATTTTCTGACGCCTGGTACCTGGGGAGTTTGAAGCCTATGGGGGGGGGGGGTTGCTGCTGATAGGAGTTTTAACTGCCCTGCCCTGGTTAGGCCACTGCTTGGGTAATAAGCTCATTGCCCGTACCAAATATCATTTGCATATAATTATACAAGGAACTCCAGTAGAAGAAGGTAGTTGAACTTGGGATTGTGTGTCTTTTTACAAGCATTTCTTCCTTCGAACTTTTAAAAAATGTTGGTACTGTGCTGTAGTGTAAAATGCGGTTTTCAGACTGGAGTGGACTTGGAGAGATGATCTAATCTGCTGTCTCTTGATTTTGAATAGTATGTGGTGGACTCATGTTTATGGAAAACTGACTCTCCAGCCCCAGGAATACATTAGCAAATCTTCATTTCAGAAACATGGGGTTAAGAGTTTAAACACTGCCATTGCAGCTCGCCAGCAGCAGAAATCACAAGAGCGTGTCACAGTTAGGTCCCGAAGCTGTGAGATGATTTATGGTGGTCGGAGTTGACAGAGAGATTATCCACTGTGTAATCACATTTGTACCATGCCTCGGGTGCACCAAGGCAAGGCAGCCTGTGCCACACCCTGGCTCTCCCAGCTTGACTAACTCCTTAGGTGCTCACAGGCACCTGGAACGTTTTACCAAATGCGCATTCGCTACTTAAAGGCTGTGCCTGATAGGTTTATAAAGACAGGAAAGACCTTGAGCTTGTCCAGGAATTTTGAATCAAGGCTCAGAGAATACATACGCAATCATTTCTGAATCTCCAACAGCCCCAAGAGGAACATAGAAATTTTGAATTCATTATAGAATTGTCTGTTTCTATAAAGAAATCATTCAACGAGTGAACTACAAGGTGAACTAGGTAATGCTGTAAAATTTGTAGGGAAATTTGCATCTGATTAGAACTTTTCCCCCTCCCATCTTAGTTCATTTTATTAAACACAGAACAAAGAAAATGAATTTAATATGAGTATATTTGCCTTTTATTGCTTTTACTTATTGATAAAGAAGGAAGCTAGAGATGTGGGCTTTTTCTTGTTTTAGTAGTAATGTTTAAGAAGAAACCGACATGGCTGGTACAGTTGTTCCCCAAACCCCCGTGTGCAGCTACAGGAGGTGGGTGCTCACAGCCTCCTTCAGTGCAGCCCGGATCACATTACTGGGGCCACGGGTTGTTTTAAATGGAGTCACTGAAGTGACTTAGAGCTGCTTTCACCACTTGGAGTGATTCATACACCTACATTTCTTTTTGATGTGAGTACTTTGTAAGGTTAGCGAGGATGAACCCGGGTCATGGTATTAAAAGTCAGCCTTCTGGGCAGAAGAAAAAGGAAATGTCTGAGGAAGAAGTTTTCGTTCTCTTTGGGAGAAAGAAGCTTGAAACTAAATGAGAGAAGACCCTGAATTTAGTCACTCTGACACAATCTTACATTCTATATGGAATTTTAAATAAAAATGTTGCACCCCACATGTTATTATGGGGAACATATGTGGTAGGATTTCTTAGAAATCCATGGTTAATTCTTTAAAGTGCTTAGGGAAATAATTACCAAATAGTAAAACTACTGTTTTTAAATACAAAGGAAAAAAAAATCTGAAAATGCTTGAAAGCCTAAAAATGTTTTATGTGTATTTCAACCTATTATCCATAGTCAAAATTTTAAAAAATGAGAATTTACCATTCTACCAAATAGCTTTTAAATTTTATACTTGATATTATTAGATGACCCATCATACTTTGCTAGAAAAAATTAAATCTCTCACAAAAGAACACCTTGACAATGTGGTATTGTTGGCATTACTATAGAAAGATTATTTTTACCTGTAGAAATAAAATATAGAAGAATGAATACAGAATATGGTCAAAGTTTATCTGTTTAACTTTCACTCCCTGCAGATGTCCCTTCTCATCAGACAAGATGTTTATAGTCCATTTCTTCAGTCTCTTCGTAGCTGTTGCTTTTTTCTCATAAAGCCCTATTTATTATTATTAACACGATTATAAATAGTCTTATTGTGAAATAATGCTAAATTCACCAGAGAAGTGACTACCTTATGTTCAGTGTATAGAAATCATTCAGATTTATTAACATCGTCTTCTAAGATTTTTGTGTTTTAAAGAAGGCTGATAAGAATAAAGGAAAACATTTAGTCAAGAACATTGGGTGTAGTTTAGAAGTTTAGTGGGAGGCCTGATACCCTTGGGAGAGATGCTGGGGCTCTTCCTCTAAAGCATCTCGGTCTCTCCTCATCTAACTTTATGTCCCCATCTGGTCTTACTTTGGGGTGTGTGAACTCTTTTGCCCTGTCCTCTCATTTGACACACGATGAATCTTGAAGTTCGTGAGGACTTAGAGGGTTAAATTTGAACCCTGGTGTGTGTTTGAGGGAACTCCGTGGCGTTTGTGTCCTTGGGCCCCGATTTCATTGTTTTTAGAAAACAAGGTTTTGATCATGTTTGTGATCCTCAGCTTTGTAGCCCCAGATTTTCAAAAAACAGTATGTTCACTGTACAGAAAACATTAACTCCCTCCATTTTAACTTCTCCCAAATTAGTCTGTGCTGTATATTTGAGGATCTTGTCTCCAGCTCTGTGATTACATATTTAAATATCAAAACCGAACAATTGAAGCATTTTCACACCTTTAGATATGTAGTGTGATTCCTTTGAACATTTATAAACCAACCTTTGTGATTAGCGTCCAGCACAGTCCCATAGTGACAAGTCTCCCACTCTGATATAATGGTGTGATAATAAAAAAAGGGTTGTTTTTTTTTCTTTTTTAAATCTCCCTTCTGGATTCAATACTCAGTAAGCGCCAAAAGTTTTAGGGATTGTGGTTGGCTTAGAGGTTTCTTTTCTTTTCTTTCTTTTTTTTTCCTTTCTTTCTTCAACACATGGAAGCAATAACTCTGCACTAGAGAGGCCAATTGGAGAGGGCGGTAACTTTCCATACCATTGTTGTATCCTCTCTGTGCGGTCTTCTAGCTGAGAATAGGAATTAAGAAGTCGCATACACGGACAGTTAGTGAGGTGATCAGGTTCTGATAGTTTGAGAGGATTTTTATAGAGCCTGTATGAATCATTGTGCAGGAGGAAAGTCAACAGAAGGAAGCTTGCTTTTCTTACTGTTTCATGTTAGGAAGACTGATTTGGGGATTTCTTTTTCTGTGTAAACCCGTTACTACCAAATGTATAAATACTGTATTTAAGAGTGTCAGGTTATGAAAAGAGGACAAATCCTAAATAATTTTGAGTGTTGCCTGTAATATTGATCTATCTATCTATCTACCTATCTATCTATCTATTTATCTATCTACCTATCTATCTATCATCTATCTATCTATCTATCATCTATCTATCATATCTATATCTATATATATATCTATATATATATCATGGTAAATATATCTATCAGGTTGATCAATTAAAAGTCATCAGGGTACTAATGTGATGAATAGTTTCTTAACAACTTTGCTATCTTAATTTTAAAGAGCAGTATATAATTTGCTAGCAGCAGATGAAGGAAGCAGTTAAGAGAAATATGCCTTTTTGCTAAAACGTGGGAGCCAGGGCCTCATGTGAGCTGGTCAGCGTGGAGTGTCTGACTGTGAACTTTGTAAAAAGCGGCTTTGCTCTGAAGCCTGTTGAGTAATTTTTTGTGATCAGCTTCTGTGGCCACAGGCAGTGGTCACATCCCAGTGGTCCCAGCTTGTGCTGGGGATGGGTGTGCTCATGAGCATCTGGACTGAAGGACTTTGTTCTTCTGTCTTCTTTCTGTGCTGATTCCACCGCCTGCCTTCTCTCCCCTCACTCTGGTTTTTTCTTTTTGTTTTGTTTTTTTTTCTTTTCAGGGGGTGGAGGTTAGTAGTTTGCATGGCTGTCCTGGAAAACTTTAACTCTGCCCTGCTGCTGTGCTTTAGACAGAAAGTTCCTTTTGCTTGCCAACCTTTGAGATGATACGAAATATAATAAACGATTTATGTGGAAGGATGTAAACCAGGGGCAGTGAGAATAGAGAGTAGTGAAAGCAGGGTATCTGTCAGCTTATGGAAATGAGCTTCTCTAGGTGTGAACCCTTCCTGTTCACACCTGAAGTGTTTTGGGGACTAAGTACTTCTTTGGCTCCAACCTTCTCCCCCCCCCCCCCCATCACATTCTAGTCTTTATCTTTTCAAAACATCACTTTGCCTATTGTGTGCTTGGAAACCTCCAAGGGTTTTGTTGCAGCAGTAAATTGCTTATGCAAGACCTTGATTGCCTAACACAGTGGTCCAGTGGTCCAGTTAGGTTTCTTGCAACTTTGCATGAAACCCATGTGCTGGTTACACTGATCATTTCTTCAGCCGTAGTTCATGCCCGTGTTTTGGTTTTCTTTTCTTTTCTTTTTTTTTTTTTTTTGTTATTTTAGCTCAGTACTTTGGGCATTGTCTTAGTACAGGCGTTTGATATGAGAAGTGGAGGCCTTGCTTTATGCACTTTGAGTTTATTAAAAGGAACAGATGACATGCTGTGATCTAGTGTGAAATATAATACAGCACAGTCAGACAGAGCACCGTGGGATTGTAAAATCTTTGACAAAGTAACCGATATGTGGGTAGCTCATATAGTCCGAGGGTGAACATGAGCCTGGAGATGAAAGTGAGTCTGATCTGGGTGGAAAGGGGTAAAATTCGAGGTTCAGGCATAGTCTGCTATAGTTAGGGCACTGCATGAAAGACTGTAGTTTGAGGTCAAGATTGACAAGTAGGGATGAGAACCCAAAGAACCTTGAATAAAATATTTCAGAATTTATCTTTGTATGGAAGAAATCCCATTGCTAAGCTGGCTTCCCTCAGTATAAATTCCACTTTTCCAGTAAATGTGCATGAAATGAACATTACAGGACTCTTGACAAATAGTTGTAGGTAAGTAATCCTTGCTGTTTATCATTTTAGGCAGTGCCATATAATTAAAGGATTTTAAGCAGAGGACTGACATATTTTCTAGTTAGAAAGGGTAGGCTGAGAGATCTATTAAAATATCATCTCCATAATCTAATTGAGAGATTTGGAGGTCTTCAACAACTAAGTGGTAGGGTTGGCAAGCAATGTAGCTTTTAGAGCGTTGGAGAATGGATTTGAAGGAAAGACTTGATTCATGAGAAAGGTATGAGGCAAGGACTGAAGTGGTTGGTGGAGTATCTGGGACTCAGTACATACTAGGCTTATTAATAGAGGTGAGGCTTCATTGGGATAATATCATTGGGAAATGTGAGCATTGTGAATAAAGTCCAGTAAACACAAATATAGACTACTGTTTCAATGAGAGAGGGGAAGCACAGTCCTCCCTCTTGTCTATGGTTTCTGCTTACATTTAAGTCATTGTTCCTTAAATATATAATAATGTAATATAATATAATAATCATAATGCCCACAAAACTCAGTAGTAGTCGTGCTGAGGATTTTATTGCAGGATGTATTTAAAATGTATTGTAAATCTCATTGCAGACAGTCTTTGAGTCAAGCTTTATCAAAGGTACTTACATAGAGGGAAGGCAGCATATTATGACTAGGTGCTGTTTGTGGTTTTAGGCATCCCCTGGAAGACTTAGAGCATTCTGTGTGGATAAGGAAGAATTACAGTGGTTAGAAATGGGCTTAATCATTACTACGAGGCTATTTGCTTAGCAGAGATCACCATTTTCTTGGTTTGAATGTTCCCCAGCAGCCTCCCTAAATTCTCTGCCTTCTTTCCTTTCCTGCCAGCTAATGGAGTCCAACGTTTAATATTTCTCAGATATGTCTTCCTTCTTTTATTTCATTACATATTATGGCCTTTGTGAATTAGTCTCCTTAAATAATTCCTTTAATTCCCAAAGAGTTTTATTTTTCACTTACCACTACAATCCTTAAAAATATAGTTATATCCTTGAAGAAAATGATGAATGGTTTAAAATATTTTTGTATGGGTTAGCTTTTTTTTGCTGTTTTGAACAAAATAATGAGTAGAAGTAATAGAAATACTGGAGAGCTTCACTCTGGCCCATGGTTCTAGAACAGTGGTCCTCAACCTTCCTAGTACTGCTACCCCTTACTACAGTTCCTCTAGTTGTGCTGACCCCAACCATTTTGTGAAAACTTCCTAATTATAACTTTGCAACAGTTATGAGTCATAATGTAAATATGTGACCACAAAGGGGTTGCAACCCACAAGTTGAGAACCAGTGTTTTAGAGCATCTGGCTTATGGTTTAGTTGGTCCCAAGTAGTGGGGTTGGACATCCTGGTAGCAGGAAGGGATGAGGGAGAGAACCTCCATGATGAATGCAGGCCAGAACACTGAGCAGGGAAAAGGGAAAAGCTGCTGCCCCAGCCAAGTAGACAGTGCTGCTCACCAATGGTCTTCCAACCGCAGCGAACCTGTCTATGCTCTCCCAGATATGCCTGTCTTACAATCTCTTAGGTAATTCTAAACCAAATCACAGTGGCACTCAGCATTCACCAGCATAACTTTACCTCCTCTCCTAACATATATTATATTATCAGTATAATTACACTATATGTAATGTGTACATATATATTACACACTAAATATAAGGTATCACTTAAAATATGTCCAGATAAGCTAGAGAATTGGCTTAGCACTGACAATCACTGTTGCTCTTACAGAAGACTTGGGTTTAGTTCCAATAGTTCATATGATGCCTCGTAGCCATCCATAACTCTAATTCCAGGATGCCCTCTTCTGACCTCTGTTGATACCAAACGTGCATGTGGTGCAATACATGTATGTAGAAAAAAATGCTCATTTACATAGAGCAAAAACAGTCCCAACCACAGTAAGTTCCTGCAAAATTTTATAAATGACAAGCGTCAAAGGATGTTTTCTGTGTCCTGGCCAATCCTGTTGGGCTGAATGAAGCAGCATGGTAAATTCTCCAAGACATGCTAGGCATGGGTTGTTGGCCTGACATGCACACTTCTTGTTTGGGCTGACTATGCTTTCTGAAGACACAGCTAGTTTTCTCAGTTTGCCATGCCTCTTAACTAGGCAGCATTATTTGTAATTTTGGAAGATCATTTTCATTTGGTTCTTTAGTATAATTCAGTTTAAAGCTCAAATGTTTGTCAGGTCCATTATTTTTCCTGAGTTCATGGTCACAAGACATATGGCTATGTCTAGAGATTAGTTACTGCTAATGAATTTCCTGCTAAACTGCAAATAGTTAAATTAGTGCTTATTGCAAAAGCCCAAACAAACAAGCAAACACAGCAGTTGAAAGTGAAGACTATAAACAGAAACCAAATGGTTGATTATTGTTTTGATTTTCAGTATTAATGCAAATCTTCCAAATGATATTTTAATTTTCAGAGTTGTCTGAAAAATTGCCTTTGATTGGGAAATGTTTAATGATTTGATTATTCTTTGTCAAAATAGGAAGATTTGGTTTTATTTCATATCAGGTACCAATATTAACTATTTAGAGTAGTTTTGTGGCCCAAATGGCACAAGATACCTATTTGTTTTCATCAAAATTGCCAGCTAAAAGTTGTAATGATATGGTTCAGTAGGCAAAGGCACTGGCCAGGCAAACCTGGTGACCTGACCATGAGGAGAACCTGCCTAGGGAAGGGGAGAACTGACTCATAGAGCTTGTCTCTCACCTCCACATGGGAACTGTGACCCACACATGTCCCTTCCTCAGCACCACCCATGAGAACACATATAATTTTTTAAAAGAAAAATGGAGTGAAAATGCGTAACTAGAATGATTTTGAAGGCTTTCAGTATCTTTATGTTAAAGAACGCTCCGACTCATCCGCTCACACCATGTCTGAAGCATCCGTAGCTCTGATTAGGCCACTCTTTGAAACAGGCCATGGCGACTCATGCGTTTTGATAGGGTTCGACTGTTCTAGCCCTGCGTTTCTTTCCTGGATCAATTTAAAATCCCCAGCTGATGGTTTTGATAGTACAAAATACATACTTTGAAACAGGCCCATGGTGTCTTGGTCCTTCCTGAGTTGGCTTCAACTTTCCTATTGTCCTTAAATCATTTTTTTCCTCCTTTGTTCTCACACTCTTTACTTTTGATATGAACACTGTCTGTCAGCAGTCAGAGAAACTGAAATGGAGCTTTGTCTTTCATCTCATCTCATTTCTTACCAATCTCCTGCCTCGGTACTTGACCTCCAAATTTACACTCATTTTTTTTTACCCATGTACTTTTATGGGCATAGTTTTCTAACTTAAGTATACGTAGCAGACCATCTTGAATGTATTTTGTGACTAATATTCTAATATCACATAATTCTATATATTTTTATTAAAACCACTTTTCATGCAGTAGATCCAAAACCAGTTCAAGTACATTAAAGTAAGTACTGCACATAGGTTGATAAAATATTATGGGATGTTAAATAAGATGGAATATTTAAATATGTGGGCAGCTAATAACTTCATAAATTAAATGCAGTATTTGTCTCAGCCAGGCCTGAGTCACTCAATAAAATAGGACCTACATTGCTCAGTGTTTAAACTGGGTCTTGAGAGCCATAGCAACACAGGTGTTGGCCACATTCTGCCATGGAAAGATGCTATATGCCATCTCTTGGGCTCTTCATAGAACCCCATTATTTCTCTTGCTTTTCCTACCCGTCTTTCTTCTTCTACAGACCCCTCTTTTGCTTCTGCCTTTCTTGGCAGTTTCTCCATGCCACCTTAGCAAACATGCAGATCTCTGTAGAAAATATACAGTTCCTCTGCCATCATAGGCAGGATAGGCTTTATTCAGGAGCCATTTCTTAGTGAGAACTTTCTGTATCCCAGCAGGTGGGAAATAGAAGTCCCTTGTGGTACTGGATTGAAGTTAAGAAGTGAGGTTGGATTCAGGCAAGCCCTGCTCTGTGTAGTTGATCAAAGGTGGTGTTTACATAGAGCAGTATGAAAACACCATTTGAAAAGAACTTTAAAGAGTTAATATTTTGTCAGTGGGACTGTATATGTTAAGGTAGGGTAATTCTCCCTCCATCACATTTCACCATAAAGAACACAAAGAACCAGCTCTTTGTTGGTGATTTCTTTCAAAAAGTATTCTCGAGAAGGGGGATGCATGAGTCCTTGTCTGTGCTGTTAATTTTCTACGAGGACACCATAGTTATTAGTAGATTAGTTGTTGCTAGAGAATGATTCCCTAAAACTAAATACATAATTTAGAGAGACATTATATCAAACTACGAAATGAGGGAAAAAAATGCAGGATAGGGGGCCATAAAACACTTTAAAATAAGTTCTCATAAGAACGAGCTAAAAAAAAAAAAAGTGACCATTGGTTACAGTACCCTTTTAGAAAAGCCCTCAATTGGGAATTCCGGTTGTACTATTTGAAGAAATTGCTAAGTACTTACAAGTTCATTTGGTATGACTTTTCTTACCACTTATGTCCTTACTCAAGATTGGGGGAAATGCTGTTTATTCATTTCCAAGGAAGCATTGTCTTAATAATTTATCTTACCTTCTTCATTGCGTTATCTCATTGGAAAACCCTTTTCTGAAAGTGAGGGTTTGGCTCACTGCTAGACCAGGACACACTTTTGGCTTTCCATATTTTCTGTGAGGATGGGAGTCTGTTATGCTCATGTGAGCTTAGGGACAAACAGGCATATCTGGTAAAGGACAGTTTGTCTGTGAACGTTTATTGCTCAGGACTATGGCATCAACAGACTCTCTACCACCAAGAACATTTTACATTTTTTTGTAGATTACACTTTCTCATTATCAGTGAAGGTTTCCATTAGCATACTTTTTTTTAGTGTGAAATACAATCATCTCTAATATATCTCTAATAATGTATTAGCTACTTTTTTTCCCCACTGTGACAAAGGGGGATGGCTTTCTGTTTTCAGAGGGTTCAATCCATAATAGGGAAGAGGGGATTATAGAACAGAGCAGTTCATACCATGGTTAACCAGAATATAGAGAAAACGGGGGATGTGGGGAGATACCAGATTTACCTCCACCCCCGCAAGGCCACACCCTAGCAGCTTTCATCTTCTTACAAGGACCCCGATCTTTCTCACCACCATTCTTAATCGTTTTACTCTTTTGTCTTGTGTTATGGGTATCAAGTTATCCAAGTTCAATATCATATTGTGGTCTATTAAGGCTGCATCCATTTGGGGTTTGTGTGTGCGTGCGCGTGTGCGCATGCCTGGGTGCATGCTTGGGTTAGAACCCTCATGGTCTAATTGCATCCAGAGACACCATCACAGATACACTTTAAGCTGTGCTTTCCTATACACCTATGCATCAGGGTTGTATACTTATCCCATTAAACCACTTTATGGAAGATGTTACCCTCCCCCCCCACACACACACTGTGCCACTGCATTTTAAGTACAAGGTTCAGGGTAATGAAGGTAGAACTAAGTAGCAGTGTCTTCAAATTATATTTTGGTCCCATAACGTCCGAGAATCCGAGACTTATGACCAATAACATAAGTGCTAGATTTGTTCTCAGTGACTGCTTTTTTAAAAAAAATGTGATGTAGAAGAACATTGCAGTAAATTGTTATTCTGGAAATGAGCCCCTGCTCTTCTGTATCCATATGCTTAGCAGCGAACTCTTTGGGAGTCACTAAATATCTTGTTTGTTGTGCTGGAAGCTAAGTGATCCCTAACGGTTTCAGAACGTCAGTAGTTCCTATGTATTAAATTAAAATTTATTTTTCTCTCAGATTATGTATAGAGTTACTATTTATGCACAGAATGAGGATGAATCTATATTCATATGATTTCATATGCCTTTAACTTTTTAATAATATTACAAATCAGTGCTTGCAAAGCAAACAGAAAAAAACAACAACAAAATAAAACAAAACAAAACAAAAAAAAAAAAAAACAGTAGTAGCTACATTCTCCTTTTATGAGGCTGTGTTTTTAAGTAACTCCTGGAAGGGCAGACCATGTTGTTGTCTCATGGCAAGGCAAAGCTGTGCGCAGCACCGTTCACCATTTCACTGTTTATTCTGTCGGTCGGTTGCAGTTAATCATGTTGCCAAGACCTGAAATCATCTTAGAGATGCTTGTTCAGTCACACGTAGCCTCAGAGAAAGCAAACAATGGGAACAATCAAGATCATATGAAGAGTAGTGGCTTATGAATAAATGAATAAGATAAGAATATTTAGATGTGTGTATATATGTGAATGTATATATGTATATACACCCACACACATATATTATAGATATGTTATGGGAGTATCACTCCTACAAGAAAGTATTATCTTGGGTGTTTGCACAAAGCCTAAGTCCCTTCCCAAAATCACTTTCAGTTTATAAACACCGTTGTAGCTCTGTGCTTGCCTAAGGCAGAGTCTTCCAAGAGTGTGCCTAATGCAGACTGTACTTTATCACAAGGTTTTAAGCCAACTTTCATTTTTAAACAAGCTGCTATAGTTTTTTTTCTTTTTTTCCACTTAAATACTTCGGAAACTGCCCAGACATTTTGGAGATTCCTTGGGGGCTTACAGTTAAGTCGTGGACTGGCATTTGTTTTTGTATTAAGTAGCTGAGGTCATAATGGTGTTGGGAAGCCTAAGGGCAGGGGTGGGGGATGGTCAAGATAGTGGCCACGTGTTTTAGTGTTGGATTCTACCTTTGTTTATAGCAAGAGACCCAACAGACATGTTACAGACATGTTACAGACATGTTACAGACATGTTACAGACATGTTACAGACATGTTACAGACATGTTACAGACATGTTACAGACATGTTACAGACATGTTACAAACATGTTACAGACATGTTACAGACATGTTACAGCTCTAATCAACAAATGCAGTTATTCCTCACCTTTGAGAGAATGTAAATTCTTCCCCTTCCCTGTGTGTGTGTGTGTGTGTGTGTGTGTGTGTGTGTGTGATTGAATTCTGGACCTTTCACACACAATCCTCCCACTGCTTTAAAATAGTTACAGAGCAGATTTGACAAATGATCCAGGGAAGATAAAGATGTCCTAGGCATGTGACTTATATTTCTTAGAGTGTTTTGTTATTGTTTTCTTTGTCAGGACACCATAGTTTGATTAAGACTTTATGATATGAATGTGCTTCATACTGAATTGGGTGCTTATTGAGCTAACTATAGAAAATCAGTTCATCTTTGGCCTGCACACAAACGGTGGCTGGCTTCTTTTCAGAAACAATGGAGGCCAGAAAGCAGCAGCAGCTTTAAAACACAAGAAGAGAAATTAACTCTGCCCTCAAATCTAAATCTATATATGTTGAACTCTCTTTGAGAACACCTATATAATAACATTTCACACATAGTATATTTATCTTTGAGAATTGGGTTTCAACATAAAGTTTTCATGGGACCCAGCCTATACTTTAGATGGACATATATGTAACTTTAATTTTTTCAATGCCTATTTTCAATGATGGCTTTCAATTTCCTTTTAGGCTACTACCCAACACAGGTAGTGGGAAAGAGAGGATACTGGGGCAGGGGTGATGGTGGTGGTGGAGGAGGAAGGGGAAGAGGAGGAGGTGATGGTGGTGGTCGTGTTGGAGGTGGTGGACCTGTTTAGAAAAGTTCTTTTTAAAAAAATTTTATTGGATATTCTCTGTATTTACATTTCAAATGTTATACCCTCTCCCTCCACTCCCCTTTCTCCTCCCCCTCAACTTGTTTCCATGAAGGTGCTCCCTCTCCCAGTCACCCTCTCCACCCCAGTGCCTTGGCTGATGATGATGTTGTTCTTCCCATGAGGGTACAAACTTTTCAGCTCGTTCAGTCCTTTCTCTAGCTCTTTCATTGGAATCCCTGTGTTTAGTCTGATGTTTAGCTGCAAGCATCCTCATCTGTATCTGTATGACTCTGGGAGAGCTTCTAAGGAAGTACTTGAGTTTGGTGGTTCTCCAGGTGAGGCAGTCTCTGTAGATCTTTTCTTCAATCCCTGCTCCTCTATTTGGCTTTGTATTTTCTGTTTTGTTCTTCCTTCTAAGAAGGACTGAGGCATTCACATTCTGGTCTTCCTTCTTTTTAAGCTTCATGTTCTTTAGATTCTGTCAATAGTTTCTTGGGTATCCCAAGCTCTTTTTTTGGAGGGGGTAGTATCTGCTTATAAGTGAGTACATACCATGAGTTTTCTTTTGTGACTGGGTTATCTCACTCAGGATGATAGCTTCAAGTTCCATCCATTTGTCTAGGAATTTCATGAAGTCATTGTTTTTAGTCGCTGAGTAGTACTCCATTGTGTACCACAATTTCTGTATCCATTCCTCTGTTGAGGGACATCTGAGTTCCTTTCAGTTTCTGGCTATTATAAATAAGGCTGCTGTGAACATTGCTGAGCATGTACCCTTGCTATATGTTGGAGCATCTTTTGGGTATATGCCTAGGAGTGGCATAGCTGGGTCCTCAGGTAGCACTATGTCCAATTTTCTGAAGAACCACCAGACTGATTTCCAGAGAGGTTGTACCAGTTTACAACCCCATCAACAGTGGAGAAGTGTTCCTCTTTCTCAATGTCCTTGCTAGCATCTGTTGTCACCTGAGTTTTTGATCTTAGCCATTCTGGCTGGTGTGAGAATCTCAGGGTTGTTTTGATTTGCATTTCCCTGATGGATAAGGAAGCCGAACATTTCTTTAGGTGCTTCTTGGCCATTTGAGATTCCTCATTTGACCACTAACCAAAGAGTATACATGGTGGGTCCATGCCTTCTGCTCCATACATAGCAGGGGACTGCCTCCTCGGACATCAGTGGGAGGGGAGGCACTTGGTCCTGTGGAGGCTTGTTGCCCCAGAGAAGGGGGATGCTGGAGGGGTGAGATGGGAGTGGGAGAGTGGGTGGAGGAGCACCCACAAAGAGGCAAAAGGGAGGTGGAGATTCATGGAGTGGAGAACAGGAACAGGGATGACATTTGAAATGTTAACAAATAAAATGATTAATTAAAAACCATTTTCTAGGAAAAGGAAAACGTGGAGTGTTTGTGAGTGGCAGTTCCAGTGAGCGTCCCACGCTCCCTGGCTGGCCAGACTTGAAGCCGGAAGCCAGCTTGTTCCCTAATTGTGTTTCTATGTTTGTTTAACTTCAGACTTGCATTTGGGTTTGTTTGGTCACAGTGTTTAGGGAAAACTCATACATGAAGGTTTGGTGCTGCAACGCAGTCATGGCTTAAGACAAAGTATGGGCTCTGCTGGGCAGTGTGACTGGATGGAGAGATGTGGCCCTTATCAAAACGAGTCTGTCACCAGCGGCCGCACTTTGTGTTGACTCACGAGGGCCAGTGTCAGTGACACAGTGCTAAACATGCCAGCGTGCACAGGGAGAAATGCGTGCCAGACATCTGTGAAGCAGATACAGCCAGATAGAGAAGCTTGGTCTCTTGATGGCCCTGGACTGACTCTGTTCCTTTCCATGGTTGCAGCTGCAGGAGTCCCATAATCTATACCAGAATGCACTAGTATAGAAACAGCACCACTTTATTAAAATGCCATTTGTAATGCCATCAGTAATGACTTATCTGGGAGACTGAAGACAGTGTTTGCAGACCAGGTTAAATGCACTAACCCATCAAACTGAGCTTGCCTCTGAAGTAGATGATAAGCAAATGGCTTCCCTGAGAAGTTCAATCATCTGGTCTGATTTTTGTTCATCTTAAAGTTTTATTGACATGGATTCTCCTGCCGTTCCTGTTAATGCCCTGTCTATACACGACCCAGTATTCATTGCCAATCTGTGTTCAGGACCTGTTCATAGGGTGGCACCACCCCAGAGCATTTGCATTGCCATGCAGGAGCTTAAGTCCTTGGGGCTTCTCTGTTTTTACTATTGCTATTTATCGCTAGACAACAAGACCCACTTAGATGCTTGTTCCAGAAAGCACTGCACAGGAACACCCTGCCCAGAGAAGAAGGCCCAAGAATGTTTAACTACTTGATCTAGCAAAAGTTCATGTTTTAAAAACTCTGAGGCAAAGAGTACAGTTTTTATTTTTCTTAAAAAAAAAAAAAAAAAAAAAACAACAAAACACACCTTTATTTCTTTATTCCTCTCTTAAGTTACAAGTTACTGATTTGCCAGTATTCTGTATAAGGAAAATGGAGACCCTATAGTTTAACTGCACAGAAGGACACGTAGCCAACACTTGGAGTAATTAGACACTAGGCTCTTTACCGGGTTAGTTTGTTGAAGGAACAGTTCAAAACATTACAATGGAGTAGGAGCTACTGTCACCTCCACAGGTAAAATGACTGAGTAAGGAAAGGGTTTACAACTTGACCGAAATTCACACTGCAAGCAGAATTTAACTATGGCCCTGAAATTCTAGATAGCCAAATGGCTCTAAAATCTGTCTTTTGTAAGAAGGAAAGATATGATAGCATCCTTTAAAGTTGAAAATTATTTTTATTAAATATTTTTCAGCGTGTGTATTCTGTTCAGAACACTGGAATTGGTCTTGTGTTAGATTTTCAGTCATTTAAGTTTTATTGACGGGAAGGCCGGAGGCTGGCATTTTATATCTCTAGCTGAATAATCTTTGGTTTTGTTTAAGCATCAAAGTAACTTTCCAAGTATTACAAAATGATCAATTAATATAAAAGGTGTTTTATTTTCTTTTTATTTCTTTTTATTTTTTATTGTATATTCTCTGAATTTACATTTCAGATGTTATCCCCTTTCTTACCAATCCCATGTTCCCTCCCCTTCCTATTGCCTCCATGAAGGTGCTCCCTCTCCCAACCACCCTCTCCTACCTCAGCGCCTTGGTGTTCCCCTACACTGGGAAAATGTGCCTTCACTGGACTACACTGGCCTCTCCTCCCATTGATGTCAGTCAATGCCATCCTCTGCTGCGTTCTATTTCTCACTCCCCAACATTGCTTGTTTTGTGTAACCTGTATATATTCTTTTACCAGTCACTCCTGCATTGATGGAAACAGTACAGATATGACTGTTCTTAGATGATGCTACGTGCCTCAGCTGGCATTTCAGGGGAGTCAGCTCCTCCTCTCTTCATTTTAAACTGTCATGAAGGAAGTTGCATGAACTTCTCAGATGTCAAAGGGAAAATTGTACATAGCCTCTTGACAGCTCAAGAAAATTGGATATAGTCTAATGCCACATGTGAATGCCTCTGAGACTCCATCCTACAACTCTTTCCTTCTTCTTACTTCTCCTAATCAAAGAAAACAGTGTCTCCCTTCTTTCTACCACTGGCCACACAGCCTTACATATGGGCTTCTAGAATTCTCTTCTTACCCTTTTAAACATGTAATTATCTGAGAGGCCATTTGCATTGTTCTTGGTTTCAAAGTCACCTTGAAGTCTGGGCCTTTGCTGAGCTCTGGCAGCAAGCACCATGTAGCCATAGCTTGGGTTTATCTTGGTCATAAGGATATACAGATGACATTTACTTAAAGATAGCTGGTGTCTGAAGCCCGCTTCATCTTAGGAGTTTTAAAGAGAGTTCAGGTTTTGTTTTGTAAATTCCTCATGGTGTTTTAGGGAAAACAGCAAGTAGTGGATTTCTTCTAGGATTTAAATGGCTGTTCAAGGTAAACAAACACATCCCTAACATACAACTTTGATTGCGGAGGATGCTGTCAAGGAGTGTAATGAAGAACCTCTGTGCACAGTCTTGAGTTAAGCTCCCCAGGGATGCCTTCTCTGCCCCACATCCCTTTCAGAAACTGTTTTTAGGGGAAGAGATGAGCTGTTGATGGGATGGGAGTAGAAAACGTGTGTGTGTGTGTGTGTGTGTGTGTGTGTGTGTGTGTGTGTGTGTGTGCTTATTTGATTCGCAGATATGTTGAGTGTGTACAGTTAAGACATGGATTTAGTATCATAGCTTTAGTCACTTTGACCAATGTCATCTTAAAGTTACAGTTGTAGTTTAATGGGAAGAAAGAAGCAGAGTTAAAGATTGTTTTCAAATTACCAAAAGGAGTATTAGAGAGAGCCAAGAGTTAGAAATAGTCTACACTTTGCTGAAAATTAGAGAGTCTATGGGTGACTAATTCAAAAGTAGTTACTGTCCTAATGATGGAAATATACCTCTGAATCATGCAACAGAACATGAGGAAATGTACATGGTAAGAGAATGTCAGTATTGTCATAATTTCTCTTCAGACATTCTTATGAAAGATGCTTGCTATATGTAAACCTGCTATATGTATCTTGTTTTTATCGGTAGAATGAGTGAGGTAAAATTGGTTGATATCTTTCTTACCATTGCTTTATTTATGATTTGGATTTTTGAACTTGACTTAGTTAACATGCAATATATGTATTCTCTCTTAATGTTCTTTAGAATTTAGGATTTTAATTTTATAAATGCCAATTGTGATGGCCATTTTTTTTGATAAGGTAGAAATGACCAAAATTGACTCGGTAAAAATATAAGACAAAAATTCCAAATCTTCATATTGCATCCATGATCTTGGGCTGGTATCTTGTCTTTCGTTAAAGGTAGAGATAGACCCAACTGGCTGCTGTTGTTATGTTCCACTGGCTGCCAAAACTGGTATGTAAACTGTCCTAAAAGAGAAGTGACAGCTTGAGTCATTTCACTAAACCAAGTTTAAATTAAATTATAAAGTTAGTATAACTTCAAACCCCGACAGTGCCAATTCAAGAACACTCAAGGGTAGATGGGTCTTTTCTACAAACATACTTGAATATTTAACAAACTGAATCTTGCATTGTTCAAGGTCAAGCTGAACCAATCTAGGAGCCACAGGTTGGTTTATATTAAGTAATGTGGGATGTATGATTAGAAGTTGTTAGAGTGGCTGGCGGAGAGGAGTCTCACAGTATGAATGCATGAAGATTTGCTCTGTGATCCCAAGGAGCTAACAGTGTTAGAGTGAAACCATTTCTACCCGGTTAGCAACTTGGTTGGTGCATGTTACCTACCTATGACAAAAACACGTAATGGCAAGAAGGTGAAAGGATTAGCTTTCAAAATTCGAACCCATTTAATTATATTTGTTGCCATGTTAAATGCCCTTCCAAGCCCACAGACACAAGAAAGAACTGAAAACCTACAAGGATAGGAGAAATGAACAAATGAAAAAATGTTATTTATTGACAAAGAAATTTAACCAAAGACTTTAATGATGTTCTAAGTGCCAAACAGAACTTGAAGATACAGCTTGCCAAAACATAAGTCTTATTTATAGTAGCAACGATAGGAGATGGGAATAATGCTTTAAAAATGCATGTGAGATGTTTAAGGAAAAATACTGAAAAGTAATTTTAAAGAAGGTAGTTCATAGGCTAGAGATCCACCAGGATAATAAGCTATTGTCTGTTTAACCTTTAGACTCATTCCTACTGCAAACAAATCTTAGGCTGTTTTTCTTGCAGTTTATTTATTTACTTCTTACTTTCATTTTTCACATGTGTGTGCCATATGAACCATGGTTCTCTTTCCTTCCACCATGTGGGTTTCTGGGGTCTCGAACTCAGGTCATCTGGCTTGGTGGCAAGGGTGGCCATCTTGCTATCCCTTTCTTGAATGAATTGAGTTGGTTCTAAATGTTATAGAAGTAAGGGCCCTAAATAGTCAAGCTATACCAAAGGAATTTTCTGTTGGACAATTAAGTGAAAGGAACAGCGTGCAGTGTGTGAGGGAGGACTCTGTGTGTACCCCAGCTCTGCACATGTTACAGACATGCCACCTCTGTTCAGCCCCCTACCTGCAGAGCTGGGACACCCATCCAAGTTGTTCAATTTCACTGATACTTCTAGCATCTTCCTCTTGTCATCTTGGCCCACTTTCCTCGGGGATGGTGAGAAGAGAAAGATAATGAGTAATACAGACATGCTTTGCTTCTGGGTCTTAGAGCAGTAACCTCAGAGCTGGCTTGCTAGATTCAAATGCCTGTTCTGTCTGGTGGCTGCTGCTGACTGTAGGCTGCCTGTTCAATCTCTGCTTCAGTTTCCTCATCAGAAAATCAGAAAAATCATAGTGATCCCTGGCTTGAAGTGAGTGTTAAGATTAAATGAATCAACCTGCCTAACGTTTTCAGAACATCGCCTGGCATTCATCACACAGGAAACATTAGGTGTTGTTATGCCTTTGCATTGTCTTATTGCTCAAAACACTTCTTTTCCTTGTGTTTCTTTCTCACAATACTGTGCATTAGCTTTAATTGTACCTTTAAAGTGTTAAAAGATATAGCAGATTTATTTAACCACTAAAGACTGAACACCAGAAATAGCTGGGGTTTAAAGTGCTTGAGCTTGACTTTGCAGAGAACGGATGGTTTAGTCCAAAGATCCTTTAAACACAGTTACTGAAGCATGATTTACCAGTACAGACTTTGTCAACTGTACAATCCAAGTAGATAGGAGTGTAGAATTCTCTCTGCAATTTGAGGGATGAATAAAAGTGGACACATAAACCAATCGTTGTCTAGATAAACAAGCCTTTCATAGAAAATGCTGTTATTTAATAAATGTTGTGACCATGTGTATGTTGCTGGAATACTGCCATCAGCACACATAAAGACTCTTTTAATGGTGAATGATCTGGGAATTTCAAGAAAAGGATAGATGAGGCAGAGAAGGTTTAGCTTTAACTTTGCCGTGAGTCACATGCTATATAGATCGAAATAAGCCGTCACTGCTGCCATGCCTTTATCCTGACCCCGACTCCTTCCTGCGGGTTGGCTTCAAGCTCCCAACTCTTTGGGATACTGGGTATGAGGCTTACGGAGAATTGATGAGCAGCTGGTGTGTAAGCCACAGCCTGTTCCTGGGAGGTGAAGACCGGTTTCCAGAGCATTCATGCAGTCAGGCTTCGGCCCAGTGCCGAAACCACTTTTCTGGGCTTGCTGCAGAGGCCCGATCTTCCCAGCCTCTCCTGCCAGTTAAATTACATAACTCAGAGATGTGCTCTCAGTCTGAGAAGTAGTTTTTACATCCAGCTTTTCTCTCTCAGAAATGTAGTGGCACTGTGGAGATCAGTTTCATTCCGTTGGACTAGGGTTAGAAGCTATTACTTAACACGGTGTCTTCTTTTGAGGTATTTTACATTACATCTTGGTTTCTTTATCTCTAAAACAGAGATGGTCAGACCTAATGGACCATGTGATAATCTTTCCTCAGCACACTGTCAAATGATAGTGATGTACTGATCTTGCTTCCCTTTTTTCCTATCCCAAAGCTGGACCCACCGTCTCCCAGACACTGAGTTTGCTTTCCGGGTTAAAGATTCTGTTACCTATTTTTCATAAATATCCCCTTGAAAGAACTTAAGTTTTCAGTTCAGTGAATTGAAACTTGATGATCTTCAGGTGTGTTCTTTGTTGGCTTAAAGAAAAAAGATGTTACGGAGTATAGCAAGAACATCTTTGAAAGACGACAGAGCTATAGAACGTATCTAGCAGGTATCAGGAACATAGTAAGTATGCTATTTACTTAAGGCATATGTGTTCTTTTATGAAATGTGCTGTTCCTGTCCAAGTTGATAAGTTAAATATTTTACTCTTTTTAGCAGAATATGAAGCACACATTACGTATTGGATAAAATTTTTATCCATATGTAAATCACTTAAAGAAAATAGTTAATAAATTTAAAAATTTCATCTATGGAGCTGTGTCTAGATATGTTTTGAGTTCTTGATGAGCTAAAATAAAAACAATTAAATATAAAAATCATTTTGGAAATAAATTTACAAACCACTTAAGAATTTGATCAATTTACCTACGACTCTCCAAATCCCAAACTTCAAAGGACTCAAGCTGGAGAAGGATGGACCTTGGCCTTAAAGATCTTAACAATTTTCAAAAAGCAAACACACAGTTACTTAATGAGATAGACCCACAATGCACCGTGGGATTCATTTTCTTATCTTGTTTGCAGCCCCTGGTTTTATAATTTTGTGCTGTATGTGTTTTGTTCTTTATGTATTATGAACATGATTGCATATGCTAATTTTGTCCCCAAAATGTCTAGTGGGTGTTATATTCCATTATTTGAAAATAGCTTTGACACTGCTCCTGACGAGTTAACTATTTCAGGACTTAAATCTCAGCAGAGACGAAATACACGGTTACTAAATGTTCACTGTTAGTTATGGCATTTAGCATGCTTTCCTCTCCTGTCACATAAAGGTGACAACCATCATTACATCACACTGCCTTGTACATCTGCATGTTAAATGTTATTCCTCCAATTAAATGGGGGAAAGCCTTTGTGTGTAGTTTCTTATTCAATGATCTTTTTATTGGTATAAGCACACATGCATAATTTAACCCAAATGAAATAACATACTTCATATCAGCCATTATTTTTATAACGCCTGTATTTCTTCATGATAAAACTCTTGTCTATTTTTAATATCACAGACTATTGAGAATTGGAGCTACTGAGAGTATAGTTTATCTACTATTTTTCTCATGATTTTATGCCTCAAGTTTGACTTTATTAAAATATCGTCTCTAAATATTATATAGTAATGAATTTGAGTAATTTTAGTTGAAGTATAAATACTAGTATCCAGTTTGTAGTTCTTGACTGGGACAATGTGCAGAATAAATTGTTTAAATGAATATAGAACACCCACCATACGCTCGCTGCCTTATAGAAGGCATAGATTGAATGAAGCATTATTTTTCTTCCCGTTAACACCATGAGTTAGCGCATGAACTGATTTGTAAAGAAAAATCACGCTAGAGCATTTTAAAAAGTGAAAGCACCCGTGTGGGTCATCTCTGCCGTCAAGCATGTTGTCAGACTCGGGTAGTTTCTAAGATTTTCTTCATGCGCTGAGTTGCAGATCCTGGAAGAGTAGAGATAGCTGGCGGGTTTCCATAGGTAGTGTAATTCCAAGCTTAGCATAATTTAGTTTGACAGTTAAATCATGAAACAGATGTTAAAACATTTGCAAAGCCCAGCGAGTTCCTTTTTAATTGGCAGCCTGATCACCTTCAGAATTGAAGCTACACTTAAATTCTTATCTTAAACTGTGATGATCTAGTGTGTACCTGAGGTCTGCTGGTTTCCTCCATCTGCAGTTTGCATCAGTCTTTCCTCCCCTTTACCGGGACTTTACACCAGTTCTTCACAAGATTAAAGAGTACTCTCTGTCAGAAGGTTGCTTCCTTATAGCCGGGAAGGTTGTACCAAGTGAGTATTTCCCAGAGAACAGTGCACATGTTAATACCATTCATTAACAACACTCCAGTTAATTAAAAAGTCATGAATGCAAGGTGCATCCCATTGGGTTCTTAGAGGCCCCGTGACCTTCCATCTTGACTTTTGCTTTCTGTGGCAGTCTGGGAGAGAGAGAAAGCGCATCATTTTTTGATTTCCCTCTTTCGGTTGTTAGCTGCTGTTTCTTTGTGGTCTGTGTATGGGCTCAGAAGTTGGCTCAGGGTTTTGAAGATGACCTAGTTTAGTGCATAGATTCTGTGGCCCTTGGGTAGCAGCTGAGAGGAGGTGTTATCAAGGAGCACTCAACTGGGTCACTCTTACTCTGCCTGTCCTTAGATGCTCCGAGTTGGCTCTCAATAGTCTACTCAGGACAGAATCTTGGGGTGGGGCTTAGAAGTAAAGTATTGTTTCTCCAGGGACAAAAGGGCTGGTCCTGTCAGCCTCTTCTGTCGCTATTTTCTTTGGATTTGCTCACTGAGGTCAGATGTGGTCTTCTCTCCTGACTAGTCTGATGACTCTCAGCTTAGGGCCTCTGTAGTTTCCCTCCTTCACCCTTAAGGGGTAGCCTTGCTCTAGAATACAGATGTCTGTACAAGTTTCCTATTGCTGCCTGAACACGCCTGGACAAATTTAGTAGCCTAATAAAACACAAATTTAGTAGCTAAATCCAATACAAATTTCTTGTAAGTTTGCATGACTGGAGTCTAATACATGAGTCTGCAGGCTAAAGGTACACTATCGACAGAACAATGTTCCTTCTGCCTGTGGTTCATGACTCCCTGTTCAAGTTAAAAACCAATGAGGTTGTGTTCTTGAACCTTCTCCTACAGTCAGATGTCCTGCTCACGGCTGGGGGAATCATTTTCATTTTAAGCTTTTAAGATTATATTAAACCTACCTATATTAAACCTACCTGCATGATCCAAGCTGCCATTCCCATGTCACAGCCCTTAATGTTAGTTAAGCCTTCACAGTCACTTTCTGTCATGTAAGGCAGTGTGCTCATAGGGGAAGAAATACACATGGCCGTTCTCTGGCAGATAGATACCCTGCCTGCAGTGTTCTTCACCCCCCAGGCCATGCAAATCTAGAGACTTGAAGAAGATGAGCTATTCTCCCTCGTGACAATGTGCCCAGGATAGAATTACTTTCAAGGCTTAAAACCCAGTACAATGGTGTCTAGAGTTGGGTTTCCTGGCTAACTGCCGCATGATTCACTGCCTCCTAGGTCCTTCACTCCGTGGTCCTCCCTGATTCAGCACACCTAAAGTGTAACATGAAAAATAATCCAACAAAACCTACCTAGAGAGGCAAAGGTTATTGCCATCCAGACAAGCTCATGATGTGGAAGGTGATGCTCTGAAGTCATGAGTGGGACAGTAGAGTCTACCGAAGGCCAACAGGTGGACTTCATGTGCAGCCCGTGTTCTCCTTTTAAGAGTTCACGTGGGAAAGCACTTGACTCAGAAGAATGCTGTGAAGGGTCGGTAGTACCCTCCATGGGACACCATAACTTGAATTCTGCCCACAAGTTTCTCTAATCTCTCACTGTGTGGCCAACCACATTCCTTGTGAGGGAGGTCAGTCTGAGTTGGACACCTATGGAATGGGTAATTTAACCACTTGGACATTAACATCCACAAATTGCTCACATGTCATGAGAATGAAGTTGGATCTTTTGTGTGTGCGCTCAATCCTCAGTAGCTTTTTAAAACTTAAAACAGACATATTTTTTTCATTAACATGCTTACATTTGTCTCTTTTTGTAACTCCATAGAACTTTCAGAGGACCCGGATTTGACTAAACTTTAAAGAAACAGATAAGAGTAGATTTTTACTTTGGCATTGTCTCTGTAATGTATCCCACTGTCCCAGTCTTATTTCTTTGGCAATAATAAATACCTTGACCAAAATAAGCAAGTTAGGAAGAGAAAGGATTTTTTCATATTACAGTTTGAAGTTACACAACATCATTTTCTTTGAGAAGTCAAGGCAGGAATTCAAGCAGCAAGTCACCCGGCATCCACAGTCAGGAACCATGAACACATAACATCACTCCGTGTTTTCTCTCACCTAGCTTCTTCCTCTCAGACACTGTTCAGGACTCCCTTCCCAAAACATGATGGTATCTAGAATGGTCTGGATCTTCCTACATCAGTTAAAAGTCAAGACTTGGCCCCTAGGCCAGCCTGAATCTAGATTATTTCTCGTTATGACCTTCTTCCTAACAATTTCTAGTTATGTCATGGTGACAGTTGAAATTAGGCAGCATGTCCATTTATGACAAATTGATGCACAAACACACATCACCTAAAGCCATAATTTTCACCCCTGTTCACATCATAATATAAATTACAGTCCAATTCCAAATGCCTCCAAAGTCATAAATTCTGTTATATCAAAAGTTCAAAGTCTCTTTAAAAGGACAACATTTCCTGTAAAATTAAAAAGTAAAAACAAGTAATGTACTTAAGTATTATTTCATAAAGTGTAGAGAAAACGGTTACTCTAAAGCAAAACCAAAATCCAGTGTTGTGAATCTGAGAGCTGCAGCTCTGTGTCCAGTTGTCTTGACTCACTCACAGACAGTGCATTCTTTTGGTGTCCCTGGCTCCCCACACTGGCCACATCCTTTGTTGGACATCTCATGGTCCTGGCATCTCCAACATCTTGGGGTCTCCATTGTAACTGAGGCTTCACTTTCACCACTGGCTTCTCAATGCTTCTTCTTGGGGACTCTTGGCTGTGGTATGTGGCCTTAGTAGCTTGCTATGACCCTGTTGTGCCTTCAAAGCCAGTACTACGTAGTAGACTATTACATTGCCAAGTTCTGCTGTAGGTTTGAGGTATAACCTGGCCTCCTTGAACCACAGCTGCATTGGTTTCTGTGTGCCGACTTTGAGCAAACACCTTCTTATTGCTGTGAAGAAGCACAATGAGGTTTTGTGGTGCCGAACCACTCATAGCTGATGAGCATCCTGTTTCCCTGGTGAAGCGGGGAAAGATGGTTTCACTTCCGCACACCTGCTATAGGAAACAGGAAAGCAATGTCTAACAACCTCCCCAGATGTAAGAACCAAAACCATGAAACGCCTATTTTCTGATTTCCTATTGTTCTCTAACCCCTGTTCGATCACAGGAACCACAAACCCTTACACCTGAAAACAGCACACACCTCAGGTGTGCTTCCTCTCTTCACGTTCACGGTAGCGTTTGGATTAATGCCACCTGCTAGCTAAGGGCAGTTGGTAGTCTCCTGCAGCTTGCTCATATGTGGCATATAGAGTCTCCAGATTAAGAAGAGAAGGGTGATGTGCCATGTGCTGTACCTGCGTTTGAAGTGTGTGCTGATGACCAGTGATGCTCCTCTGGACCTTCATGACATACAGTGTGTCTGTGTACACCAGTCAGAAGCTAAGAGGTCTGCCTCAAGGTGGAACCCTGCCATAATTTGTCTCCTATTTTTCTTTAAACAATTACCATTCCTGGAAGCTTGCCTGTGATGCCTTCTGAACTGAAAGGTGTTCATTCAGAATTGGTACCTGCTCCGCCGTCTTCAGTCACAGGGACTTCTGTGTGGCTGCTCGTTGGGGTGTGTAAAGGAAAGGCAGTTGTCTGGGCATGTGTTTCAAGAGGGGACTTGAAAATTGCAGAAAAGCTTGTGTCAGGAAGATTATAGGATTCTAATTTATCTCTCATCACTGTCGCACACTTGGGGAGAAAGCAAGTGACGGGCTCTAGATATGACCTGCTTGGCTAAACTTATGTCCTGGATATCCTTTAATTGAAGAATATTAAAGCTCTTGGGCAATTCATTTAGTGCTTTCTTTTTTTTTTTTTTAAATAGAAGTTCGCCAGTGACGTTTGTGGGTTATTTTCCTTTGCAATTTTAGTTCTGGTGCATTGGTTATAGATTATTGTATGAGCTTAGGTTCTGGAATAGGGTAGAAGTGGTTTTGTTTGTGTCCTGCACGTATGTTCACATGTGAATGCTTGTGGGAAACCAGTGGCTATCTCAGGTATCATTTCTTAGATAGCCACAGAACACTGGGAAGAACTGCAGGCAGGCTGGGGAACGCCTGGGAAATGCAGACTGAATCCCCTCCACACACACCCTGTTTCCTTGCTAACTCCCTAACCTCTATGGATACCCCACTTATATCTAAAGCTCAAAAACCAACAGCCAAACATAGAAAATATGCAGTTTGCCCTTTCTGGGTCTGGGTTACCTCACTCAGGCAATTGTTTCTCACTCCACCCATTTACCTAAAAATTTCACAATTTCATTTTCTTTAACAGCTAAATAATATTCCACTGTATAGACATACCACATTTTCATTCTTCATTTATCAGTTGATGGATATCTAAGCTACTTCCAGTTTCTGGCTGTTACTGAAAACTGATGAACAGGTACGGGCGAGAATCTTCATAGTAGCACACACTATACACGCACGCATGCGCATGTCTGTGAGTATGTGTGTTTGTGCGTGGGTATGTGTGTGCACACATATGTAGAGTCCTCTGGGTATATGCCCAAGAGCACTATAGCTGCATCCTGTGGTGGATTGACTTTGCGGCTGTCTCAGGACTGCCATTTCCATATGGCCTGCATCAGTTTGCACATCCACCAGCAATGAATAAGTGTTTCCCTTTCCCACACAGCACGGGCTATTGTTTCTTTTACTGATCTTGACCATTCTGCTGGAAATACGATTAGATCTCACAGTTTTAATTTTCATTTCCCTGATGGCCCAGGACGCTGAACACTTTTTCCTTAACTGATTCTTAGTCCTTTATATTTCATTGTTCTGAGTACTCTGGTTAGTTTTATATCTCATTTTTAAATTGTGTTTTTTCAAATGTTCAGTTGAATGGTGGGGGGGGGGACACTCTTTGTGTGTTCTCGTTGCTATTCCTTTACCCCATGGTGAAGCAGTGGACAGACAAATGGTCAGTGGGCCGTAAACCCACAATTAAGGTTAAAAAAAGAAATGTCAAATCCTTTTGCATGCATAGTGCTTATGTCAGCCAGAAGAGGGCAGCAGATTCCTTAGAACTGGAGTTAAAGGCAGTTTGGAGCCACTATGTTGGTGCTGGGAATTGAACTTGGGGCCTTTGGAGAGCAGTCAATGTTTTTAACCACTGAACCATCTCTTCAGCCTTTATCTCAATAGAGGAATATAGTCTATGAAGAATGTCAAAGGACTGTCAAAGCTGCCTGTCAAGTACCATTAACAGCTGAAATAAAACAAGGTAGCTTGTGAGCTGTGTGAGACAAAGCTCATAGTTTGCAGTTTGGCTGCATTATGCACAATGGATTGACGTATGTCTGATGATAGAAGACTTTGTTCTGAGAAGTAGTTTGGTGTGTGAAGTTGTTTCTTAAAAGCACAGTGAGCAGAAAGCCGCTGCCTTGTTTCTAGAAACTTAAATGGTTATTCTTCAATTATTTCTGTCCCATTTGGGATTAAATATGTAAATGGAAACAGTATCAGCCTGGTCCTACTATGAAAGAAACATTAGATAAGTCCCACTGAGTGCCATTAAACAGAATGATCGATGTGCCTCAGAACTGTCAATATCATCAAAACGAAGAAACTCTAAGATGTGAAGTCAGCTCTGGTCATCCTGAAGAAGGGAACAGTGGCTGGTTGGATGGACCAGGGATGGAAGAAGGCCCTACAACAGGATGCAGAAACCTGGATGAAGGCTGGGCTTTAGTTAATGGTGAGGTGTAGCTATTGGTCCAACCATTGCAACAGATGTATCACATGGGCAGACACTGACAGTAAAAGCTGTTGTTTATAGGTATGCTGTGGACTATTAGAATTATGCTGTATACATAAAACTATCCTAAGACAAAGGCTATTTTAAAGAAGGAGATTCTGCCAGAAGGCTAGTGGAGTTAGTGAAGCCAGAAGTTCTGCAGTTTTAGGGATGTCCTTTGGATAGTGAGAATAGCACAAATAGTCAAATCTAAAAGGATTTGACTTTTTTAAAAAAACTTAATTGTGGGTTTATGGCCCACTGATCATTCTTCTGTCCGCCTGCTTCACCATGGGGTAAAGAAATAGACTTACGTTTTCAGCATCTACTTTATACCAAATATATACTGAGCAAGACTTACTGTTACTTCAAAAGAGAAACATGGAGATAGGGAAGACTGAGTGTTATCTGTGGCCTTCTAGATGCCACTGACAGAACCTCCTGAGACTCAGGGATCTCCTCCCCCACTCCCCATTCTTTCTGCTTCAACGGGGCTTTCTTAAAAAATAGGCATACCTTTTTAAAAGTCCATAAAAGGTTTTGAAATAATTATGGGCATTAGGAAAGTTGAAAACCATAGTAGGTATGGTCCTGAGTACCCTTCCCCCAACTTCACTCAGTCGTATTATTTTACATAATTGTAGAACCTTACCAAAATTGGGAAACTATCCTTTGACATAGATATAAATGTATGAACTGTCATTTGACAGAGTATATAAAAGTATGAACTGTCATTTGACAAAATATAAAAGTATGAACTGTCATTTGACAGGCTCTACAAGTATGAACTAGATTATGGGCCTTACTCAGTTTTCGTCCATTTGCTGAACATATGTTTCTGTGTATGTGCCTGTACACGTGGAACCTCATGCACTTTTATCCCATGTGTAGATTTTGAGTAACCTTTACTACCGCACACAGGGTTCTATTTCAGCACAGGAAACCGCTTTCTACATGGCGTGTTTGGACCCAGCTCTCCAGTCTGTTAGCAACTGCATGTCTTTCCCCCATATCTTCAGTTTTCTCTGTTTACACTTGTGTGCATACATGGACTTGCACGGCCCGTTATGTGGACCTTTCCCAATGAGCGTACTGTGGCCTCAGCAGCATTTGTCAATAGATTTCTTTACTCCCAATGAGCTTGTAATAGTGTGACTGCAATGTAGTCCTTCCTTCCTTCACCCCTTTGAAGGAC